>NC_041382.1:320105515-320115778 GCF_002162155.2 Triticum dicoccoides | reverse complement strand
CACTCTTCCCCTATATCCCCGAAACCAATAAGACCATCCCTTAGTTTAATTCCCGTCTACATGCACCATCGATATATAGTAGTCTTCCTCGGTGTCTCTCGAACAAACACGTTCTCTCGAAGTCGACTCCTCTCATGCATATAGGTCCTAATGTGTTTTTCGAGGCTAACTTTGACCAAACATTAGAGCAATAATATATGATATGCAACTTACACAAAGCATACCCTCAATTTTGTATGTCAAAGGAGCTTCCAATAATATAATTTGCATAGTATACATCTCATGTGCTATTAATCTTGTCAATAGTCAAAGGCTGTCTTGAAAAACACATTAGGCCCTATATAGATGGAAGGAGGGAGTAGGTCCCATGCAAAAAATGAGAATAAAATTCAAACATCTGGGCATCGTGGCTCGGTCGATAACATTGAGAAACTTGGTTTTAAAATCATGAAACTTGGCATGGTGTCATGTCATGGTAGTACCATGCCGTGGTAAAAAAATGGCCAAATAGAAACAAATTTTGGTATAAGCTTCTTGCAAATCGTAGCTTCTCTCAACAAGGCTCGTGGTTCTGGGAGGGAACGCGTCACCTTTGTCTGCATAATTCAAATTTGAAATACAAGCACATGTTCCAGTGCACCAAAGTTGGTTGAAAAATCACATGTGTGTCCTCGGGTAAATTTCTAGGTTCCATGCAAGAAATGGGAATGAAATTCAAAATTCTGGGTGTCGTGGCTGGGTTGGAAACATTGAGAAACTTAGTTTTTTAATTCCTATAAATCCAAAACACGCATGAAAATAATGAAACTTGGCTTGGTGCCATGACATGGCACCAACATGCTATGGTAAATTTGCAGTCTGATTTGCGAAGGCGCACAAATTAACAATCAACAAAGTCATTTTGGAAGAAGTGTTGTCACGTTACAATCGGAAACACAAGTATTATTGAAGCCGTGGGCGTTCTACATACTAGTACCATTTACGTGCCGCCACGCGTCCCCTTTTTTATTAGCTAGGAGGCGACGTGCAGAGTAGCTATTTGAGTACGAGAGGCGTGCGATCGGACCCCTGTGCGTGCTTATCGGGAGGAGAGCCCTTTGACCTCCATCTGCCGTCCACCTCTCTCCCAAGGTCTCCATTAATGGCGCCCGAGCCTCTGTTTAATGGCGTGGCTATGTCTCACTTGACTAAGATTTAAGAGAGAGAAAAGAAAATCTAAAAGCATGGATCTTGATGTAAGATCCGATGGACCTATATAGCATCTACTATGACTTATAGCAAGACCGATGAATATATAAGGACGATTAAAATTTTTTTGATCAAAGAAGGGCTTGCCCCTTCCGATTTTCATTACTGAAAACCACCACAGTTCACAAGAAGTTCAGCACAACTCCAGCCTAACACGAAGCACTAAAAGCTACCAGATTGAAATCGCAACATCCCAAGAGGCCAACAAAGGCCAAACATCCGTGCTAGAACCCAACATTTCACAACCGATGACACAATCCACATCCTAAACCGATTATTACATCAAAACAAACCAGGAAACTAGTCTCTGCGGCGAGCGGCAATGAGCTCTTTTGTGTCCTCAAGACGCTGCTTGAGAACATCCACAGATTCCACCACCTGCCTTCGGTGCTCGTTGCGGAGCATGTCATTCCCGTCCATAAGTTTCTTCAACAAGGCACTAGTCTCCTCCTGCAGGTATGCACTTCGGACGATCTTCTCCCTCAGTAGGTCGCGCTCGGCCCGGAGCCTCTCATTGCCCTCCCTTAGTTGTTGGATGACGCCGGTAGCCTATTCAAACGAGGCTATCATGTCGTCCTGCAACCTCGCCGAGCGGGAGATCTGATCCATATGGCTATGGACGATCGCATGCATGCGCCTGTAATAGTCGTCGCGTCCCGCGAGAAATTTTCCCAGGCCGCCGCGGCGCGGCGGGACATCTCTACTGCATTCGTGGTGCGGCGGGACATCTCTGCTGCTTCCGCGGCGCGGTCGGACCAGTCTGCTGCATCGACGGCGCGGCGGGACCTCTGTGCTGCTTCAGCGGCACAGCAGGACCTCTGTGCTGCTACTTCCACGCGGCGGGACATGTCGGCTGCTCTCGCAGCGAGGTGGGACATCTCTCGTGCATCCGCTTCCATGCTCGCCTCTCCCTGGTGGCAATCTCTCGACCCAGAACTTACGCTGGCCATGGCAGACGCAAGGGAAGGATGCTGAATGACTTGTTTGTTTTTGTGGATGAGGAGTTGAGGAGGAATGTGTAGTCATCTTGGCATACTAGTATTTATAACCGAGTACTAATACGCTCCTAAGTGGGAAACCGTTTAGATTGTGATCGGTGTGAACAGGTTTGCAATTCAATATAGTGTGGAGTAATTTGTAATGTGATGAGACGCAAGCTCAAAATTTATTGACGGTTCTAGTTTCGAAGTGCGGCACTATTCCCGGATGGAGTACTTCTTTTTCTACTCCCCCGTTTCCGGTTTTATAGGGCTTATCTCAAAATTTTAGTTTTTCCATTTTATAAGGCTCAATTTGGTTGTCCCCAACACATGTTCAGATTCCAAGGTGCATTAAATCATTGCATGCAAGTATTAAGAGAAAATTGACCAATGCATGTACTTTATGCATGCATGCATTGCAATTAATGCATTAAACCTATCTCTCGGGACTTTTCGCACGCACCATCGTGCCACCCAAAAAAAAATGTACTCTGAGTTTAGTAGTACATTATACAGGAAGAGAAGAGGTGCACGCGCGCACTTGTCCTCTCACACACGCGTCTATTTTTTCTCGAAAAGGAGGATGATGACCCCCGGCCTCTGCATCTGAGAGTCACACACGCAAATTATTGAAATATATCGAGTGCAATGCTTTGATGTGTCATGTCAACTCATACATCAACGAGAAGTTTGATTATCCTCTCCCTCGCGGACATAACTGCACATGCCTTTGGCTGTATGACAGGTTGGCCACACACCTGTAGGGCCCACCTGTCATACACGCAAAGGCAGGAGCGTCCCTCCCTCACCCATGAGCGTGGTGGCTGGCAAGACTAGGAGAAGCTTTCGCTGCACGCTCTCCCTCCCGCACGCGGTGGGCATGCAGCAGTTCAATCGGTGTCAGATGGCCAGAAGCATACTGTAGTACTCCTCCAGTGCAGTAGTATTCCATCATTGTTCGACTTCCCGAAGAGGCGAAGAGCCAAGCGCAGCTCGGACCCTCGTGTGGCAGTTTCATGTGTATAGTAGTCTAGGATAGCGTGTACCGTGTCTGTAAGCTTAAAATCGTTGGGGTCGGCTCCATGCTATGTGGCCATCTCAAAGTTTTTAAAAAAATCAATAAAGTCTTCTGGCCCTACCCGAAAACTGCCGCGCGTACTGCCCGGGAAAAGCCCCGCCCTCAACTTTTAACTACGCGAAAACAGTTCGAGCTTCTTTGTTCTATATAAATACAGTACTTACTGTATGTTTATTCACCCGTGGGGTTGTTCAATGAATGGAGGGGAGGGGAGCACAAGTGAACAATACTGTAGTACTACTAGTAGTAAGTAGGAGTCGTACAGTAGTCACCTTAAATAGAGAGTTTCTTTTCTTTAATGCCACGTACACAAATTGAAACGCTTGTTGTGGAGAGAAAACAGATAATCACTCCACTATATATGGACGCAGGGGCCTGAGCGCTTGCTTTATTAGGGTTGCTCTCTTCATTCTCTCATCCTCTCCAGATATAAACAAGATAGCGGTAGCGACATTTTCTCTCTGCTCACCGCTGGTCACAGATCCGGTCGGATCCCTTCGGCCGGTGTGTGTAGAGGACTAAAAGGTGCATCGTTCACGCGGTCATCACCATCGAGGGAGGAAACCCACAACTGCCGGAGGGGCCCGATCCTCTGCCCGTGCCGTTCTCTCCGACACATGGCCGGCTCGGGAGGTCCTCCGACCCTTCTTCCTCCCTGCCGTATTGTTCACAGATCAGACCTGCGGCTGCCGACATCCTAGCGACCCTCAGGTATAAGTTCTTCGAAAGCAGCCTTGCTCTACTGCCCTAGCTCCCCACGTGTCTGCATGTGCATCTTTTTCTACTCCCATCAGCTCTTCCAAAGCCACCTAAATTTTTAGTATTATTAGAGGTAAAGCTACTTCATGCATTCGAATCTAGGGCTTTGTTCAAACAACGAAGAAAGGGGGGAAAGTTGTAGCAGGAATCTAGGACTTGATTCAAAGAGGAAATAATATGGTGAAAGTAGTAGAGACCGGATACCCAACTGGTCTCTTGGTTGAAAAGGGAAATAATGGGAAAACGCAGTACAAACTGGATAAGGAACATATCTATTATTGGTTGAAAAAAGGATAGAAAGTGGCGGCTGGTGGACAAGTCAATAGAGTATGTCCAGGATTAGATTTGCTGCCATCACATAGTAAAAGGTCTCTAGGATTAGATTTGATGCCCTCACATAGTAAAAGGTCTCAGGATTAGATTTGCTGCCCTCACATAGTAAAAGGTCTCCAGGGGTAGATTTGCCGCCCTCACATAGTAAAAGGTCTCCAGGATTAGATTTTCTGCCCTCACATAGTACAATGGCACTCCTGCTGTTTTCCCCAGTATGATAAGTAAGTTGCTCCTTTACGCTGCTGAGTGTCCTGGTGTCCCCACGGTCCCATGCCCTTAAACCAACTCTTTAGCTGCTGTTGATTTACTGTGTCTGGTAAACAAGCAATGCCACCATTAAAGTAATCCCATATTTGAGGAATCTCATTGTTGATCGTAATGCTTCTGGTAACATGAAACATCGCTGACGTTTTAAAATTTCTATTGTCCTTGCGTGATTGCCATGAACATAATTAAGATGCTTCTTTTCATTTTGTATATGTTTCGTATATTCTTATTGACCAGCAACTGTTTACTTTCTATCTTTTTGTGCAGATAGGGATATCCATTTCACCTTGTTGCTATTGTGACCTTTTGGTGAACTGCAGAAAACACTTTTTTGGAATGAGTGTCTTGTGCAGTTCAACTATAATGTCATGTGGGCAACATCTCTCAATTTTGGTGGAACTACACAAAATGGTGATTGGAGTTTCCAAAATCTCCATCAAGTTCTGCTGGTAATCTCGTGCAACATTTTATTAGCCTTTGCAAGATGGAGCCGTCACTTTCACCACAATGGCACTTTATTTTAGTGGAACTACACAAAAGGATAAGAAAATTATAGTTGCACCTTACATGAGCCGGACAGCCAACCTTAATGTTCCTCAATTTTAGTGCAACTACTAAAGAAGAACCTGCCAGCTGACAAGAGCAAGTACTTCTTGCTAGCTGAATGATGCAATCTTTGCTTCATTTCAGGTGAACTGCAGAAAAAGGCGCATGAATCAAATCATGGAACTCCAGGCAGACCTCATCCAAGTAGAGCTGGAGGTTGAGTTCAAGGAGGCCGCTATTAAAGCGAAATCATGCTCTCCTGTCTCCTTGTTTGTGATGTGCAAACATGCTATGCAAACAGGAATACTCAACTACAGATGTTGTGACGGTCAAGAGCATTCGCCAAGTTCTTCGATTGTATGACATGGCTAGCCAAGATGGATTTAATCCCGATATTCACTTTATCAAAAGGCTCTAATGGGTTGGTTCTGAATCTTGTAAGCTGGGAATCAGTGAGATATGTAGGCATCTTTGTTGTACTTATTATTTGGATCTTATTTGTTGGTTCTGAATCTTGCAAGCTAGGAATCAATGAGATGTGTAGGCATCTTTGTTGTACTTATTATTTGGATCTTATTTGTTGGTTCTGAATCTTGCAAGCTGGGAAACACGGCATGATGATGCAGAGGACAACAACCATAACAAACAGTTCAAACTCGGTAGTATTATCTTTGTGAAAGTGCGACAAATGTGATGATCGTGTGTGTCCTGAGAATAATAATTCTAATTGCTGTGCATGTTGATCATGTGGCACTGATAGAATGAGCGAATGCATTGCTTATTTTAAGTACAAATTTCTATTAAAGATAATTAAATTTAAGTAAAGTGACCACTAACTCCTGTTATTACAGTACCAATACAGACCCGCTCGTGAACCGACGTGTGGCCGAGGGTGCATCTTCTATCGGGCGTGCAGCGGACGAGGGAGGGGTAGTAACTGTTGTCGCCTGTACACACTCACCTTACTGTTGAATCCAGTTCCCCAAGAGCTGAAAAACGAACTGCCGCCGCCGCCTACACACTCGTTCACTCGAAGAGACTCCAATGGCGATCCGAGGGGTGAGCCTGCTGGATATGGACTTCAGCAAGGAGTTCCCCTTTGAGTTCGCTGTTCAGTCCTATGGCTGCACCAAGTTGAATGTGATGTACACCAACGATACAGACTCGGTGAAGCTCTGCCTCGCCTCAGTCCTATGGCTGCACCAGGTTCTGGAGCATTCGCCCGTTTCATCGGCACCGCCGACTGCACCTTCGCTACGGTGGAGAGAAGGAAGAACGCAATGATTCGGCCATCTGGTGCAACAAGCTTGTCGACATCCAGAATCAATACAAGATCAGCAGCAACGGGTAGGAGAAGGACTCCGTGGTTGACCTCGCTGAGACCATCATCGACCCCTGATACGCCAACATGAAAGAAGACGACCTGAACATGTGGGAGGTACCTCTGAATCTAGCCTACATAAACTACGCAGCCAAGGGCGCATACGCATGCTACGACATGTACATGCAAATCTTGGACATGAGGGCGTGTCTGCTTCCCATAACCGACGAGTACACGGACAGCCGCAGCGTCATGATCAAGCGTGCCAGGAAGGTCTAGATGTTGTACTTTATCTGTTTATAAGCACCTTTATAATGTGAGTGTTTCATGCATTACCTTATGTGTCGTAATTATCTGTTTTCTCTGAAATATTTCTTTTAAGAACCCATTAACCTGATTGCTTTTTTTAGTGGCAATTTGCTTATGTATGTAAACTAGTTCACTTGTCCGTAAAAAAAACTAGTTCACTCGGCTGTCGTGCTTTGAATCTCCTTCCTCCCAACATATTCCCCTCCACAGGTGGACCCAGAAGGTCTCTGAATTTTCTCCCACTTTCTTTTTCGATGTAAACTGAGTTTTCTCCCAGTACTTTCCCCTAGAACCAACTCAATTGTCCCACGTCTAGCCTAAACAATAATAATACCCCACGTACTATTAACTCATCAAATTAAAATGATATTTTATTTCGTAAGTTGAAAATTCTTACAAAATAATAATAATAATTGTTTATATATAACTTGGCAAGTTAACTCCTAGTGATTGCGTACATAAGATTGCAAAGATTTTACTGACATGCAATCATGCGTTTATGTTTTTATAACATTTCTCCGTCTAGCCCAACATGATATTTTCACCCAGCCCAGCAAGTCCGCGGCTTTCGAGAAAAATGCAAATGGGATTTAAATGGGTTGCATAGATGCTACATCATTGTTTCACTCAGCCCACCAAATGGACTAAAAAAACAAATGGACTGACAGCTGGGTCCACAGCCACAGCCCAGTTTTTTTGTGATTTGCCAAGTAAGTCGCTTTGTCAGGCCTGTTGGGCTGCAAATCTTTCAAGACGAGGAGAGCTTTCATTCGGCTCGCCGAGAAAATGGCCCATCAGTAATGAGAAATGGGCTGTACATTTTTAAAACACATCAAACCGGCAATTAGTTTCAATTATCTTTTTTTCATTTCGAGATTTTAAATTACATTAATTTTTATGCGTGCAGAATTTGTTGGATTTTATATTGATATACATTTATTTTTAAAATCAGTTTGAATGTGAGTCGACATTTCCGGATTAAAAACAGTTCGGACCGCACCAAAATAGGCAAAATTTCGTATAATTTTTTAACCGTGGCCACAATATGGGCTGTAATACTAACAAAAAGAATATGGGCTCCAAAAAAACCTTAAGAATTAGCAAATGGGTTGTATGCTGTTTTCCACAGATTTGAGGCTTTCCTAAAAAAAAGTGTTGACGCACAAGCAGTGACTGTTGGATGGCCATCCAACGGCCGTCGTGCTTCTTCAATCTCTGCTCTTCCTGCTCCAGCCGCTCAAAAAGACGCCGGCGGGACTGCCTGCTCCCTCCTCCCCGCGGCCGGCTCTGCTGCCGCGCATGCCTCACCGCCCCACCGTACTCCCATCGCTGGCCTAGCCATCCCTCTACTCACCCACACCTACTGTTATTCTCCGGCGACGGCAGACGAACCAGTAAACTCTCGTATAGTCGTACTCCCTTCCGTGTGGGAAACAACTGCCGAGTCTTCCCTGCCTCCGTGTCGTTCCCTTCCTAGGCCTCGTCGTCGTCCACTGCCCTGGTGCTCTCAGCGCGGCCTGGTCAACATGGTCAACGACCGACATGCGTTTGAAGTGAACTTTACGTGGAGAGGCCGACAGTTGGGTCCACGGCCGCACATAAGGAAATGCCTCCTTATTACGCGCAAAATAATGATTCCTCCATGTGACATCAGGGACCCACCAAAAGGGCCTCTGTATTTCGCGAAAAAACGTTACCGCCGCTGATAGCTCAGGCCCACCAGCTATATCTTCGCACGCAAGGAAGTGCCTCCTTATTACGCACAAAAAAAATGAATACTCCCCCTGTTAACTGGGACCCAGTATAGTGGCAAGCTGACTTGTTGGCCTACTAAGTTGACGGGGACAGAGGGCTTTGTCAACTTAGTCAATATGCACGAGTCTAGCTCCAGTGACCGTACGATGTCCATCCAACGGCCATAGTGCTTCTTCAACCTTTGGTCTTCTTCCTCCACCCACCCAAACCAGCGCTAGTCGTGCCTCGTGCTCCCGCCTCCCGTGGCCAGCTGCGATGCGGTGGAGGCCTTACCACCCCCTACTACTCCCACCGCTGGCCAGGCCATCCCTCTAGTCACCCACACCCGCTGTTATTCTGCGGCGACGGCAGCCTCACACCGCAGCGAACCAGTGAACCCTCGTACTCCTCTACGCGTGGGCATCCACTGCCGCGTCTTCCCCGGCTCCGTGTTGTCCCCTTCCTAGGCCTCGCAGTCGTCCACCGCCCTGGTGCTCTCGGCGCGGCGTGGTCAACGTGGTCAAGGAACGGCTTCCATCGGACGTGGACTGTACGTGGAGAGGCTGACAGTTGGGTCCACGGCCACAGCAAGGAAGTGCCTCCTTATTACGTGCAAAATAATTATTCCTCCACCTGACAGCGGGACCCACCGGACGTATTTCGCGAAAAAAACGTTTCCCCCTGACTGCTGGGACCCACCAGCTACATCTTCGCACGCAAGGAAGTGCGTCCGGGCAAAAATAACGATTCACCCCCTGACTGCTGGGACCCACTAGCTACAACTTCGTCGGCAAGGAAGTGCCTGACAGTCGGGACCCACCTGGTCGAAGCGTACGTAGCGTTATCATTCTGGTTGCGAACATGTACGTACATACTGGTCGATGTAGAGGCGCGCATGTTTCGTAGTAGAGGCGCGCACGTAGCATTTACATGTACGTACAATGGCCAGGGTGCAAGAAAGAAAATACGGCCACGTATGTGTACATACGGGCGGGGTCTCGAACGCCTACTCGCGCATACGTACGGCCAGGGCTCGTGTACATGGCTGGGTCGGAACAGAGAAACAGCATCATCGTCGTGTTCATGGGGAGGCAATGGAATGCATCGTGTTCATGGGGAGGCAACAGAATGCGTCGTGTTCATCGGGAGGGCTTGGACGGAATAGGTGATGGAAACGAGGCCTGGCGTACCGTAGAACGGAGGAAACGACCTTGTGTTCGACCGACCACATTCGAAACGGGATCCTGTTCATCGGGAGGGGTCTGGCGTATCGCAAAATGGAGGAAACGGACCTCCTACGGTCGAAACGGGGGTCCTGTTGATCGGGAGGGGTGTGGCGTACCACAAAACGGACGAAACAGACTTGTGTTGGAGCGATATGGTCAAAACGGGGGTCCTGTTCATCGGGAGGGGTGCGGCGTACCGCAAAACGGGACTCCACGGGATACTGTTCATCTCCACCGTCGACCTCCTGCAGCCTCCACGGGCTCCTGTTCATCCAGCCTCCACCGCGCGCTACTCCAGCGGCTACTGTTCAACACCCCTCCACCGTCTACTGTTCATCCAGCCCTCCACACCACGGGGTCCTGTTCAACCACCCCTCCACCGTCTACTGTTCATCCAGCCCTCCACACCACGGGGTCCTGTTCAACCACCCCTCCACCGTCTACTGTTCATCCAGCCCTCCA
>NC_041382.1:320101836-320105231 GCF_002162155.2 Triticum dicoccoides | reverse complement strand
GCTCACTGTTCATCCCATCGATCAGCTTCAGTTAGCAGCAGTAGCGAAGGAATCGCTCGATCGGGTTTAGTTAACAGCCATCGATCGATCGCTCGAGTTCAGTAACGTGTAGCCTGCAGTGCAATCGCTCGGGTTCAGTTAGAGCCCAACACCTCGCTTGGGTTCAGTTAGAGCCAACGCCTCGCACACACGCGCGCACGTGTACGAGAGAAACGCGCATCGCTCGGCCCACGACCTCCCACCATAACCGAGAACTCCCCGAAATTTTCCTCTCCCTTGCTTCTACCATGGTTTTTCCGTAATGGATGGCCCAAAGAATGTCATGCAGCTGTGTCTCCGGCCCGCCCATGATGAAAAGCCCATTTTCTGTCATGATTTTTTGTCATAGAAGTATGAGCCCACCACATCTATGATGATACCGGGTTTTGTCACAATTATCGTCATAGAAGTGTCATATGTATGACATAATTTTTTTTCGTTCGGCCCAAAATGTCACGGATGTGTCTGTTTTTGTAGTGTTAGAGAAGCGGTCCATAACGACAAATACCGAACCCTTTCCATTTCTAGTCCTAGGCAATCCAAGTACAAAATCCATGCTAATATATTCCCATGGTTGATATGGAATTGGGAGAGGCATGTAAAGGCCATGGGATTGAGCTTTTGACTTAGCTTTGCAACATGTAGAGCATCGGTTGGTGAAGCGGTGTACGTGGGAAACATCTTGGGCCAACAGTAGTTCTTGGAGAGCGTAGCGAAAGTCTTGTCGTGTCCAAAATGACCCATTAGTCCTCCTCCAAGAGATTCCTGCAAAAGCAACAAACGAAGAGAAGACTCGGGGATGCAAAGCTTGTTAGCTCTCATAAGATATCCATCTTTGATGTAATAGCGTTCCCAAGATGTATGCGTCAAACATTTGGCAAAGGAGTAGCAAAAGTAGGATCATGCTCATACAAGTCTTTTATGTGCTCAAAGCCAAAGACATCGAATTCAAGTTGAGTAATGAGCATGCATATGCGAGAAAGGGCATCCGCCACAATATTTTCCTTACCTATAATGTACTTGATGACATAAGGAAAAGACTCAATAAATTCACTCCATTTAGCATGACGCATATTCAACTTGGTTTGGCCCTTAAGGTACTTGAGCGTTTCATGATCGGTATGAATCATAACTTCATGAGGGCGAAGATAGTGTCCCCATTCGTGCAAAACTCGCACTAAAGCATATAGCTCTTTGTAATAGATGGGGTAATTGAGTTGCGCTCTGGAAAGTTTCTCACTAAAGTAAGCTATGGGGCACTTCTCTTGCGTTAACGCGCCTCCTATGCCATTACCACTAGCATCACAATGAATCTCAAAGGGTTTGTCAAAGTTTGGTAATGCAAGCACGTGAGCATGAGTAAGCAAATTCTTAAGCTCATTGAAAGCGGTATCTTGGGATGGTCCCCAAACAAAAGGCGCATTTTTCTTGCTCAAAGCATGCAAAGGTGAAGCAATGGTGCTGAAGTCCTTCACAAATCTACGGTAGAAACTGGCTAGACCATGGAAGCTACGCACTTGATGCAAGTTGGTTGGTTGTGGCCAGTTTTGATAGCATTGATCTTGGAGTCATCAACATGAACACCCTTAGAGGAAACAACCAAACCCAAGAAAACGAGCTTATCAACGCCAAAAAGGCACTTTTAGCATAGAGACGCTCTTTTCGAAGAGTTTGCAAAATGGTTCGAACATGGGTGACATGATCTTGAAGAGATTTGCTATAAACAAGGATATCATTGAAGTAGACCACAACAAACACACCAATGTATGAGTGGTTAGTCATGCCTATGGGTCTATCGGAAGCACCGGTTACTTTTGATAGTAACCACTTTTAAAAGCGGTTTTCCATTCATCACCCTCTTGTATGCGGATTTGATAGTAACCACTTTTAAGATCAATTTTTTAAAAGATTGTGGCACCACTAAATTCATCAAGCATATCATCAAGGCATGGAATGGGATACCTATAGCGAACGGTGATAGCATTGATAGGTCTACAATCGGAGCATGTGCGAAAGCTACAATCTCGTTTTGGCACTAGAATGACCGGAACTGCACAAGGACTCAAACTTTCACGCACATGTCCATGGTCTATGAGATGCTTTACTTGCCTTTGTATTTCTTTGGTTTCTTCGGGGTTGACGTGGTAGGGAGCTTTGTTCGAAAGAGGTGCTCCGGGGATGAGGTCGATGCGGTGCTCGATGCCTCGAAGTGGAGGTAGTCCCAGAGGTAGCTTGTCGGGGAAAACATCTTGAAATTCCTGCAAAAGAGAAGACAACACTAAAGGTAGAGCATGAGAGGTGTTAGCTTGTGTTGCATTATCCTTGCGCAAAAGGACATAGTTGTTGACACACGAACACGTCACTTGTACCCTCGACACCGGGCGTGATGCACCGCAGCTCACGTCGAAGGAGACCCGACCGACAGCGCGATACGCAAGACAGTCGACGGGCGCTTTTGCAGACCCGAAAACCCCACACCCCCGGGAGGGACCCCGTCAGGGAGTGCGGCGGCTATGGGCTTCCCTAGGTCGATTCGCTCGCCCCTAGAGCCTCGGGATTTGCAGCTCTCAAACACGAAGAACAGCGAAGAACGAGATAGAAAAACGGTGGAGAGATAAAACGTAGATGAAAAAGTAGTGTATTGATTTTTTCGATTGTGTGTTGTTCAATCGGCCGTCACCCCCAACATATATAAGAGGCGGCTGGACTTCCCGTACAAGCAAAGGATTTATCTAGGCTTTCCTTACAAGAAAATTACATCAATTCACGTCCTAGAATCCTAGTTTTGGTCCCACTCGGATTCAGCCCGAATCTGGTCCAATCTTCTGTCTTGCTCCTTGCGTGGGCTGTGGAATTTGCATATGACTTCCGATGGAGACGGTTCAAATATCAATTATGTGTGCTTCGACGAGGCCAACAATCCGTATGTTGATCACTTTTCCAAATAAGGCCATCTTGAATACTCCACGGGGTCATCTCTAATTTCAAGTCGGACTCGTTCATGTAGCTGACTGGACCGTCCGACTCTTGCAGCGTCTCTGCAGGTCGTATACTACGTCAGATGATGATGACTCCAAAAGCAAAGTTGACCGTTTCGACGTTACGAACAATTCCTATGTTGAACACTTCTTCATCCGAAGCCACCTAGATAAGTATTTGAGCCCATCTTCAGCATCTGGTCGGATTGGCCTCGACAGTTTCTACTGTTCACGGCAGCAAGCTTTCCCGGCAAGGTTACTGTTCACGGCTGCAAGCTTTCCCCGGCAGGTTACTGTTCACGGCGGCAAGCTCTCCCCCGGCAGGTTACTGTTCATGGCGGCAAGCTTTCCCCGGCAGGTTACTGTTCACGGCGGCAA
>NC_041382.1:320075684-320101607 GCF_002162155.2 Triticum dicoccoides | reverse complement strand
TCACGGCGGCAAGCTCTCCCCCGGCAAGGTTACTGTTCACGGCGGCAAGCTTTCCCCGGCAAGGTTACTGTTCACGGCGGCAAGCTTTCCCCGGCAAGGTTACTGTTCACGGCGGCAAGCTTTCCCCGGCAAAGTTTTTGAGGCAGTAAACGACCACGGATGAAAATGTGTCCAAAAGCAAAGTTAACCGTTTTGACGAGACGAAAAACTTTCGTGTTGAACGTTTTCCGATTCGAGGCCATCTTCTGGGGCAAAACACTCACGCATTACATCAGACACTTGCCAAGACATGTCTGGTCTTCCGCGTCATATTTCGCCTCTTGACAGGGCTGCATCCAGATAGCTCTAACTTTTGCATACGAACTCGGATTGAGATGATTTTTATATCAAAATCGACCGATTCGACGAGACGAAGACAATTCATGTAGAGCATTCCTTTATCCGAGATTGTCCTGGAGGCGTACTTGACCAAAAAGCACTCAAAACACCTAAACATGACAATCTGAGTGTAGTTTTGGTCTTTGATACGATGTCGAATGATTATGGTCCAAACATCAAAGTTGTTCCACTCGTCAATGTGAAATTTCTCATTTAGAATATTTTGTCATTTGAGGCCATCTCCATTGCATTCTGCATTGTGCCAAAATCAGGTGTCAACACAGCCCCCCCTGTTTTTTGGCAAAGCTTGCATGCCGAAAAATAATTTGCACCATGTTTGTTCTAAGGACCATGTTTGTGCTAAGGGCGATAATCGTATATCGGCCATTGCCTACTTAGGCTTCCTGCCACACACTCGGGTGGTACTTCTTCAAATATTTGCCATTGAGAGCTCAAGGTAACAATGCCCCCTGTATTGATTCCACCAAATATGAATTTCCGGGAACAACTCTTGTAATCCTAAAAGGACCTTCCCAACATGGAGACCACTTCCCGAATTTTCTATCTCTTGAACCAATCGGTAGAATCACTTTCCAGACGAGGTCACCAACTTGAAAATTCTTCAACTTGACTTTCTTATTGTAAGCCCTTGCCACCCTCAACTTATCTCTCTCTATGGCATTCAAAGCAACCAAACGTTTATCAGCAACCTCATCAATGTTGTCCGTCATCAAGTTATAGAAGTCTATTGCCGATAAATCATTTTGTTTGGCTATTCTCAAAGCATTCAAATTTACTTCCAGTGGTAAAACAGCCTCCTGACCATATACTAGCTCATATGGAGTCACTTTCATAGCACCATGCCTTGAGATTCTATATGCCCATAATGCCTCAGACAACAAGTCATGCCATCTCCTTGGATTATCCTCAATCTTCTTCTTGATGAGCTTGATTAAAATTTTATTGCTAGACTCAGCTTGTCCATTAGCTTGGGCATAATATGGGGAGGAATTGAGCAACTTTATGTAAGATTCAGCAAACTTTCTGACTTGGTGTGACATAAAAGATGAACCTTGATCTGTAGTTAACGTTTGAGGAATACCGAATCTATGAATAATGTGTTCGGTTATGAATTTAATTACCTCCGTATGCGTCATGTTCTTGAGAGGTACTGCTTCAGACCACTTAGTGAAATAATCAGTTGCCACCAATACGAACCGATGCCCCTTCGAAGAAGATGGATGGATTTGCCCAATAAAGTCTAAACCCCATCCTCTGAAAGGCCACGGCTTGATAATAGGATGCAACATAGCAGCGGGAGCTAATTGAATATCACCAAATTTTTGACAAGCTTCGCACCCTTTATAATGTCTGAAGCAATCATTAATCATGGTCGGCCAATAAAACCTAGCATGTCGTAATAACCATTTCATCTTGGGAGCCGACTAGTGAGTACCACAAATGCCTTCATGTACCTCTCCCATAGCAACTCTTGCTTGGTCCTCATCCAAGCACTTTAAAAGAACATCATCAACTGTTCGGCGATAAAGATCATCATCCCTCATAGTATATTTAAAAGCCATATGCTGAACAGCCCTGTCCACCCTTTCACTCGGATTACGCAAGTAAGCAACAATGGGCTTCCTCCAGTCGGAATTGTCACTTGCATTAGATTTTTTGTTAATGACCGAATCAGTGGGTTCTGGTTCGGCCTCTTCTATACTGGTAAGACAAGCCATCGGATTTTGAGAAATATGAAACATGCCATGATCAACATGGTATCCAGATGCTTGTTGTGCCAACTCATTTGCTTTCCAGTTGTCATGTCTAGATATATGTGCAATGCTAAAACAATCCAAAGTAGAGATTATATCTAGACATTTATCAAGATAAACATTAAGTGATTCGTCCAAACACTGAAAGACTTTGGATATTTGTTGTACCACTAGTAACGAATCACCATAAGCCTCAATATGTGTAACACCTATAGCAAGTAACATCTCTAGGCCGAATAACAATGCTTCATATTCGGCTTGATTGTTTGTGCAAAAATATTCTAAGCGGCATGAGGCTTCAAAAACAGCACCATGAGGAGATATATAAACAATACCAACACCTTGGCCATTGCTACAAACTGACCCATCAAAGTATAATCTCCATGGTACTAATGAAATAAGGTTCATATCAACATCATGCTTGTCATTAATCCGATGTTCAGCAATGAAATTAGCAACAATTGGCCTTTCATGGACTTTAGAGATTCATAAGCCAAATCATATTCAATCAAAGCATAAGCCCACTTGCCAATTCTACCACTAAGAATTGGCCTATGCAACATGTATTTAATGACATCGGTTTGACAAGCTACTACACAAGCACTCGGCACTAAATAATGTCTCAGTTTTGTGCAAGCATAATATAAGCATAGACATAATTTCTCAACAAATGTATACCTTGTCTCTGCGTCCAATAAGCGGCGGCTCAAATAAGTGATGGCGTGCTCTTTTCCTTCGGTCTCTTGAGTTAGAACAGCACTAATAACTTCTTCCTCTGCTGCAATGTAAAGTCTGAAGGGTTCCCTATGCTTGGGTGCTCTCATCACCGGAGGAGTGCACAAATAATTCTTGATCATATCAAATGCTTCTTGCTGTTTTGCCCCCCAAGTGAAATCAGCATCATCCTTTAACCGAAGGACAGGAGTAAATGCATCAACTTTCCCTGACAGATTAGCTATGAACCTTCTCAAATAATTGACCTTGCCAAGGAACTTTTGCGTATCTCTCTTGCATGTTGGAGCCTCCACTTTCTGTATAGCCTCTATCTTTTTGGGATCAATCTCTATGCCATCTTCATGAATAATTAAACCCAAAAACTTGCCAGCTGACACGCCAAAAGCACACTTCAAAGGATTCATCTTCAGTCCATACTTTTTCATTCTTTCAAAAGCTAAACGCAAATCGGCCAAGTGAGATTCAAAAGCATCCGATTTGACAACAATATCATCAATATAAACTTCAAGTATGATACCGAGTAAATCATGGAAAATCAAATTCATAGCCCTTTGATATGTGGCTCCAGCATTTTTTAATCCGCATGTCATCACTGTCCACTCGAATAAACCAACGAAACCAGGGCATCGAAAAGCAGTCTTGTACATGTCCTCTTCGGCCATAAAAATTTGATTGTATCCGGCATTACCATCTAGAAAGCTAATAACCTTATGCCCAGAAGCATCATTAATAAGCATATCGGCTATTGGCATAGGATACTCATCTTTGGGTGTAGCCCTATTCAAATATCTGAAATCAATGCACACCCTCAACTTGCTGGATCCTTTCTTCTCCACTGGGACAATGTTAGAAATCCACTCGGCGTACCTGCAAGGTCGAATGAAATTAGCTTCAAGCAGTCGACCGATCTCTTCCTTGATCCGGTCATATGTTTTCGGATTAAGTTTTCTGGCCGACTGTTTATAAGGTCTAAAACCTGCCTTTATAGGCAACCGATGCTCCAATAGCTCTCGACTTAACCCTGGCATCTCATGATATTCCCATGCAAAGCAACAAACATATTCTTCCAATAGCTCGATTAACTTAGCTTTACAATCGGCTTTCAAGTTTTTGTTTATAAATGTCGGTCGAGTGACTGAACCATCTCCAATATCTACCTCTTCTAATGGATCGGCCGACGTAAAACCTTGTCCAAGTTTATCCATGTCATCCAACTCCTCTATAGACTCATACATATCGTTCTCGCTGGACCGATATTTCACAAGACGTTTTTGTAACCACTCAGAGCTAGAATCCGTTTAAACATATCATACCTTGGAGCCGATTGCATTCAGTCGGATTTAAAGAGACGGGCACAAAACCATTCTTGGTTGCGCTGAGAAAATCAAACTCTGATAAGTCACGTCCCGTCAAGCAAGTAGCATTGGGATGTTGCCAATCCACCGATGCATCGGCCAAAGCAACACAGGCCGAGTTATCCGCTGAATCAAAAACTGGTGCATAGTGGATGGCATGCACTGGTTTGCATGAACCCAATCACGGCCTAGTATGACGTTGTAGTTACCTTGCACCTCAGCGACAAAGAATGCAGTAGCCAAAGTTTTGCTTCCGACTGTAAGCTCCACATACATCACACCTTTGGCTTCAGTTTTCTCTTTGCCTTCAAACCCGTTAAGCACCATATTGGTCTTGATCAATTCTTCATCAGGCAAACCCAATTTCTTGAAGACCAAATAGGGCATAAGGTTTACCATAGCACCACCATCAACAAGCATCCGAGTGAGCAGCGACCCATTGATATGACCTCTGAGATATAATGGTTTCAGATGCGTTACTGGTTCTTTCGGCTTCTCGAATATCGCGTTTTTAGGGCCAAAATCCAGCTGAGCCACCTCCCCTTCCTCATCTACAGCACGAAACTCAGCAGGCAAGTAATACACCATATTGATATCCATACCTTCATGAACCGGTGTATACTCATAGTCCAACATATCAGCCTCCTCCTCAAGTGCATCCACCGATTCAGAAATTTGTCCGAGTGAAGAGGAAGCAATAGGTAACGCAGACGATGCAATGATTGCGTCGTCCTTTTTTGGTAGTGTAGGTGCTGCTGTGATAGGCGTAGAGGCCACTGTATCTCGTATTTGTTTGGGCCTCCACACTTGTTTTGTAGGTACCATAGGCCGAGTGTCATTGAACAACTTATCCCTTTGCTTCTCAGCCTCTTGTTCTGCCATCTCTTGGCTCCTTAACCTCTGTAGTTTCCTCTTCTGTGTCTTTGTTAGCCCTGGAGGACACCACTTTGGCTGAGTGTATTTAGGATCTCTCGTTTTTACTCGGCTGGCGCTTGCTTCATGGTCATTAGCCGAGTGCTTTGGCGCATAGAAAGTATCGGCTCAGCCGGTTTGCTATGCACAATTGGCTGCTGTATGGCAAATGTTTTGGTGCCCAAGATAAGTGAGTCGGCATCCGTTTTCTCCTTGCTTTTTTCCGACTCAACTGCTGCAACACTTGGTGACTTAACACGCCATTCTTTTCGACTTTCCAGATGCATGAAATTTCCACTCGGGCGCAGCTTTTTACTCTGATGGAATCCACTCGGATGGATGTCACTCGGATGGAATTCACTCGGATGGAATCCACTCGGATGGAATCTACTTGGCCACATTTTTTCACTCGGATAGCTTCCACCTGGGTGCATCCTTACACTCGGATAATTTCCACTCGGTCGCATATTTTGACCAGCTGACTGATAGTCACCGATGTTGAGTCGGCCATTATATGAGTAATCAAGTCGATCCCACATAGATTGCCTCTGCTCTTCTGAAAACTGCGCCTTTGGTCCACTCGGTTTTGTATACCGACTGAACATATCAGCTGATGGTGACCTTGGTCGTTTCAGATGAGTCGGTCGATTGAAACTAGAACCGGCCGACTGGTTAGCATACTTGGACAGCAACATATCAAAAGTTGGCTTGATCCGCTTGCGCTGCACTTTAGCTTCATTCTTCTTCCACTTGCCAACTTCTGGACTCTTGGGCTTGACAAATTTAACACGAGTATTTTCTTGCACTTGCGGTTGCCCCCCGAGTGTAGGATTCTTGATGGTGATTTTGATCACTTCCTTGCCATCGGGTTGCTTATCAAGCACAACCTGTCTCCCCAAGACCTTGTTGTCCTCCTTGTCTTTCCTGGGCTCACCGACAATGACATTAGCTTTATTAGCAGATTCGGCTACCTCCGGCCGAATGAGTAGCTTCTTCCCCTCCAAATCCATGGTATTCATTGGAAAAGGCTGTTTATCAACTTGCATTTCAGAAAAGTTCAATCGTCCGTCATTAATGGCCGATTGTATCTGTCGTCGAAGAACATTGCAATCGTTAGTAGCATGAGAAAAAGAATTATGATACTTGCAATAAGCGCGCCGTTTTAGCTCTTCAAACGGCGGCAAAGTATGAGTTATTCTAATAATTTTAGCTTGCAGCAAAGCATCAAATATTTTATCACACTTGGCAATGTTAAAAGTAAATTTCATCTCTTCATCACGGTTCTTATGAATCGGTTTCAGATCATTGCAAGTAAATGGTTTGGCCTTAGATGGCCAAACAAATTCAGTAGAAAAAACGTCACCCTCATCGTCCGAGTGATCACTATCATATTCGATCATATTCATCTTTGGACGATCGGCTTTGTATCTATGCACTTCTTTGAGGTCTTTGCTTCGGCTTTCCTGAGCCAAAGCCCTTTGTAAGACTTGGTTGATATTTAAGAACTCATAGCCTTCTAGCTTTTCTCTGATGGGAGTTCTCAAACCACTCAGCACTAGGTCTGCCAAGTCTCTCTCGGTTATCACCAAACTAAAACACCGGTTTTTTGTTTCTCTAAATCTCTTGACGTAATCGGAGACCGATTCATCATGCTTCTGCTTAACCGATGTTAGATGTGACAACTTGAGTTCATTGTCGCCGCTATAAAAGTGATCATGAAACTTCTGCTCTAGCTGCGACCAAACCCGAATGGAACCATGGGGTAAAGAAGAAAACCATGAAAATGCGGTACCAGTTAATGATAAAGGAAATAAACGCACTTTCAATTCGTTCAATGAGCCTGCCTCACCCAATTGTGCTAAATATTGACTAACATGCTCCCATGTGGTTTTTGTGCCTTCTCCACTAAATTTAACAAAATCTGGAATTTTATATCCTGGAGGGCACTGGATGGCATCAAAGTACTCGGGGTACGGCTTTTGGTAAATCCGATTCCGAGATAACTTAACTCCAAAATTCTCTCGAAGCATCTTAGCCATCTCCTCTCTAAGATTAGCTAGACCATCATCCATAGTGGACGATGACGCTTGTGGCAGTGGCATAGGAGGAGTAGGGTTACTAGCTGTAGGTAAGAATTGTGGCATGTATGTCGACCCAAAATTTGGTAGTGGTCGAGTGGTTGTAGATGTAGGTAGGGTTTGGTTCAGCGCTGCCACCGAACCTGGCATGCTCATAATAGGGTTGATGGGTGCAGTCACAATCTGATTTGTATGGGTAGGACAATAAGCCATCGGCACAGGAAGCGCCGATGCAATAGGTAAAGCCAGATTAGGGTTTTGCACACTAGCAGCTACACCATCATTACCACTAGATGATTGAGATGTATTCTTCTGAGCATTAGTATTTTCTATGAAAGTTTGATAGACTAGATTGTTACCATCAGCAATACGACTTTCAATCTCAGCCCACTGCTCAGGAGAAAAAGTAGTACTCACAGAGGGTTTGACCTGCTCGGCTTGAAGAGGAGGGGACTTGATTTCTTCAATCGGAGTGATGTTGCCTTGGCAATCTTTCTTGAATTTTGCAAGGAACTCCTGCAGGTCCTTCTCCTCACGTGCCTTCTTGTACTCCTCATAGACTTGGCGATGATCAGCCGATATCTCATCAAGACCGGGCTTAATGATGTTATCGGCGTCTACCTCAGATGGCTTGGGAAGATCGGACATGGTGGATGATGATGATTGATCTTCTTCCCCAGCGGAGTCGCCAAAAAGTGTGTTGACACAGGAACACGTCACGTCTACCCTCGACGCCAGGGGTGATGCACCGCAGCTCACGTCGAAGGAGACCAGACCGACAGCGCGATACGCAAGACAGTCGACGGGCGCTTTTGCAGACCCGAAAACCCCACACCCCCGGGAGGGACCCCGTCAGGGAGTGCGGCGGCTATGGGCTGCCCTAGGTCGATTCGCTCTCCCCTAGAGCCTCGGGATTCTCAGCTCTCAAACACGAAGAACAGCGAAGAACGAGATAGAAAAATGGTGGAGAGATAAAACGTAGATGAAAAAGTAGTGTATTGATTTTTTCAATTGTGTGTTGTTCAATCGGCCGTCACCCCCAACATATATAAGAGGCGGCTGGACTTCCCGTACAAGCAAAGGATTTATCTAGGCTTTCCTTACAAGAAAATTACATCAATTCACGTCCTAGAATCCTAGTTCTGGTCCCACTCGGATTCAGCCCGAATCTGGTCCAATCTTCTGTCTTGCTCCTTGCGTGGGCTGTGGAATTTGCATATGACTTCCGATGGAGACGGTTCAAATATCAATTATGTGTGCTTCGACGAGGCCAACAATCCGTATGTTGATCACTTTTCCAAATAAGGCCATCTTGAATACTCCACGGGGTCATCTCTAATTTCGAGTCGGACTCGTTCATGTAGCTGACTGGACCGTCCGACTCTTGCAGCGTCTCTGCAGGTCGTATACTACGTCAGATGATGATGACTCCAAAAGCAAAGTTGACCGTTTCGACGTTACCAACAATTCCTATGTTGAACACTTCTTCATCCGAAGCCACCTAGATAAGTATTTGAGCCCATCTTCAGCATCTGGTCGGATTGGCCTCGACAGTTTCTACTGTTCACGGCAGCAAGCTTTCCCCGGCAAGGTTACTGTTCACGGCGGCAAGCTTTCCCCGGCAGGTTACTGTTCACGGCGGCAAGCTCTCCCCCGGCAAGGTTACTGTTCACGGCGGCAAGCTTTCCCCGGCAAGGTTACTGTTCACGGCGGCAAGCTTTCCCTGACAAGGTTACTGTTCACGGCGGCAAGCTTTCCCCGGCAAAGTTTTTGAGGCAGTAAACGACCTCGGATGAAAATGTGTCCAAAAGCAAAGTTGACCGTATTGACGAGACGAAAAACTTTCGTGTTGAACGTTTTCCGATTCGAGGCCATCTTCTGGGCCAAAACACTGACGCATTACATCAGACACTTGCCAAGACATGTCTGGTCTTCCGCGTCATATTTCGCCTCTTGACAGGGCTGCATCCAGATAGCTCTAACTTTTGCATACGAACTCGGATTGAGATGATTTTTATATCAAAATCAACCGATTCGATGAGACGAAGACAATTCATGTAGAGCATTCCTTCATCCGAGATTGTCCTGGAGGCGTACTTGAACAAAAAGCACTCAAAACACCTAAACATGACAATCTGAGTGTAGTTTTGGTCTTTGATACGATGCCGAATGATTATGGTCCAAACATCAAAGTTGTTCCACTCGGCAATGTGAAATTTCTCATTTAGAATATTTTGTCATTTGAGGCCATCTCCATTGCATTCTGCATTGTGCCAAAATCAGGTGTTAACAATAGTGTAGGACACTAGATGGGTTTTAAGACACTCCTCTTATCTCACTCTTGGTGGCAAATAGGACTAAGTTCTTTTCGCTCATCGTGGAGGCACTCGATTTGGGCTTGTCGCGCTCGCTCTCTTTTTCGTGGTTCGCTCTCTCACTGTTCTCTCCAGGATGGGTGGCTTGCTTGCCGGCGATCACTTGGCTTGGAGGCATGATAGAGGCAAAGGTGTCCCGTCTTTCGATGAGATGGTGGCTATTGTTTTAGAGGAAGTCGACTTTGACGATCCGACTACGAACGTGCAAGGACGTCACGCCTTAGTAATCGCTAAACCAACTCTGAGGGGTTATTGACCACGCCGGAGCATGATCAACCTAACCACGAGGGCCTGTTTCCTATGAGCAAACGAAGAACAAGCAAGAAACTAATATTGCAATATGGATATTGTGAATATAAGATGAAAGCTTTATTGATCGAGGTGGGGTTCTGTGACGTCTTGGTCTGGTCGCTGGACACGGATGAAGTACGTGAAGTTGCAGCTATGGCGAACTTTTAATCTAAACAAAACCCAAAGTCTAAACAACGCCCTAAGGGCTGTATATATGGAGGAAGAGGGGGGATTTCGTAGCCCTTGGAGGAGGGGTCCGAAACCAACCCTAACTCTTGTTTCCCCACACATACGGACTCTAAAAATAGCCTATACTTAAGTATTTCAAAAATACATGGGCCTGGCCCAATAATAAGGTGACGCGGCACCTAAAACAGCCTTTAGACGAAATTTATGAAATGGCATCTTGTATATTTCATCCAAGGCTTCATGTACTCCTTATGGTGGCTTCAAAGTCCTGAAATCATCACCTGTAACTGCGTTCTTGATCCCCTTGCGCATGCCATAATCTCCATGCTTGAACTTGCTCCAAGGGTCATCTTTCTTGTCCAAGCTAGGCCCTTCACTTGTAAGCAAAACAAATGTATCCAATTTAGGCAGCATCATATTCTCATGAACATTAGAATCGTTACCAAGAAACGGAAGTACCTGATAATTCAATTGGTGTGCGCGAGCTCTAGTAATTGGTCCAGTATGTATAGCAGCAGGGGCTGTGGGTGTAACAATGGTATTGATGTCCTCCTCATCCTCCCCTTCTTGAAATGAAGTCGTCCTCGACGAAAGTTCATCGTCCTCACCCAAATAAGGCTTCCAATCTGCAATGTTAAAAGTGGGACTAACCCCAAAATCTGCAGGCAGCTCAAGTTTATATGCATTATCATTTATTTTCTCTAACACCTTAAAAGGACCATCTGCACATGGCATTAGCTTTGATTTGCACAAATTAGGAAATCTATCCTTACGCAAATGTAACCAACCAAGATCTCCAGGTGCAAACACAACATGTTTTCTACCCTTATCTCCAGCAAGTTTATATTTAGCATTCATACGCTCAAAGTTTTCCTTAGTTAACTCATGCATTTTTAAAATCAATTCAGCACATTCTTTAGCATCAAAATTAACCTTCTCCGAAATTGGAAGAGGCAACAAATCAAATAGGTGCACGAGGTAGGAAACCATACACAATTTCAAAAGGGCACATCTTAGTAGTAGAATGCAATGAACGATTATAAGAAAATTCAATATCAGGCAAGCATTCTATCCACATTTTCTTGTTATTCTTCAAAACAGCCCTAAGCATAGTAGACATTGTTCTATTGACTACTTCAGTTTGTCAATCAGTTTGGGGATGACATGTAGTACTAAAAAGTAGTTTAGTCCCCAACTTAACCCATAAACATCTCCAAAAGTGGCTAAGAAATTTAGTATCACGATCTGAAACAATAGTATTTGGCACACCATGCAAGCGAATAATTTCACGAAAGAACAAATCAGCAACATTAACAACATCATCGCTTTTATGACATGGTATAAAGTGTGCCATTTTCGAGAACTTATCCACGACAACAAATATGCTATCCCTCCCCTTCTTTGTTCGAGGTAAACCTAAAACAAAGTCCATAGATATATCCTCCCAAGGAACACTAGTTACAGGAAAAGGCATATATAAACCATGAGGATTGAGTCGTGACTTAGCTTTTTGACATGTGGTGCAGCGAGCAACAAAACACTCAACATCCCGTCTCACTTTGGCCAAAATAAATGTGTAGCAAGTATATCCTCCGTCTTCTTGATGCCAAAGTGTCCCCTTGATCCTCCTCCATACGCCTCACAAAAGACAAACGGAGCTAGATGGAATGGATAGATTGTTAGCACGAAACACAAATCCATCGTTAAGAACGAACTTGTTCCAAGTTCTCCCTTCCTTACAATTCTGCAATACATCTTTAAATTCAGCATCATGCACATATTGATCTTTGATGGTCTCCAAACCGAATATTTTAAAGTCAAGTTGTGAAAGCATAGTATAACGACGAGACAATGCATCGGCAATAACATTTTCTTTACCCTTCTTGTGTTTAATGACATAAGGGTAAGTCTCAATGAATTCAACCCATTTAGCATGTCTACGGTTCAGTTTTGCTTGACTTTTAATGTGTTTCAAAGATTCATGATCAGAATGTATAACAAATTCCTTGGGCCATAAATAATGTTGCCATGTTTCTAAGGTCCGAACAAGAGCATATAATTCTTTATCATAAGTAGAATAGTTCAGACTAGGCCCACTCAATTTTTCAGAAAAGTATGCAACAAGTTTGCCATCTTGTAATAACACACCTCCTAATCCAATTCCACTAGCATCACATTCAAGCTCAAAAGTCTTATTAAAATCAGGAAGTTGGAGTAAAGGAGCATGTGTCAACTTATCTTTCAATACCATGAAGGCTTCTTCCTGTGCGGTACCCTAAACAAAAGGCACATCCTTTTTTGTAAGCTCGTTGAGAGGTGCAACAATGGTGCTGAAATCTCTCACAAAACGCCTATGGAATCCGGCGAGGCCAAGGAAACTCCTCACTTGTGTGACCGTTTTGGGCTGCGGCCAACTCTCAATAACTTCAATTCCCTGTGGAGTAACAACATATCCAAGAAAAGATACTCGGTCGGTGCAAAAGGTGCACTTTCCAAGGTTACCAAACAAACATGCATCACGTAGAGCAATAAAAACAACACGTAAATGTTCCAAATGTTCCTCCAAAGATTTGCTATAAATCAATATGTCATCAAAGTAAACTACCACAAATCGTCCAACGAAAGCACGTAAAACTTCGTTCATTAATCTCATGAAAGTACTAGGTGCATTAGTTAACCCAAAATGCATGACTAACCACTGATATAACCCAAACTTAGTTTTAAATGTTGTTTTCCATTCATCTCCCAATTTCATACGAATTTGATGGTACGCACTACGCAAATAAACTTTGGAGAATATTCTAGAGCCACTCAGTTCATCAAGGATATCATCTAGCCTAGGAATAGGATGACGATAATGAATAGTAATATTATTAATGCCTCTACAATCAATGCACATACGTGATGTACCATCCTTTTTCGGCACTAAAATGATAGGAAAAACACAAGTACTAAGGGGTTCACGTATATAACCTTTGTCGAGCAGTTCTTGTACTTGACGCATAATCTCCTTCGTCTCCTCTGGATTGGTACGGTATGGTGCACGGTTGGGTAATGATGCACCAGGAATTAAGTCAATTTGATGCTCAATCCCTCTAATAGGTGGTAATCCCGGTGGCACGTCTTGTGGAAAGACGTCAGCGGACTCCTGCAAAATGTTAATGACAACAGGAGGAAAAGAGGAAGACACGTCCTCGAATGAAAATAATGCCTCTTTGCACACAAAAGCATAGCAAACAGATTTGCTAAAATCTAGATCATCAATATCATATTTGGTGGCAAGTAAACATGCACTTCTCAATTTAATTTCAGAAACGACACTAGATGGTTTATTATTAGGCTTCATTTGTTGCTCAAATTCTTTTGCCACAATCTGATTTTCACTCTTATTTTTCTCCTGTTTTGCTTTATTAGCCCTATTAATAGCATCTTTCAAAATGGAATTAGGAGTCATAGGAAGCAAAGTAATATTTTTATCCTTATGAACAAGAGTATACTCATTGTTTCTACCATGGTGTACAGAATTTTTATCAAATTGCCATGGTTTACCAAGTAATAAATAACATGCTTGCATAGGTACCACATCACAATCAACATAATCAGCATATGTAGATATACTAAAATGCACACGAACAGTACGTGTTACTGATGAGGATATCAATACCATTATTACACCCACAGCCCTTGCTGCTATACATACTGGACCAATTACTAGAGCTCGCGCACGCCAATTGAATTATCAGGTACTTTCGTTTCTTGGTAACGATTCTAATGTTCATGAGAATATGATGCTGCCTAAATTGGATACATTTGTTTTGCTTACAAATGAAGGGCCTAGCTTGGACAAGAAAGATGAACCTTGGAACAAGTTCAAGCATGGAGATGATGGCATGCACAAGGGGATACAGAACGGAGTTACAAGTGATGATTTCAGGACTTTGAAGCCACCATAAGGAGTGCATGAAGCCTTGGATGAAATATACAAGATGCCACTTCATTAATTTCGTCCAGAGGCTATTTTAGGTGCTGCGTCACCTTATTATTGGGCCAGGCCCATGTATTTTTGAAATACTTAAGTATAGGCTGTTTTTAGAGTCTGTATGTGTGGGGAAACAAGAGTTAGGGTTGGTTTCGGACCCCTCCTCCAAGGTCCACGAAATCCCGCCCCCTCTTCCTCCATATATACAGCCCTTAGGGCGTCGTTTAGACTTTGGGGTTTTGTTTAGATTAAAGTTCGCCATAGCTGCAACTTCGTGTGCTTCGTTTGTGTTCAACGACCAGACAAAGACGTCACAGAACCCCACCTTGATCAATAAAGCTTTCATCTTATATTCACAATATCCAGATTGCAATCTCAGTTTCTTGCTTGTTCTTCGTTTGCTCGCAGGAAACTGACCCTCGTGGTCAGGTTGATCGTGCTCCGGCGTGGTCAATAACCCCTCGGAAGTTGGTTTAGCGATTGCTAAGGCGCGACGTCTCACACGTTCATAGTCCGATCGTCAAGGTCGACTCCCACAGAAAACGATAGCCACCATCTCATCGAAACATCGAGACACCTTTGCCTCTATCAAGTGGTATCAGATTTCCAGGTTGCTCGGTGAGATTTTACAGTTTTTCATAGTTTAGATCGAGTTTTTTCTTCATACCTACAGTCCACGAAAAAAAAGCCAAAACAAATTAGTGTTAGGTCATCATATCTCAACCAATCTGAGCCTTTGCATAGTCTTTTTAGAGTTTTGCTTTGTTGAATTTGCGGTTGCATCGTCGTGTCGAGTTGCTGGTCCTAGCGTCTAGTTGTTGGGGAACGTAGTAATTCAAAAAATTTCCTACGCACACGCAAGATCATGGTGATGCATAGCAACGAGGGGAGAGTGTGATCTACGTACCCTTGTAGACCGACAACGGAAGCGTTAGCACAACGCGGTTGATGTAGTTGTACGTCTTCATGGCCCGACCGATCAAGCACCGAAACTACGGCACCTCCGAGTTTTAGCACACGTTCAGTTCGATGACGATCCCTGGACTCCGATCCAGCAAAGCGTCGGGGAAGAGTTCCGTCAGCACGACGGCGTGGTGACGATCTTGATGTTCTACCATCGCAGGGCTTCGCCTAAGCACTGCTACAATATTATCGAGGATTATGGTGGAAGGGGGCACTGCACACGGCTAAGAAAACGATCACGTGGACCAACTTGTGTGTCTAGGGTTGCCCCCTGCCCCCGTATATAAAGGAGCAAGGGGAGGAGGCCGTCCGGCCCCTATAGGCGCGCCAGGAGGAGTCCTCCTCCTAGTAGGAGTAGGACTCCTACTAGGAGGGGGGAAAGAAGTGGGGAGGGAGAAGGAAAGGGGGGCGCCGCCCCCCTCTCCTAGTCCAATTCGGACCAAGGGGGGAGGAGGCGCGCGACCCACCCTGGCACCCTTCTCTCTCTCCACTAAGGCCCATATGGCCCATTACTACTCCCGGTAGGGTTCCGGTAACCCTCCGGCTCTCCGGTTTTCTTCGAAATCACCCGGAACACTTTCGGTGTCCAAATATAGCCGTCCAATATATCAATCTTTATGCCTGGACCATTTAGAGACTCCTCGTTATGTCCGTGATCACATCCGGGACTCCGAACTAACTTCGGTACATCAAAACTCATAAACTCATAATATAACTGTCATCGAAACCTTAAGCGTGCGGACCCTACGGATTCGAGAACAATTTAGGCATGACCGAGACATGTCTCCGGTCAATAACCAATATTGGAACCTGGATGCTCATATTGGCTCCCACATATTCTTCGAAGATCTTTATCGGTCAAACCGCATAACAACATACGTTGTTCCCTTTGTCATCGGTATGTTACTTGCCCGAGATTCGATCATCGGTATCTCAATACCTAGTTCAATCGCATTACCGGCAAGTCTCTTTACTCATTTCGTAATACATCATCTCGCAACCAACTCATTAGTTGCAATGCTTGCAAGGCTTATGTGATGTGCATTACCGAGAGGGCCCAGAGATACCTCTCCGACAATCAGAGTGACAAATCCTAATCTCGAAATATGCCAACCCAACATTTACCTTTGGAGACACCTGTAGAGCTCCTTTATAATCACCCAGTTACGTTGTGACGTTTGGTAGCACACAAAGTGTTCCTCCGGCAAATGGGAGTTGCATAATCTCATAGTCATAGGAACATGTATAAGTCATGAAGAAAGCAATAGCAACATACTAAACGATCGGGTGCTAAGCTAATGGAATGGGTCATGTCAATCACATCATTCTTCTAATAATGTGATCCCATTGATCAGATGACAACACATGTCTATGGTTAGGAAACATAACCATTTTTGATTAACGAGCTAGTCAAGTAGGGGCATACTAGTGACGTTTAGTTTGTCTATGTATTCACACAAGTATTATGTTTCCGGATAATACAATTCTAGCATGAATAATAAACATTTATCATGATATAAGGAAATAAAATAATAACATTATTATTGCCTCTAGGGCATATTTCCTTCAGTCTCCCACTTGCACTAGAGTCAATAATCTAGATTACACTGTAATGATTCTAACACACATGGAGCTTTGGTGTTGATCATGTTTTGCTCATGGAAGAGGCTTAGTCAACGGGTCTGCTACATTCAGATCCATATGTATCTTGCAAATCTCTATGTCTCCCACCTGGACTAGATCCCAGATGGAATTGAAGCGTCTCTTGATGTGCTTGGTTCTCTTGTGAAATCTGGATTCCTTTGCCAAGGCAATTGCACCAGTATTGTCACAAAAGATTTTTAGTGGACCCGATGCACTAGGTATGACACCTAGATCGGATATGAACTCCTTCATCCAGACTCCTTCGATTGCTGCTTCCGAAGCAGCTATGTACTCTGCTTCACATGTAGATCCCGCCACAATGCTTTGTTTAGAACTGCACCAACTGACAGCTCCACCGTTTAATGTAAACATGTATTCGGTTTGCGATTTAGAATCGTCCGGATCAGTGTCAAAGCTTGCATCAACGTAACCATTTACGATGAGCTCTTTGTCACCTCCATATATGAGAAACATATCCTTAGTCCTTTTCAGGTATTTCAGGATGTTCTTGACCGCTGTCCAGTGATCCACTCCTGGATTACTTTGGTACCTCCCTGCTAGACTTATAGCAAGACACACATTAGGTCTGGTACACAGCATTGCATACATGAAAGAGCCTATGGCTGAAGCATAGGGAACATCTTTCATTTTCTCTCTATCTTCTGCATTGGTCGGGGATTGAGTCTTACTCAATTTCACACCTTGTAACACACGCAAGAATCCTTTCTTTTCTTGATCCATTTTGAACTTCTTCAAAACTTTGTCAAGGTATGTGCTTTGTGAAAGTCCAATTAAGCGTCTTGATCTATCTCTATAGATCTTAATGCCCAATATGTAAGCAGCTTCACTGAGGTCTTTCATTGAAAAACTCTTATTCAAGTATCCCTTTATGCTATCCAGAAATTCTATATCATTTCTGATTAGCAATATTGTCATCTACATATAATATCAAAAATGCTACAGAGCTCCCACTCACTTTCTTGTAGATACAGGCTTCTCCAAAAGTCTGTACAAAACCAAATGCTTTGATCACACTATCAAAGCGTTTATTCCAACTCCGAGAGGCTTGCACCAGTCCATAAATGGATCGCTGGAGCTTGCACACTTTGTTAGCTCCCTTTGGATCGACAAAACTTTCCGGTTGCATCATATACAACTCTATTTGCAGAAATCCATTCAGGAATGCAGTTTTGACATCCATCTGCCAAATTTCATAATCATAAAATGCGGCAATTGCTAACATGATTCAGACAGACTTAAGCATCGCTACGGGTGAGAAGGTCTCATCATAGTCAATCCCTTGAACTTGTCGAAAACCTTTTGCGACAAGTCGAGCTTTGTAGACAGTAACATTACCGTCAGCGTCAGTCTTCTTCTTAAAGATCCATTTATTCTCAATTGCTTGCCGATCATTGGGCAAGTCAACCAAAGTCCATACTTTGTTCTCATACATGGATCCCATCTCAGATTTCATGGCTTCAAGCCATTTTGCGGAATCTGGGCTCATCATCGCTTCTCCATAGTTCGTAGGTTCATCATGATCTAGTAGCATGACTTCCATAACAGGATTACCGTACCATTCTGGTGCGGATCTTACTCTAGTTGATATACGAGGTTCAGTAGTATCTTGTTTTGAAGCTTCATGATCATCATCATTAGCTTCCTCACTTATTGGTGTAGGTGTCACAGAAAGTGGTTTATGTGATGTACTACTTTCCAATAAGGGAGCAGGTACAGTTACCTCATCAAGTTCTACTTTCCTCCCACTCACTTCTTTCGAGAGAAACTCTTTCTCTAGAAAGTTTCCGAATTTAGCAACAAAGATTTTTCCTTCGGATCTGTGATAGAAGGTGTATCCAATAGTTTCCTTTGGATATCCTATGAAGACACATTTCTCCGATTTGGGTTCGAGCTTATTAGGTTGAAGCTTTTTCACATAAGCATCGCAACCCCAAACTTTTAGAAACGACAACTTTGGTTTCTTGCCAAACCATAGTTCATAAGGCGTCGTCTCAACGGATTTTTATGGTGCCCTATTTAACGTGAATGCGGCCGTCTCTAGAGCATAACCCCAAAACGATAGCGGTAAATCAGTAAGCGACATCATAGATCGCACCATATCTAGTAAAGTACAATTACAACGTTCGGACACACCATTACGCTGTGGTGTTCCGGGTGGCGTGAGTTGTGAAACTATTCCGCATTGTTTCAAATGTACACCAAACTCGTAACTCAAATATTCTCCTCCACGATCAGATCGTAGGAATTTTATTTTCTTGTTACGATGATTTTCAACTTCACTCTAAAATTCTTTGAACTTTTCAAATGTTTCAGACTTATGTTTCATTAAGTAGATATACCCATATCTGCTTAAGTCATCTGTGAAGGTGAGAAAATAACGATATCCGCCACGAGCCTCAACATTCATTGGACCACATACATTTGTATGTATGATTTCCAACAAATCTGTTGCTCTCTCCATAGTACCGGAGAACGGTGTTTTTGTCATCTTACCCATAAGGCACGGTTCGCAAGTACCAAGTGATTCATAATCAAGTGGTTCCAAAAGCCCATCAGTATGGAGTTTCTTCATGCGCTTTACACTGATATGACCCAAACGGCAGTGCCACAAATAAGTTGCACTATCATTATCAACTCTACATCTTTTGGCTTCAACATTATGAATATGTGTGTCACTACTATCGAGATTCAATAAGAATAGACCACTCTTTAAGGGTGCATGACCATAAAAGATATTACTCATATAAATAGAACAACCATTATTCTCTGATTTAAATGAATAAGCGTTTTGCATCAAACAAGATCCAGATATAATGTTCATGCTTAACGCTGGCACCAAATAACAATTATTTAGGTCTAATACTAATCCCGAAGGTAGATGTAGAGGTAGCGTGCCGACCGCGATCACATCGACTTTGGAACCATTTCCCACGCGCATCATCACCTCGTCCTTAGCCAATCTTCGCTTAATCTGTAGTCCCTGTTTCGAGTTGCAAATATTAGCAACAGAACCAGTATCAAATACCCAGGTGCTACTGCGAGCATTAGTAAGGTACACATCATTAACATGTATATCACATATACCTTTGTTCACCTTGCCATCCTTCTTATCCGCCAAATACATGGGGCAGTTCCGCTTCCAGTGACCAGTCTGCTTGCAGTAGAAGCACTCAGTTTCAGGCTTAGGTCCAGGTTTGGGTTTCTTCTCTTGAGTAGCAACTTGCTTGATGTTCTTTTTGAAGTTCCCCTTCTTCTTTCCTTTGCCCTTTTTCTTGAAACTAGTGGTCTTGTTGACCATCAACACTTGATGCTCCTTCTTGATTTCTACCTCCGCAGCTTTCAGCATTGCGAAGAGCTCGGGAATAGTCTTATTCATCCCTTGCATATTGTAGTTCATCACGAAGCTCTTGTAGCTTGGTGGCAGTGATTGGAGAATTCTTTCAATGACGCAATCATCTCGAAGATTAACTCCCAATTGAATCAAGTGATTATTATACCCAGACATTTTGAGTATATGCTCACTGACAGAACTGTTCTCCTCCATCTTGCAGCTATAGAACTTATTGGAGACTTCATATCTCTCAATCCGGGCATTTGCTTGAAATATTAACTTCAACTCCTGGAACATCTCATATGCTCCATGACTTTCAAAACGTCGTTGAAGTCCCGATTCTAAGCCGTAAAGCATGGCACACTGAACTATCGAGTAGTCATCAGCTTTGCTCTGCCAGATGTTCATAACATCTGGTGTTGCTCCAGCAGCAGGCCTGGCACCCGGCGGTGCTTCCAGGACGTAATTCTTCTGTGCAGCAATGAGGATAATCCTCAAGTTACGGACCCAGTCCGTGTAATTGCTACCATCATCTTTCAACTTTGCTTTCTCAAGGAACGCATTAAAATTCAACAGAACAATAGCACGGGCCATCTATCTACAATCAAACATAAATAAGCAAGATACTATCAGGTACTAAGTTCATGATAAATTTAGGTTCAATTAATCATATTATTAAAGAACTCCCACTTAGATAGACATCCCTCTAATCCTCTAAGTGATTACGTGATCCAAATCAACTAAACCATGTCCGATCATCACGTGAGATGGAGTAGTTTCATTGCTGAACATCACTATGTTGATCATATCTACTATATGATTCACGCTCGACCTTTCGGTCTCCGTGTTCTGAGGCCATATCTGTATATGCTTGGCTCGTCAAGTATAACCTGACTATTCCGCGTGTGCAACTATTTTGCACCCATTGTATTTGAACATAGAGCCTATCACACCCGATCATCACGTGGTGTCTCAGCACGAAGAACTTTCACAACGGTGCATACTCAGGGAGAAAACTTCTTGATAATTAGTGAGAGATCATCTTATAATGCTAACATCAATCAAAGCAAGATAAGATGCATAAAAGATAAACATCACATGCAATCAATATAAGTGATATGATATGGCCATCATCTTCTTGTACTTGTGATCTCCATCTCCGAAGTACCGTCATGATCACCATCGTCACCGGCGCGACACCTTGATCATCATCGTAGCATCGTTGTCGTCTCGCCAATCTTATGCTTCCACGACTATCGCTACCGTTTAGTGATAAAGTAAAGCATTACAGCGCAGCTGCATTGCATACAATAAAGCGACAACCATATGGCTCCTGCCAGTTGCCGATAACTTGGTTACAAAACATGATCATCTCATACAATAAAATTTAGCATCATGTCTTGACCATATCACATCACAACATGCCCTGCAAAAACAAGTTAGACGTCCTCTACTTTGTTGTTGCAAGTTTTACGTGGCTGCTACGGGCTTAAGCAAGAACCAATCTTACCTACGCAACAAAACCACAACGATAGTTTGTCAAGTTGGTGTTGTTTTAACCTTCGCAAGGATCGGGCATAGCCACACTCGGTTCAACTAATGTTGGAGAAACTGACACCCGCTAGCCACCTTTGTGCAAAGCACGTCGGGAGAACCGGTCTCGCGTAAGCGTACGCGTAATGTCGGTCCGGGCCGCTTCGTCCAACAATACCGCCGAACCAAAGTATGACATGCTGGTAAGCAGTATGACTTATATCGCCCACAACTCACTTGTGTTCTACTCGTGCATATAACATCAACACATAAAACCTAGGCTCGGATGCCACTGTTGGGGAACGTAGTAATTTCAAAAGAATTCCTACACACACGCAAGATCATGGTGATGCATAGCAACGAGGGGAGAGTGTGATCTACGTACCCTTGTAGACCGACAGCGGAAGCATTAGCACAACGCGTTTGATGTAGTCGTACGTCTTCACGGCCCGACCGATCAAGCACCGAAACTACGACACCTCCGAGTTTTAGCACACGTTCAGCTCAATGACGATCCCCAGACTCCGATCCAGCAAAGCGTCGGGGAAGAGTTCCGTCAGCACGACGGCGTGGTGACGATCTTCATGTTCTACCGTCGTAGGGCTTCGCCTAAGCACCGCTACAATATTATTGAGGATTATGGTGGAAGGGGGCACCGCACACGGCTAAGAAAACGATCACGTGGATCAACTTGTGTGTCTAGGGGTGCCCCCTGCCCCGTATATAAAGGAGCAAGGGGAGGAGGCCGGTCGGCCCCTATAGGCCCGCCAGGAGGAGTCCTCCTCCTAGTAGGAGTAGGACTCCTACTAGGAGGGGGAAAGAAGTGGGGATGGAGAAGGAAAGGGGGGCGCCGCCCCCCCTCTCCTAGTCCAATTCGGACCAAGGGGGGGAGGAGGCGCGCGGCCCACCCTGGCTCCCTTCTCTCTCTCCACTAAGGCTGATATGGCCCATTACTACTCCCGGTAGGGTTCCGGTGACCCTCTTGTCAGGACCCCGACTCGATGTCACATCGATCTAGCCGGTAACACCTCATATCACTTTGCGGCCTCACGCACGGTATCCCCACGGGTGTCGCCTTACCTTTGCCCGGGACCGTTTGCGCCTTTTGGCTCACGTATATGATAGTGTCGCTAGCATCCATATGATAAGGAGCCCGGGCTGACATGACTAGTCGTAAACCCAAAGTGGCACAGACTTACAGGGACAGGCATCCATGACCCAGCTTCGAACGTGTCGGTCATCAGCAAGTGGGTCCGGGCTGTAGCACTGGGCTAGCAGGACTTCGGTAAACCGGGCTGTAGCGGGCTAACAGGACTCCGGTACTCAATGCGTGACATTTCCCCGAAGGGACAGACACCGGAACGAAGAAGGACACATGCCGGCCAGCCTAAGTGTTCCAGAGCAGTAGCAAGCTACCATGGCTCAGCGGTAACACTAGGAGACATTTCCCGGTAAGAGAGGCTACCAAAGATAAACAACTAGACAGTCAGATCCCACACATACCAAGCATTTCAATCATACACACAATATGCTCGATATGTGCAAATACAACAAGGCATCACAACATGACTCTATGACACAAGTACTTTATTTAAGGCTCAGAGAGCCATACATAACATACACAAAGGTACGGGTCTCACGACCCAGCATTCAAGTCATACAGTCATACAAACCAGCAGCGGAAGTAACTTGTCTGAGTACATACAACTAGTAAAATAAAAGAGGCTTGGAAAGCCTAGCTATACTACGTGGTCCTTCACAAGCTCAGGATCACCACCTGGGCCTTTAGCCTACTCGTTGATGTCAACGTCTACGTAGAACCCATCAGAAGGGGTTGCAGCATCTTCTGTAAAAATGTAAATTATAGCAACATGAGTACAAAGGTACCCAGCAAGACTTACATCAGATCCTACATACATGCATATTATCAAGAAGGGTTGGTGGAGTTGTTGCAGCAAGCCAGCTTTGACTCTTGGCTAGGCTAACCTACGAGACTCCAACTTGAAATGGTTTTGCGCACACGAGTCCACTACTCACCACTTCAATACACTACCGAGGATCCGCCTCCATCTTCCTACGGAAGAGCCATCCTCGGCACTCACACTTATCTTGAGGCTTTTAGTAGTTTCCATTTACTTGTCTATGAACTGTATAGGCAACCAAGTAGTCCTTTACCGCGGACGCGGCTATTCGAATAGATCATGATAACCCTGCAGGGATGTACTTCTTCATACATGTTTCCACCACTTAGCGTCTGCACACGACATGTGCTCGGCAGACTTCAAGCGAAAGCCGACGTGGGTGTAGACCACGACCTACCTAAACACTTAAGCCTCTAGTCCAGGTTTATCGCCTATCCAGGTTCCATCCGCAGGGAGTCCGGCCGAGGTTTCCCATACGGCCCCGAACGATGTGAACAGGGTTCCCGAGATACCTAACGGGTATTCGGTACACCCGGCCACGTACCTACCGCATCACAGCCCACCCCTACGGTCAGCGCTGCCCACGGCCTCCAGTAGGCTACAAACACCAGAAACTACTTGCAACTCCTGGACAGAGAGCTAGGGTGAATAAGAAGTCGAGCGGGGTCATATTTCAGGGCCCAATGCATGGTAGTAGCTGTATCTTAAATCACACATACAGATCTCAGTGCTTAGGGTCGGCTTCAATGAAACAACCCACCATGTACTCCTACATGGCTTCTCATCGATACCTTTACCAAATCGTGTTCACCACACCACTCTCATTACCGACATAATCATTTCACTCTAGCCCATCACCCAGATGAACCAGACCTGACACGACTCTAAGCATAGCAGGCATAGCAAGGTAGGAACAACACATACATATGGCTCAATCAACTCCTACACATGCTAGTGGGTTTCATCTAGTTACTGTGGCAATGACAGGTCATGCAGAAGAAATGGGTTCAACTACCGTAGCACACAGTAGTTTGAAACGCGTTGTCTTAATGCAGTAAAAGAGAGCAGGAGCGAGAACATGGGATTGTATCGATATGATCAAATGGTTGGTTGCTTGCCTGATGGTTCGATGCACTGATACGGTTCTTCGTTAGGGTAATCATGGTACTCCTCGGGGACAGAACCTGTCGCAAGGAACACCGATACACAACCATCACCAAACAATGTGCAACAATATGATGCATGCATGAAACATGGCAATATGAGTGTGTTGGGCTAATGCAACTAAAACCAGAAGGGTTTGAACCAATTTGAATCAAAGATTCAAATTTCAAACTCAAACATGGCCTTTTAAAGTGCTTTTCCTTGTTCTGCATTAAACATCAGGTTAACTTGTTTAATCATGCATGAAAATAGTACAGATGAATAGATTGGATTTTTCTGATCATTTTTCATATATAATTTGTCTGATTTGGAGTTACAGAATAAAAATTATGAATTTTTGAAGTTTAAATTATATTCTGGAATTTCCTATATTAGAATAATTCCAGAAAATCATTATTGCGTCAGCCTGACGTCAGTGTGACGTCAGCAAGTCAACGGAACACGTCAGGGTCAAACCTGACAGTGGGTCCCGCATGTCAGGGTGATTGTTTTAATTAAAGTTTAATTAAAACTAAACCTGTTTAATTAATAGGGCTGGGCCCCACCTATCATTGACTCAGGGGAGTCAACCAGGGCCCACCCGTGGTCAAAGTCAATGCCAGCGGCGCCGGCGTTTAGCCGCCGGCGAGCCCGACGCGGCGGCGGGAGTGGTTTTGGCCGTTTCGGCCACCAAATGGGTCGCGGAGACCACCGGAGTGGAGTTGAGGACAAGCCGCAGCTTTTGGTGGAGTCCGTTGGGGTCGGGGTGGCCGGAGTTGGCGCCGGCGACGACCTTGGCGGCCACCGGGGTTCGGCCGAAGATGAACTTGGCGCTAGAGGGGTCGGTGAGGCTCGGGGAGTGGCTAGCTAGGTGCTGCGGGACTCGGTGAGTAAGATGGACACCAGCTTGTGGCCGGAGGGTGGCCGGAAGCACGTCGGCGACGAGATCCGCGGCGGTGCGGGCGTGTGATCCTCGTGCGGTGGCTACACGGCTCGGGAATGAGAGAGGGAGGGTCGGAGGAGTAGCTAGGCTCACAGCGCTCCCGTAGAGGCCACCGGCGGGGTCGGGGACGAGCTGAGGCGGCGACGGCGTTGAAGGGGATCTCCGGCGACGGCGAGCTCGGGCGAGGTCGGTGCGGTGGTCTTGGGCCGCTCGAGCACACGGGGCTCGGCCAGCTCGATGAAGTGGACAGCGGCGAAGCTCCTGGACACGGTGGCACGGCGTGGGGTGGACGGAGGGCGTGGCTACGGCGAGGGGGTGGCGGCGATGGCGTCGGCCATGGCTGGGGCGTGCGAGGG
>NC_041382.1:320065459-320074966 GCF_002162155.2 Triticum dicoccoides | reverse complement strand
CTAAGCTGGCCTAGAAAAATGTGCACCACTTTTGGCAGAGGTTCTGAACCAAGACAAAAATGATGGGCATTTTAGAAGGGCATTTCAGGTTCATTGAAAATTATTTTTAGTAGCCCTAGTTGGTTTCAGAGGGGGCTGGGGGTTCTGTCATCCCCATTTCAGGTTTCTGGTGAAAGAATAAACATGATGCAACACTCTAATGCATAACTAGCTAGGGTGTGACAACTCACCCCCACTCAAAAGAATCTCGTCCCGAGATTTGGGTTCCTCCGGGAAGAAGGCGGGATACTCAGTTCGAAGACGATCCTCCCTTTCCCAAGTTGCTTCATCCTCAGAATGGTGCGACCATTGTACTTTAAGAAACTTGATATTATGACGTCGAGTGGTACGCTCGGCCTGATCGAGGATACGAATGGGGTACTCTCGATATGTAAGATTATCTTGGAGATCAAGCGTTTCGTGGTCCACTCCACGGATAGGATCCGAAAAGCAACGCCTGAGTTGAGAAACGTGGAAGACATCGTCGACTCTGGAGAGGTGCGAAGGTAGATCCAACTGGTAGGCAACTTCTCCTCGTTTGGCGAGAATGCGAAAAGGTCCAATGTAACGAGGAGCCAATTTGCCTTTGATACCGAAACGATGGGTTCCCTTCAGAGGGGTAACCCGAAGGTAAGCCTTCTCGTCAACCTCGAAAGTCATAGCCTTATGTTTTCGGTCATATTGACTCTTCTGACGGGATTGGGCTGTTTTCAATTTTTCACGAACGATGCGAACTTGTTCTTCTGCTTCCTGAATCATATCCGGGCCAAAGAATTGTCTTTCCCCGGTCTCTGACCAGTTAAGGGGTGTTCGACACCGTCGTCCATAGAGAACCTCAAAAGGGGCTTTACCCAAGCTAGATTGATAGCTGTTGTTGTAAGCGAATTCGGCAAATGGAAGGCACTTCTCCCAATCCATTCCGAATGAGATAACAGAGGCTCGAAGCATGTCTTCTAGAATATGGTTGACGCGTTCCACTTGACCACTCGACTGAGGGTGGAAAGCGGTGCTAAAGGAGAGACCGGTTCCCATAGCATTTTGGAAACTTTCCCAAAATCGAGAGGTGAAAAGACTTCCTCGATCCGAGTTAATTTCCAAAGGAACACCATGGAGAGACACTATCCGGGAGATGTATAAGTCTGCCAATTGACTAGCGGTTATACTCTCACGAACAGGTAGGAAATGGGCTACTTTGGAAAGACGATCGACAACGACGAAAATAGCATTATTCCCTCTCTTGGTCCTGGGAAAACCGGTAATGAAATCCATGCCAATTTTATCCCATTTCCATTCAGGAATAGCTAGGGGTTGAAGGGTGCCAGCAGGCCGTTGATGCTCTGCTTTTACACGACGACAGACGTCGCAATTAGCAACATACTGAGCAATTTCTCTCTTCATCCTAGTCCACCAGAACCTCTGGCGTAGGTCCTGATACATCTTGGTACTACCGGGATGAATGGTGAGAGGAGATTCATGAGCCTCCTTAAGGATCAACTGTCGTAGATGCTGGTTCTTGGGAACCACTAAACGGTTCCCAAAGTACACAACACCATGATCATTTGTGGAGAAACAACTAGCACCTCCGCTAGCAATGTTCTCCTTGATCTTAGTTATTCCCTTATCTCGCTTCTGGGCAGCGATGATTTGATCCGTAAGAGTAGGTTTCGCCACCAAGGTGGAAAGAAATCCTTGAGGAACAATGTGAAGGTTAAGCTTCCGAAATTCCTCATGGAGAAGCGGTTGACTTTGTTGTAACATCAGGTTGTTACAATAAGATTTACGACTTAGCGCATCAGCCATGACGTTGGCTTTCCCTGGAGTGTAAGTTATTCCTAAGTCGAAATCTGTGATCAACTCGACCCAACGTCTTTGCCTGAGATTCAAATCCGGTTGGGTGAAGATGTACTTCAGACTTTGGTGATCAGTGAATATTTCGCAACGATTACCAAGAAGGTAATGTCGCCAGGTTTTAAGTGCATAGACTACGGCTGCAAGCTCTAGATCATGAGTAGGATAATTCTCCTCATGTGGGTGCAATTGCCGTGAAGCGTAAGCAATTACGTGTCGATCTTGCATGAGAATACAGCCTAGTCCTTGTCGCGAGGCGTCGCAGTAGATAACGAAGTCCTTGGAGAAGTCTGGCGGTACCAGTACGGGAGCAGAAGTCAGGCGTCTTTTCAGTTCCTGAAAGTTGTGCTCACATTGTGGAGTCCATTCGAACTTCTTATCTTTCTTGAGGAGTTCGGTTAGAGGTTTGGCAACTTTGGAGAAGTTCTCGACAAAGCAATGACAATAGCTCGCTAAGCCTAGAAAACTCCGAACTTGCTTGACCAATTCAGGTGGAGTCCAATTAAGGACGGCTTGAACTCGCTCAGGGTTAACAGCAATACCTTTACCAGATATTACATGACCCAGATAGGTCACTTCTGACAACCAAAATTCACATTTAGAAAATTTGGCATAAAGGCGATGCTCTCGAAGTTTCTTCAACACTAGCCTTAGATGTTCGGCATGTTCCTCCTCGTTCTTGGAGTAGATGAGTATATCATCGAGATAAACTACGACGAATTTATCCAAATACTCCATGAAGATTGAGTTCATTAACCGAGAAAAGGTGGCTGGAGCGTTGGTTAAACCGAAGGACATGACGGTGTACTCGTATTGGCCATAACGAGTAACAAAGGCCGTTTTAGGAATGTCCCCGTTTCTGATTTTGATTTGATGGTAGCCCAACCTCAAATCCATCTTGGAGAAGACTGAGGATCCAGCGAGCTGATCATACAGGTCGTTGATCCTGGGGAGCGGATATTTGTTCTTGATTGTGACCAAATTGACAGGTCGATAATCTACAACCATCCGGTCCGTACCATCCTTCTTCTTGACGAAGAGGACGGGGCAAGCCCACGGAGATGAACTAGGTCGGATGAAACCCTTTTTCAAGGACTCATCGAGTTGTTTCTTAAGCTCGGCTAGTTCTAGTGGTGCCATCTTATAGGGTCTCCTAGCAATCGGAACGGTTCCTGGAATGAGGTCTATTACGAACTCAACATCCCTGTCAGGTGGAACACCTGGCAATTCCTCTGGGAAGACATCTGGGAAGTCACGGACTACCGGAACGTCCTCAAGGTCTGGCAAAGGGCTGGCGTTAAGAGAATATAATTGTCGCTCGGCTAACCGGGTCAAGACATTGACTATCTTGCCCGAAGGATGAGTGAGTTGGACAGTCCTAGAGAAGCAATCAATTTTGGCATGATGAGCTGACATCCAGTCCATACCCAAAATGATATTAATATCTGAAATTTTGAGAGCTATCAAAGATGCAAGGAAAACAAGTCTGTCGACTTGGATTTCATTTCCATAGCTTACCCTGGAGGTCTGCCATCTAGAACCGGGAGTAGAAATTTCCATAGTGGATGGCATGTCACAGAATGCGGTGTTATGCAAACGAGCATAGTTCTCGGATATAAATGAATGAGAGGCTCCTGTATCGAAAAGAACAGATGCCGGGTGGCAATTAACAAGGAGCGTACCGAGAACGACGTTGGGATCCTCTTGAGCTTCTTCGGCAGAGATACAGTTGACGTGGCCACGTGTAGCGGTGGCCGGCTTGGCGTGGAACACTTTCCCTGTCGGCTTGCCACGGCCAACAGCTTTAGCAGATTGGTTGGGGTTGGTCTGGGGACACTCACGCATATAGTGGCCAGATTCCCCACACTTGAAACAAGTCACGGAACTGGTACGTGGAGGAGCATTGTTGGTTGGACCCCCATAGGGCTTGGCTGGAGCAGACTGTTGAACAGGGCGAGGCGCCTGGAAAGATGGCCTCGGTGTGAACCTGGGTGGCAGAGCGGTGTTGGGCACCCACACGCGGCGCTTCTGAGGACCAGCACCGGATGAGGAACCCATGTCATGGCCATGCTTGCGTGTTGCGTCATAATCAGTCTGACCAGTTTCAGCACTGATGGCCTTGTTAACAAGTTTCTGAAAGGATATGCACTCATGCAGACGGAGGTCGCGGCGAAGCTCAGGACTAAGTCCCTTACGGAACCTTGCTTGCTTCTTGGCATCAGTAGAAACTTCCTCAGTTGCATATCGTGCGAGGTTACCAAACTCCCTGCTGTAAGCATCCACAGAGAGTCGGCCTTGGGTGAAATTGCAAAATTCCTCACGTTTACGGTCCATGAGACCCTCCGGAATGTGATGTTCATGGAAAGCCTCGCTGAATTCAGCCCAAGTAGTGACATGGCCCGCTGGACGCATAGCTCCATAATTCTCCCACCATAGACTGGCGGGTCCTTCAAGATGATATGCAGCAAAGGTGACCTTGTCAGCCTCAGCTACTAGCGCAGAACGCAGCTTGTGAGAGATACTGCGAAACCAGTCATCAGCGTCGAGAGGCTCGACGGAGTGGTGGAACGTGGGTGGATGTAATTTGATAAAATCACTGAGTGACACCACGTTAGTCCTCTGATGGTGTGCGGTGTTCTGTTCAATACGCTCCAAGAAACGGTTGGTCTCCCGCTTGTTTCTTTCGGCTTCCATCATAACCTCGGCTAGGGAAGGAGGATGAGGCAGATTTGCATTCCTGACTTCACTGCCTTCGGCCTGCTCTTGAGGAGCAGGGTTAGTGCGCGTGTTGACCATCCTAGGTAAACAAGACAATGATTTAGTCAGAATGATAAAATTCCGACATAGGATACAGAATGTAAGGAATAACTCGAAATGCAAGATGATCATCCGTATGACATGGTAGATACAGAAACTGCTTCTTTATTCCATCATCATACACACCATACAGGGTTTAGTACAAGACCAAACAAAGTAGTATTACGGTGAAAAGAGGATTACATCTCATCAGAGGCATCCCAAGCTCCTATACATTATTTTTCTACACCTCCGGAAGGCGATACAACTAGGTCATATCCACGAGTCACGCAGGACGATAGACGACACAGCTAACACGAACTAGTGATACTACCACTAACTCAGACCGATCCGTAGTAGTCCTCGTAGAAATCACCTCCATAGCCTGGGAGCTCAACATGATCATCCGGAAACAGACGATCTCGCGGAGCTTGTGGACCATAGGGACTAGGATGAGGTCTTGGACCAACAGACGGTGGCCTGCGGGGACCGCGAGGTGGGGTGATGCCTCCTACATCACGCCAACCCATCACGTCTGGCAAAGCAGATCGCACAGGATAGAGATCGCGCATATCCGAATATCCAGCTTGCACCGCCGGTGCAAACCGACTCAATGTGGCCCAATGGTCAGCACGGGTATTGAAGAGCTCTAACCTCAAGGCCCGATTTTCACGGTCCTTATCCTCGAGCATCTCAGCAGTGGTGCGAGTCCGTGAATCCTCCTGAGTGGGGTCAGCATAGATAGCCTGAAGATACCCTTGTGCTCCCGGAAGTGATCCTGGCATATACCGGAAATCAGAGTCCCGAAATAGGCCAGATCTGACTCGCATGATGGTCATCATAGAGTAGGCGGCGTCCTGCACAGCCATCTCAATAGTAACCCCGAGTCCATAGGAGCAGTGAAGAGGCTCAGTGGACCCAGGATAAGATGGAAATATCCTGACAATGCAGAGATACTGGCTTTTATTAAAGTCTCGGAATTGCTCTTCGACCGTGTACTCAGGATACCAACGGTATCCAGCCTCAGTCATTACCCTGACCAACATGGCGGTATGGCCGGGTACATCTAGGCATCGAGTCAGGCGATCCACTTGATTGAGGTCGCGAGTGGCCATCTGAAAGCACAATCATAATGCAAAGGCATTAGAATTTCTAGCAAAATTTCGGCAGCATAACAGCTGTAAATGCTCAAGAAGGATTTTGAGACTTTTGACAAAGGATTACATACACACTCAACATCATCATATCAAAGTTCTGAATCCATCCTAACAACATAACGTGGTAGAAGAACTAAACTAGGCTTGTAACCATCAAACCTATAAGGTACTACTGATTAGTAACACGTGATCCTGATAGAGAGAAAAGATCCTAATTCCTTAACCCCCGGTGGAAGAATAGACTGACTCAGATCAGAATGTCATAAGATAAAGGAGTAAAAAGAGCCTTACGTTCCAACCCACAAATAATTCCCCTACATATAACTAAAGAATTTCTAGACTCAACATCGACCGGTTTGGCTTGGAGAACCTACAGGCAGTCCGGCTCTGATGCCAACGCTGTCAGGACCCCGACTCGATGTCACATCGATCTAGCCGGTAACACCTCATATCACTTTGCGGCCTCACGCACGGTATCCCCACGGGTGTCGCCTTACCTTTGCCCGGGACCGTTTGCGCCTTTTGGCTCACGTATATGATAGTGTCGCTAGCATCCATATGATAAGGAGCTCGGGCTGACATGACTAGTCGTAAACCCAAAGTGGCACAGACTTACAGGGACAGGCATCCATGACCCAGCTTCGAACGTGTCGGTCATCAGCAAGTGGGTCCGGGCTGTAGCACTGGGCTAGCAGGACTCCGGTAAACCGGGCTGTAGCGGGCTAACAGGACTCCGGTACTCAAAGCGTGACATTTCCCCGAAGGGACATACACAGGAACGAAGAAGGACACATGCCGGCCAGCCTAAGTGTTCCAGAGCAGTAGCAAGCTACCATGGCTCAGCGGTAACACTAGGAGACATTTCCCGGTAAGAGAGGCTACTAAAGATAAACAACTAGATAGTCAGATCCCACACATACCAAGCATTTCAATCATACACACAATATGCTCGATATGTGCAAATACAACGAAGCATCACAACATGACTCTACGATACAAGTACTTTATTTAAGGCTCAGGGAGCCATACATAACATACACAAAGGTACGGGTCTCACGACCCAACATTCAAGTCATACAGTCATACAAACCAGCAGCGGAAGTAACTTGTCTGAGTACAGACAACTAGTAAAATAAAAGAGGCTTGGAAAGCCTAGCTATACTACGTGGTCCTTCACAAGCTCAGGGTCACCACCTGGGCCTTTAGCCTACTCGTTGATGTCAATGTCTACATAGAACCCATCAGAAGGGGTTGCAGCGTCTTCTGTAAAATGTAAATTATAGCAACATGAGTACAAAGGTACTCAGCAAGACTTACATCAGATCCTACATACATGCATATTATCAAGAAGGGTTGGTGGAGTTATTGCAGCAAGCCAGCTTTGACTCTTGGCTAGACTATCCTACGATACTTTGACTTGAAATGGTTTTGCGCACACGAGTCCACTACTCACCACTTCAATACACTACCGAGGATCCACCTCCGTCTCCCTACGGATGAGCCATCCTCGGCACTCACACTTATCTTGAGGCTTTTAGTAGTTTCCATTTACTTGTCTATGAACTGTATAGGCAACCAAGTAGTCCTTTACCGCGGACGCGGCTATTCGAATAGATTATGATAACCCTGCAGGGGTGTACTTCTTCATACATGTTTCCACCACTTAGCGTCTGCACACGACATGTGCTCGGCAGACTTCAAGCGAAAGCCGACGTGGGTGTAGACCACGACCTACCTAAACACTTAAGCCTCTAGTCCAGGTTTATCGCCTATCCAGGTTCCATCCGCAGGGAGTCCGGCCGAGGTTTCCCATACGGCCCCGAACGATGTGAACAGGGTTCCCGAGATACCTAACGGGTATTCGGTACACCCGGCCACGTACCTACCGCATCACAGCCCACCCCTACGGTCAGCGCTGCCCACGGCCTCCAGTAGGCTACAAACACCAGAAACTACTTGCAACTCCTGGACAGAGAGCTAGGGTGAATAAGAAGTCGAGCGGGGTCATATTTCAGGGCCCAATGCATGGTAGTAGCTGTATCTTAAATCACACATACAGATCTCAGTGCTTAGGGTCGGCTTCAATGAAACAACCCACCATGTACTCCTACATGGCCTCTCATCGATACCTTTAACAAACCGTGTTCACCACACCACTCTCATTATCGACATAATCATTTCACTCTAGCCCATCACCCAGATGAACCAGACCTGACACGACTCTAAGCATAGCAGGCATAGCAAGGTAGGAACAACACATACATATGGCTCAATCAACTCCTACACATGCTAGTGGGTTTCATCTAGTTACTGTGGCAATGACAGGTCATGCAGAAGAAATGGGTTCAACTACCGTAGCACACAGCAGTTTGAACGCGTTGTCTTAATGCAGTAAAAGAGAGCAGGAGCGAGAACATGGGATTGTATCGATATGATCAAATGGTTGGTTGCTTGCCTGATGGTTCGATGCACTGATACGGTTCTTCGTTAGGGTAATCACGGTACTCCTCGGGGACAGAACCTGTCGCAAGGAACACCGATACACAACCATCACCAAACAATGTGCAACAATATGATGCATGCATGAAACATGGCAATATGAGTGTGTTGGGCTAATGCAACTAAAACCAGAAGGGTTTGAACCAATTTGAATCAAAGATTCAAATTTCAAACTCAAACATGGCCTTTTAAAGTGCTTTTCCTTGTTCTGCATTAAACATCAGGTTAACTTTTTTAATCATGCATGAAAATAGTACAGATGAATAGATTGGATTTTTCTGATCATTTTTCATATATAATTTGTCTGATTTGGAGTTACAGAATAAAAGTTATGAATTTTTGAAGTTTAAATTATATTCTGGAATTTCCTATATTAGAATAATTCCAGAAAATCATTATTGCGTCAGCCTGACGTCAGTGTGACGTCAGCAGGTCAACGGAACACGTCAGGGTCAAACCTGACAGTGGGCCCCGCATGTCAGGGTGATTATTTTAATTAAAGTTTAATTAAAACTAAACCTGTTTAATTAACAGGGCTGGGCCCCACCTGTCATTGACTCAGGGGAGTCAACCAGGGCCCACCTATGGTCAAAGTCAATGCCAGCGGCGCCGGCGTTTAGCCGCCGGCGAGCCCGACGCGGCGGCGGGAGTGGTTTTGGCCGTTTCGGCCACCAAATGGGTCGCGGAGACCACCGGAGTGGAGCTGAGGACAAGCCGCAGCTCTTGGTGGAGTCCGTTGGGGTCGGGGTGGCTGGAGTTGGCGCCGGCGACGACCTTGGCAGCCACCGGGGTTCGGCCGAAGATGAACTTGGCGCTAGAGGGGTCGGTGAGGCTCGGGGAGTGGCTAGCTAGGTGCTGCGGGACTCGGTGAGTAAGATGGACACCAGCTTGTGGCCGGAGGGTGGCCGGAAGCACGTCGGCGAGGAGATCCGCGGCGGTGCGGGCGTGTGATCCTCGTGCGGTGGCTACACGGCTCGGGAATGAGAGAGGGAGGGTCGGAGGAGTAGCTAGGCTCACAACGCTCCCGTAGAGGCCACCGGCGGGGTCGGGGACGAGCTGAGGCGGCGACGGCGTTGAAGGGGATCTCCGGCGACGGCGAGCTTGGGCGAGGTCGGTGCGGTGGTCTCGGGCCGCTCGAGCACACGGGGCTCGGCCAGCTCAATGAAGT
>NC_041382.1:320017866-320065140 GCF_002162155.2 Triticum dicoccoides | reverse complement strand
GAGGGCGTGGCTACGGCGAGGGGGTGGCGGCGATGGCGTCGGCCATGGCTGGGGCGTGCAAGGGGGAGGAGCTGGAGAGGAGAGGGGGTGTCTGGGGGGTTCGGGGGAGAGAGGGAGGCCGGTTCACGGCGTTAGCTGGGCGAGGGAGGCGGCGAGGCGGCGAGCAGGTGCGTGGCACCCATGCGGTGCTCGCCGTCGAGCACCTGCCTGCCTGCCTGGCCGGCAAGTAGCTCGCTGGCGCGGTGCTGGGCTGGGCCGGCAGGTGGGCCGGGTGCTGGGCGCCAGGTAAGCCTTTTCTATTTTCCTCTGTTTTCTGTTTTTTAATTCTTCTACAACTTTGCTGAATTAAATAAAATACTTAGGCAACTCCAAAAATCACCAAACTACTCCTGGTCCATAGTTGGATTATTTCCAACATGAAACATTTTAGTTTGGAGTTATTTGAGCATTTAAATATTTTATATAATTTTAAATGCCCAAATTCAAATATTTATGATTTAATTCAAAAACCGTAAGCTGGCCTAGAAAAATGTGCACCACTTTTGGCAGAGGTTCTGAACCAAGACAAAAATGATGGGCATTTTAGAAGGGCATTTCAGGTTCATTGAAAATTATTTTTAGAAGCCCTAGTTGGTTTCAGAGGGGGCTGGGGGTTCTGTCATCCCCATTTCAGGTTTCTGGTGAAAGAATAAACATGATGCAACACTCTAATGCATAACTAGCTAGGGTGTGACACCTCTGGCTCTCCGGTTTTCTTCGAAATCACCCGGAACACTTCCGGTGTCCGAATATAGCCGTCCAATATATCAATCTTTATGTCTTGACCATTTCGAGACTCCTCGTTATGTCCGTGATCACATACGGGACTCCGAACTAACTTCGGTACATCAGAACTCATAAATTCATAATATAACTGTCATCGAAACCTTAAGCGTGCGGACCCTACGGGTTCGAGAACAGTGTAGACATGACCGAGACATGTCTCCGGTCAATAACCAATAGTGAAACCTAGATGCTCATATTGGCTCCCACATATTCTACGAAGATCTTTATCGGTCAGACCGCATAACAACATACGTTGTTCCCTTTGTCATCGGTATGTTACTTGCCCGAGATTCGATCGTCAGTATCTCAATACCTAGTTCAATCTCGTTACCGGCAAGTCTCTTTACTCGTTTCGTAATACATCATCTCGCAACCAACTCATTAGTTGCAATGCTTGCAAGGCTTATGTGATGTGCATTACTGAGAGGGCCCAGAGATACCTCTCCGACAATCGGAGTGACAAATCCTAATCTCGAAATACGCCAACCCAACATTTACCTTTGGAGACACCTGTAGATCTCCTTTATAATCACCCAGTTACGTTGTGATGTTTGGTATCACACAAAGTGTTCCTCCGGCAAACGGGAGTTGCATAATCTCATAGTCATAGGAACATGTATAAGTCATGAAGAAAGCAATAGCAACATACCAAACGATCGGTGCTAAGCTAATGGAATGGGTCATGCCAATCACATCATTCTTCTAATAATGTGATCCCGTTGATCAGATGACAACACATGTCTATGGTTAGGAAACATAACCATCTTTGATTAACGAGCTAGTCAAGTAGAGGCATACTAGTGACGTTTAGTTTGTCTATGTATTCACACAAGTATTATGTTTCCGGATAATACAATTCTAGCATGAATAATAAACATTTATCATGATATAAGGAAATAAAATAATAACATTTTTATTGCCTCTAGGGCATATTTCCTTCACTAGTCCCTTAGAGTTTTGAGTTCTGTTCACAGGTTGTCACGCCGCCGCCGCACCATCATCATCCCCCTGCCATCTACCACCACCGCTTATCCACCATCGATCCATCTCCGTACACCATCACCAATCCTTATCCATATACCACCACCAATCCGTCTCCATATACCATCACCAATCTGTATCCATATACCACCACCAATCTGTATCCATATACCACCACCACTGCCATATCCTACCATCATATATCCACCACCAATCCGAGTTCCTTTCATATTAGGTTTTTTTTCAAGGTCCATCTAATTTCCGATTCGTGTTTCCTTGCCTGAGTAGGTTTCGGAAAAAAAGAGGAGCGCAAAAAAAAGAGGAGCGCCAAAAAAAGAGCGGAAAAAAGTTCCAGAGTGTGCTTGTCCTTTGTTTACGTGGAGCGCCGTGATTTTGTTAGTGTTCTAGGCTCGCGTCTCTAGCACGGTCTAGCCTAGGACCATCACAGTACCGTCGTTGAGCGTTTATTCAACTTTGCATCTCTGAATTGATTATAGTTGACCCTTTTTGCTACCATATTATAAGCCTTCCCAGCTCCACATACATATACGTCGTGCGTTTGACTCTCCCTGGTAATCGCTCTATCCAAGCTTTGAGAGTTTTGACTACGACGGTTGCCGATCACCGCCTGTTGCTGGGTAAGAACTGGTAAGAATTTGAGATTTGCTTGACGGATTTGTGACATCCACCACCACCTCTTGTTAGTAGTCTGTAGGATCATATTCTTGTGTGTTTCTATTGCTGCTAACCATGGCAGGATCACAAGCCGACGAGACTGACTGGGAGAACATGACGAATAAGGAGTTGCATGATAAATTTCAGCAAATGATGAGTGGACAGGTGCAAGATGTGCTAAACAGATTTGAAGAGGCCATGGAGAAGATAGATGGCATGGAGAAGACGTTCGAAACAAAGCTCGATAACAAGTTTAATGAATAGCTCGCGCGTCTTCCACCACCACCACCGGCTGCCCCCTAACGCACCTCTACAACAACAACAACGTCGCTTTCCAAATCAAGTGGGACGAGCATAGCGTGTTCCCATTGACCCTGGGCAAAATTCTGGTGCCGCTGTTGATGCTTTAGCCGCTCCTGCTGCTACTGCAGAGGTGGAGGACCATTACGAGGATGAGGATGACCAAAATAAGAACTACGTGCAACCACCAGCACCACCACCACCAGGTCGTCCTCATGCATATCATCGCAATGGTAGGGCTGCACCACTACCTAAGGTACATGTCCATCTTCCTAAACTAAAATTGAATATTTCACCATTTGAGGGTAGATATGTTCCTGATATATATCTTACTTGGGAGTTAGAAACTGAACAAAAATTTACATGTTTACAATATCCTGAGGAGAGACGTGTTCCTGCTGCTGTTTGTGCTTTCACAAGCTTTGCATGTGTTTGGTGGTCTGAACATTGTAGATTATATCCTATTCCAACTACTTGGGCTGCTTTGAAAACTTCTATGCGTACTCGTTGGGTTCCACCATATTATCAACGTGAATTACTTCAAAAATTGCAGCGTTTAAGACAAGGAAAAAATTCTGTAGAAGAATGTTATCAGGAATTACAAACTGGCATGATTAGATGTGGTATTGTTGAGGAGAATGAAGCTATGCTTGCATGTTTTATGGGTGGATTGAATAGAGAGATTCAGACCATTCTAGAGTATAAGGAGTATACTAATATCACTCGTTTATTCCATCTTGCTTGTAAAGCTAAACGTGAAGTGAAGGATCGACAGGCATTAGCGCGAACTAACTTTTCTGCAGGTCGATCTTCATCATAGACACCACGTGCATCCTCTACTTCCACTCCACCAGCACCTCCATCAGGTGCCACCTCCAGCCGTGATACAAGAAAGCAGGCAAAACCACCACTATCTGCCAAGAGCACACCTGCCGGACCTGCGCAAAGCTCTTCTTCGTCCATGGCATCAACAGGGCACACAAGTGATATGATTTGTCGTCGTTGTAAGGGAAGAGGAAATTTTGCGAGAGAATGCCAATCTCAGCGTGTGATGATTGCTACTGAGGATGGTGGGTATGAGTCCGCTAGTGACTATGATGAGGAGACTTTGGCTCTTATTACACATGAAGAACATGGTGGAGAGGATTCTGATCATGAGACGCAATACATGGCTGCTGAAGATGCTGACAGGTATGAATGTTTAGTTGCTCAACGTGTTTTGAGTGTGTAGGTTACACAAGCTGAGCAAAATCAGAGGCATAATTTGTTCCATACAAAGGGAGTTGTGAAGGAACATTCTGTTCGCGACATCATAGATGGAGGGAGCTGCGATAACTTGGCTAGCATGGAGATGGTGGAGAAGCTATCTCTCACCACAAGACCACATCCACATCCTTACTACATCCAATGGTTCAACAACAGCGGCAAGGTTAAGGTAACACGTACAGTTCGTGTGCATTTTAGTATCTCTACATATGCTGATTATGTTGATTGTGATGTGGTAGACCATGGTAGACCATGGCAAGCTTGTTCCTTATTACTTGGTAGACCATGGCAATTTGATAAAAATTCTGTACACCATGGTAGAAATAATCAGTATACTCTTGTTCATAAGGATAAAAATATTACTTTGCTTCCTATGACTCCTGATTGCATTTTGAAAGATGATATTAATAGAGCTAATAAAGCAAAACATGAGAAAAATAAAAGTGAAAATCAGATTGTGGCAAAAGAATTTGAGCAACAAATGCAGCCTAATAATAAACCATCTAGTGTTGCTTCTGAAATTAAATTGAAAAGTGCATGTTTACTTCCCACCAAATCTGATATTGATAATTTAGATTTTAGCAAATCTGTTTGCTATGCTTTTGTGTGCAAAGAGGCATTATGTTCATTCGAGGACATGCCTTCCTCTTTGCCTCCTGCTGTCACTAACATTTTGCAGGAGTTCGCTGACGTCTTTCCACAAGACGTGCCACCGGGATTACCACCTATTCGGGTGATTGAGCATCAAATTGACTTAATTCCCGGTGCATCATTACCCAACCGTGCACCATACCGTACCAATCTAGAAGAGACGAAGGAGATTATGCGTCAAGTACAAGAACTACTCGACAAAGGTTATATACACGAATCCCTTAGTCCTTGTGTTGTTCCTATCATTTTAGTGCCAAAAAGGATGGTACGTCACGTATGTGCATTGATTGTAGAGGCATTAATAATATTCCTATTCGTTATCATCATCCTCTTCCTAGGCTAGATGATATGCTTGATGAATTGAGTGGCTCTACAATATTCTCCAAAGTTGATTTGCGTAGTGGATACCATCAAATTCGTATGAAATTGGGAGATGAATGGAAAATAGCATTTAAAACTAAGTCCGGATTATACGAGTGGTTAGTCATGCCTTTTGGGTTAACTAATGCACCTAGTACTTTCATGAGGTTAATGAACGAAGTTTTATGTACTTTCATTGGACGATTTGTGGTAGTTTACTTTGATGACATATTGATTTATAGCAAATCTTTGGAGGAACATTTGGAACATTTACGTGTTGTTTTTATTGCTCTACGTGATGCACGTTTGTTTGGTTACCTTGGAAAGTGCACATTTTGCACCGATCGAGTATCTTTTCTTGGCTATGTTGTTACTCCACGGGGAATTGAAGTTGATAAAGCCAAGATTGAAGCTATTGAGAGTTGGCCGCAGCCTAAAACGGTCACACAAGTGAGGAGTTTTCTTGGCCTCGCTGGTTTCTATAGGCGTTTTGTGAGAGATTTCAGCACCATTGCTGCACCTCTCAACGAGCTTACAAAGAAGGATGTGCCTTTTGTTTGGGGTACCGCACAGGAAGAAGCCTTCACGGTATTGAAAGATAAGTTGACACATGCTCCTTTACTCCAACTTCCTAATTTCAATAAGACTTTTGAGCTTGAATGTGATGCTAGTGTAATTGGATTAGGAGGTGTGTTATTACAAGATGGAAAACCTGTTGCATACTTTTCTGAAAATTTGAGTGGGCCTAGTCTGAACTATTCTACTTATGATAAAGAATTATATGCTCTTGTTCCGACCTTAGAAACATGGCAACATTATTTATGGCCAAAGGAATTTGTTATACATTCTGATCATGAATATTTGAAACACATTAAAAGTCAAGCAAAACTGAACCATAGACATGCTAAATGGGTTGAATTCATTGAGACTTTCCCTTATATCATTAAACACAAGAAGGTAAAGAAAATGTTATTGCTGATGCATTGTCTCGTCATTATACTATGCATTCACAACTTGACTTTAAAATATTTGGTTTGGAGACCATCAAAGATCAATATGTGCATGATGCAGAATTTAAAGATGTATTGCAGAATTGTAAGGAAGGGAGAACTTGGAACAAGTTCATTCTTAATGATATTTGTGTTTTGTGCTAACAAGCTATGCAGTCCAGATAGCTCCGTTCGTCTTTTGTTGTTGCAGGAGGCGCATGGAGGAGTATTAATGGGACACTTTGGCGTCAAGAAGACGGAGAATATACTTGCTACACATTTCTTTTGGCCAAAGATGAGATGGGATGTTGAGCGTTTTGTTGCTCGCTGCACTACATGTCAAAAAGCTAAGTCACGACTCAATCCTCATGGTTTATATATGCCTTTGCCTATACCTAGTGTTCCTTGGGAGGATATATCTATGGACTTTGTTTTAGGTTTACCTCGAACAAAGAAGGGGAGGGATAGCATATTTGTTGTCGTGGATAGGTTCTCGAAAATGGCACACTTTATACCATGTCATAAAAGCGATGATGTTGTTATTGTTGCTGATTTGTTCTTTCGTGAAATTATTTGCTTGCATGGTGTGCCAAATACTATTGTTCAGATCGTGATACTAAATTTCTTAGCCACTTTTGGAGATGTTTATGGGCTAAGTTGGGGACTAAACTGCTTTTTAGTACTACTTGTCACCCCCAAACTGATGGACAAACTGAAGTAGTCAATAGAACATTGTCTACTATGCTTAGGGCTGTTTTGAAGAATAACAAGAAAATGTGGGAAGAATGCTTGCCTCATATTGAATTTGCTTATAATCATTCATTGCATTCTACTACTAAGATGTGCCCTTTTGAAATTGTGTATGGTTTCCTCCCTTGTGCACCTATTGATTTGTTGCCTCTTCCATCTTCGCAGAAGGTTAATTTTGATGCTAAAGAACATGCTGAATTGATTTTAAAAATGCATGAGTTAACTTGATGGAGATAAGGGTAGAAAACATGTTGCGTTTGCACCTGGAGATCTTGTTTGGTTACATTTGCGTAAGGATAGATTTCCTAATTTGCGCAAATCAAAGCTAATGCCATGTGTTGATGGTCCTTTTAAGGTGTTAGAGAAAATAAATGATAATGCATATAAACTTGAGCTGCCTGTAGATTTTGGGGTTAGTCCCACTTTTAACATTGCAGATTTGAAGCCTTATTTCGGTGAGGACGATGAACTTTCGTCGAGGACGACTTCATTTCAAGAAGGGCAGGATGATGAGGATATCAATACCATTGTTACACCCACAACCCCTACCGCTATACATACTGGACCAATTACTAGAGCTCGCGCACGCCAATTGAATTATCAAGTACTTTCGTTTCTTGGTAACGATTCTAATGTTCATGAGAATATGATGCTGCCTAAATTGGATACATTTGTTTTGCTTACAAATGTAGGGCCTAGCTTGGACAAGAAAGATGAACCTTGGAACAAGTTCAAGCGTGGAGATGATGGCATGCACAAGGGGATCCAGAATGGAGTTACAAGGTATGATTTTAGGACTTTGAAGCCACCATAAGGAGTGCATGAAGCCTTGGACGAAATATACAAGATGCCACTTCATAAATTTTGTCCAGAGGCTATTTTAGGTACTGCGTCACCTTATTATTGGGCCAGGCCCATGTATTTTCGAAATACTTAAGTATAGGCTGTTTTTAGAGTCCGGATGTGTGGGGAAACAAGAGTTAGGGATGGTTTCGGACCTCTCCTCCAAGGGCCACGAAATCCCCCCCCCCCCTCTTCCTCCATATATACAGCCCTTAGGGCGTCATTTAGACTTTGGGGTTTTGTTTAGATTAAAGTTCGCCATAGCTGCAACTTCGCGTACTTCGTTTCTGTTCAACGACCACACAAAGACGTCACAGAACCCCACCTTGATCAATAAAGCTTTCATCTTATATTCACAATATCCAGATTGCAATCTCAGTGTCTTGCTTGTTCTTTGTTTGCTCGCAGGAAACAGACCCTCTTGGTCAGGTTGATTGTGCTCTGGCGTGGTCAATAACCCCTCGGAAGTTGGTTTAGCGATTGCTAAGGCGCGACGTCTCGCACGTTCATAGTCGGATCGTCAAGGTCGACTCCCACAGAAAATGATAGCCACCATCTCATCGAAACATCGGGACACCTTTGCCTCTATCAGTTACCTTAACCTTGCCACTGTTGTTGAACCATTGGATGTAGTAAGGATGTGGATGTGGTCTTGTGGTGAGAGATAGCTTCTCCACCATCTCCATGCTAGCCAAGTTATTGCAGCTCCCTCCATCTATGATGACGCGAACAGAACGTTACTTCACAACTCCCTTTGTATGGAACAAATTATGGCTCTGATTTTGCTCAGCTTGTGTAACCTGCACACTCAAAACACGTTGAGCAACTAAAGATTCATACCTGTCAGTATCTTCAGTAGCCATGTATTGCGTCTCATGATCAGAATCCTCTCCACCGTGTTCTTCAGTGTAATACGAGCCAAAGTCTCCTCATCATAGTCACTAGCGGACTCATACCCACCATCCTCAGTAACAACCATCACATGCTGAGATTTGCATTCTCTTGCAAAATGTCCTCTTCCCTTACAACGACGACAAATAATATCACTTGTGTGCCCTGTTGATGCCATGGAAGAAGAAGAAGAACTCTGTGCAGGCCCAGCAGGTGTGGTCTTGGTAGATAGTGGTGGTTTTGTGCTTGCTTTCTTGTATCACGGCTGGAGGTGGCACCTGATTGAGGTGCTGGTGCAGTGGAAATAGAGGATGCACGTGGTGTCCATGATGAAGATCGACCTGCAGAAAAGTTAGTTCGCGCCAATGCCTGTCGATCCTGCACTTCACGTTCAGCTTTACAAGCAAGATGGAATAAATATGTGATAGTAGTATACTCCTTATACTCTAGAATGGTCTGAATCTCTCTATTTAATCCACCCATAAAACATGCAAGCATAGCTTCATTCTCCTCAACAATACCACATCTAATCATGCCAGTTTGTAATTCCTGATAATATTGTTCTATAGAATTTTTTCCTTGTCTTAGACACTCCAATTTTTGAAGTAATTCAGGTTGATAATATGGTGGAACCCAATGAGTATGCATAGCAGTTTTCAAAGCAGCCCAAGTAGCTAGAATAGGATATAATCTACAATGTTCAGACCACCAAACACATGTAAAGCTAGTGAAAGCACAAACAGCAGGAGGAACACGTCTCTCCTTAGGATACTGTAAACCTGTAAATCGTTGTTCAGTTTCTAACTCCCAAGTAAGATATATATCAGGAACATATCTACCCTCAAATGGTGGAATGTACAATTTCAGTTTAGGGAGATGGTCATGATCACGTACCTGAGGTGGTTGTGCAGCCCTACCATTGCGATGATATGCATGAGGGCGACCTGGTGGCGGTGGTGCTGGTGGTTGCACGTAATTCTGATTTTGATCAACCTCATCCTCGTAATGGTCCTCCACCTCTGCAGTAGCAGCAGGAGCTACAGCAGCATCAACAGCGGCACCAAAATTTTGACCAGGCTCAAGGGGAATGCACAGTGCCCGTCCCACTTGATTTGGAAGGCGATGTTGTTGTTGTTGTTGTTGTTGTTGTAGAGGTGTGTTAGGTGCAGCCGGTGGTGGTGGTGGAAGACGCGTGAGCAATTCATTAAACTTGTTATCGAGCTTTGTTTCGAACGTCTTCTCCATGCCATCTATCTTCTCCATGGCGTCTTCAAATCTGTTTAGCACATCTTGCAACTGTCCACTCATCATTTGCTGAAATTTATCATGTAGCTCTTTGTTCGTCATGTGATGAGGACATCAATACCATTGTTACACCCACAACCCCTGTTGTTGTACATACTGGACCAATTACTAGAGCTCGCGCACGCCAATTGAATTATCAGGTACTTTCATTTCTTGGTAATGATTCTAATGTTCATAAGAATATGATGCTGCCTAAATTGGATACATTTGTTTTGCTTACAAATGAAGGGCCTAGCTTGGACAAGAAAGATGAACCTTGGAGCAAGTTGAAGCATGGAGATGATGGCATGCGCAAGGGGAACAAGAACGGAGTTACAAGTGATGATTCCATGACTTTGAAGCCACCATAATGAGTGCATGAAGCCTTGGACAAAATATACAAGATGCCACTTCATAAATTTCGTCCAGAGGCTATTTTAGGTGCTGCGTCACCTTATTATTGGGCCAGGCCCATGTATTTTCGAAATACTTAAGTATAGGCTGTTTTTAGAGTCCGTATGTGTGGGGAAACAAGAGTTAGGGTTGGTTTCGGACCCCCTCCACCAAGGGCCACAAACTCCCCCTCTCTCCTCCATATATACAGCCCTTAGGGCATTGTTTAGACTTTGGGTTTTGTTTAGATTAAAGTTCGCCATAGCTGCAACTTCGCATACTTCGTTTGTGTTCAACAACCAGACAAAGGCGTCACAGAACCCCACCTTGATCAATAAATATTTCATCTTATATTCGCAATATCCAGATTGCAATCTCAGTTTCTTGCTTGTTCTTCGCTTGCCTGCAGGAAACAGACCTTCGTGGTCAGGTTGATCGTGCTCCAGCGTGGTCAATAACCTCTCGGAGTTGGTTTAGCGATTGCTAAGGCGCGACGCCCTCGCACGTTCGTAGTCGGATCGTCAAAGTTGACTTCCTCCAAAGCGATAGCCACCATCTCATCGAAAGACGGGACACCTTTGACTCTATCAAGTGGTATCAGATTTCCATGTTGCTCGGTGCGATTTTACAGTTTTTCATAGTTTAGATCGAGTATGTTCTTCATACCTATAATCCACGAAAAAGCCAAAAACAATTACGGTTAGTTCATCCTATCCGAACCAATCTGAGCCATTGCATAATCTTTTCTGTATTTGCTGTGTTGAATTTGCGGTTGCATCGTCATGTCTGGTTGCTGGTCTTAGTGTCTAGTCCTTTAGAGTTTCGAGTTCTGTTCACAAGTAGTCACGCCGCCGCCGCATCATCATCATCACCGCTGCCATATACCACCATCGTCATCACCGCTGCCATATACCACCTCGTCATCACCGCTGCCATATTCCGCATATCCACCGCCATCACGATAATCTGAGTCCTCGTCCATCACCGATTCACCACCAGTCCGAGTTCAACCGTCCTACATATATCCGCCACCAGTCCGAATTTCCACCAGATTCATCTCCGCCACAAGTCCTAGTCCGAGTCCAGTATTTGTTGCTTTGTTTTTGAGTTCCAGATCACGCGATACTCCGAGTCGTGACATAGTAGGACTCCCCAACTTTTGAGCCATCCGTAGAAGAAAAATAGTTCCAAACTCAAAAAAAAACTAAGTCTGGAAAATTCTGGATAGGCAGTTTTTAGACCATTTGTAGACTTTTTTCGAAAAAAATTTGTTGCGGAGCAAAAAAAAGAGGAAAAGAAGTGCAAAAAAGTGAAAAAAAAGAAAAAAAATTCAGAGCGTGCTCCTCCCTTGTTTACATGGAGCGTCGTGATTTTGTTAGTGTTCTAGGCTCGCGTCTCAAGCACGGTCTAGCCTAGGACCAGCACCGTACCGTCGTTGAGCGTTTATTCAACTTTGCATCTCTGAATTGATTATTGCTGACCCTTTTTGCTACCATATTATAAGCCTTCCTAGATCCACATACATCTACGTCATGCATTTGACTCTCCCTGGTAATCGCTCTATCCAAGCTTTGAGAGTTTTGACTACGACGGTTGCCGATCACCGCCTGCTGGTGGGTAAGAACTGGTAAGAATTTGAGATTTGCTTGACGGATTTGTGACACTCCACCACCGCCATTTTCTAGTAGGTTTTAGGATCATATTCTTGTGTGTTTTTATTGCTACTAACCATGGCAGGATCACAACCCGACGCGATTGACTGGGAGAACATGACGAACAAAGAGTTACACGATAAGTTTCAACAAATGATGAGTGGACAGGTGGAACATGTGCTAAACAGATTTGAAGACGCCATGGAGAAGATAGATGGCATTGAGAAGGCGTTCGAAACAAAGCTCGATAACAAGTTTAATGAATTGCTCGCGTGTCTTCCACTGCCCAATGCACCTATCGCACCTCTACAACAACAACAACATCGTCTTCCAAATCAAGTGGGACGAGCACAACGCGTTCCTATTGAGCCTGGTCAAAAATCTGGTGCCGCTATTGATGCTGCTGTAGCTCCTACTGCTACTGCAGAGGTGGAGGACCATTACGAGGATGAGGTTGATCAAAATCAAAACTACGTGCAACCACCAGCACCACCACCACCAGGTCGTCCTCATGCATATCATCGCAACGATAGGGCTGCACCACCACCTGAGGTACATGGCCATCTTCCTAAACTAAAATTGAATATTCCACCATTTGAGGGTGGATATGTTCCTGATATATATCTTACTTGGGAGTTAGAAACTGAACAACGATTTACATGTTTACAATATCCTGAGGAGAGACGTGTTCCTCCTGCTGTTTGTGCTTTCACTAGTTTGTATGTGTTTGGTAGTCTGAACGTTGTAGATTATATCCTATTCCAGCTACTTGGGCTGCTTTGAAAACTGTTATGCGTACTCGTTGGGTTCCACCATATTATCAACGTGAATTACTTCAAAAATTGCAGCGCTTAAGACAAGGAAAAAATTCTATAGAAGAATATTATCAGGAATTACAAACTGGCATGATTAGATGTGGTATTGTTGAGGAGAATGAAGCTATGCTTGCACGTTTTATGGTTGGATTAAATAGAGAGATTCAGACAATTCTAGAGTATAAGGAGTATACTAATATCACTCGTTTATTCCATCTTGCTTGTAAAGCTGAACGTGAAGTGCAGGATCGACATGCATTGGCGCGAACTAACTTTTCTGCAGGTCGATCTTCACCATGGACACCACGTGCATCCTCTACTCCCACTCCACCAGCACCTCCATCAGGTCCCACCTCCAGCCGTGATACAAGAAAGCAGGCACAACCACCAATATCTGCCAAGAGCACACCTGCCGGGCCTACGCAGAGCTCTTCTTCTTCCATGGCATCAATAGGGCACACAAGTGATATTATTTGTCATCGTTGTAAGAGAAGATGACATTTTGCGAGAGAATTCCAATCTCAGCGCGTGATGATTGCTACTGAGGATGGTGGGTATGAGTCCGCTAGTGACTATGATGAGGAGAATTTGCTCTTATTACACATGAAGAACACGGTGGAGAGGATTCTGATCATGATACACAATACATGGCTGTTGAACATGCTGACAGGTATGAATGTTTAGTTGCTCAACATGTTTTGAGTGTGCAGGTTACACAAGCTGAGCAAAATCAGAGGCATAATTTGTACCATACAAAGGGAGTTGTGAAGGAACGTTCTGTTCGCGTCATCATAGATGGAGGGAGCTGCCATAACTTGGCTAGCATGGAGATGGTGGAGAAGCTATTTCTCACCACAAGACCACATCCACATCCTTACTACATCCAATGGTTCAACAATAGCGGCAAGGTTAAGGTAACACGTACTATTCGTGTGCATTTTAGTATCTCTACATATGCTGATTATGTTGATTGTGATGTGGTACTAATGCAAGCATGTTCCTTATTACTTGGTAGACCATGGCAATTTGATAAAAAATCTACACACCACGGTAGAAACAATCAGTATACTCTTGTTCATAAGGATAAAAATATTACTTTGCTACCTATGAGTCCTGAATCCATTTTAAAAGATGATATTAATAGAGCCAATAAAGCAAAACAGGAGAAAAATAAGAGTGAAAATCAGATTGTGGCAAAAGAATTTGAGCAAAAAATGAAACATAATAATAAACCATCTAGTGTTGCTTCCGAAATTAAATTGAAAAGTGCATGTTTACTTGCCACAAAATCTGATATTGATGAGCTAGATTTCAGCAAATCTGTTTGCTATGTTTTGGTGTGCAAAGAGGCATTATTTTCATTCTTGGACGTGCCTTCCTCTTTGCCTCCTGCTGTCACTAACATTTTGCAGGAGTTTGCTGACATCTTTCCAGAAGATGTGCCACCGGGATTACCACCTATTCGAGGGATTGAGCATCAAATTGACTTAATTCCCAGTGCATCATTTCCCAACCGTGCACCATACCGTACCAATCCAGAGGAGACGAAGGAGATTATGCGTCAAGTACAAGAACTGCTCGACAAAGGTTATATACGTGAATCCCTTAGTCGTTGTGTTGTTCCTATAATTTTAGTGCCGAAAAAGGATGGTACATCGCGTATGTGCGTTGATTGTAGAGGCATTAATAATATTACTATTCGTTATCGTCATCCTATTCCTAGGCTAGATGATATGCTTGATGAATTGAGTGGCTCTACAATATTCTCCAAAGTTGATTTGCATAGTGGATACCATCAAATTCGTATGAAATTGGAAGATGAATGGGAAACAACATTTAAAACTAAGTTTGGATTATATTAGTGGTTAGTTATGCCTTTTGGGTTAACTAATGCACCTAGTACTTTCATGAGAGTAATGAACGAAGTTTTACGTGCTTTCATTGGACGATTTGAGGTAGTTTACTTTGATGACATATTGATTTATAGCAAATCTTTGGAGGAACATTTGGAACATTCACGTGTTGTTTTTATTGCTCTACGTGATGCACGTTTGTTTGGTAACCTTGGAAAGTGTAGCGACCAGACCTCAAACAGTCTGATCTCTGTGCTCCGGTGTCATCCCTGGATCAGTAATGCTGACACCACACAGTACTCGGAGGATTTATAGCAGAGTAGCAATCACACACTTATTACATCGAATGTCTCAAAAGAGAACTTATTACAATAAATATGGCTTAAGGCCATCTAATAACGATAACAGCGGAAGGCTTGGAAGATAAGTGAGTCCATCAACTCCAACGGCATCACTGAGTATAGAACCACGACCTAAAAACTCCTTAATCGTCGTCTGAAAAGTCTGCAACATTAACATTGCAGCCCGAAAACGGGTCAGCACATGGAATATGCTGGCAAGGTAACACATAGAGAGTAATGGAATGAAACAGCTATACTATATGCATATTTGGCTGGTGGAAAGCTCTATGGTTACAGTTTTGCGTAAAGCCAATTTTTCCCTACTTCAAAGGAATAAAATTTTAATTACTATCAAGGTGGTTGTTAAACATTGAGAATGGTTGATAGCATTCTCAATCCCAATTAAGCATCATCATTAAACATAACCCAACAAAATTAATATAGAGTAACATGTTGAGATTCACATGATAATCCAAGTACTAGATACTCAAGATTTCCATAACCGGGGACACGGCTAACCATGATTAGTTTGTTACACTCTGCAGAGGTTTGTGCACTTTTCCCCACAAGACTCGATCACCTCCGTTTGTTTTCTCGCACTACATGGTGTTTGAGAAGACGGATGACCGAGACATAGTCTTTCAGAAGCGCTAGCACCTTACGATCGTGTAGACCGTACCACCTACATCCCCTACATCTGCTAGTCTACCACTGTAAGAGTTCGCACAACTTATTCAACTATGCTAGAGCCCATAATAGCTTGTGGCTGCACATGGAAGTTTCTAGTATGAATAGTCCCATGATCCCTTTGAGCCTGGGTGGCGGTCCAAAAGAAAACAGGCAAGTCCTGGAATACCCAGGTGCCTCAATCCACCCAGATGTGTGTTTAAGTTGCCACCTTAGATAAACCATTAATTATCAATCTCACATCTGTCATGGATATCACTCACCCAATCCACGTCTACTAGCATAGCATGGCATAATAAGCAAACGTAGAAGTAACTCCCAAAGGTTTGATAATAAACAAGTAATAGGTACTACCTCATCTACTTCCCATCCCACAATTTAATTAGATCCTAATCATGCAATGTGTGAGGATTGATCTAATGCAATAAAACTGGGTAGTAGAAAAGGTATGATCAAAGTGTTACTTGCCTTGCTGATGATCTGGGAAACCTAGCGATTCGAAGTAACAGGCGGCGCACTCCGGATACTCTATCACAGACAAACAAACAAGCATACAATAAGTACTCAACTAATGCATAGGTAAAACTCAAATAAGAGATCTAAGCAGAAGGTTGAACTTAAGAACTCCGGTTGGCAAAAAGAATCAAATCGAACGAAGCAACGAAAGTCAAACGGCGGAAGAAAACAACTTTGTTCTAGTAATCTGGATCTAGGGCAAATTTTACAGTAGCAAAATCTTGTTTAAGTTGGTCAAACGGATAGAGGGTTTCGAGACAAAACTCTAGGCGCTTGAATCGCCTGATTCCGATAAATGAGCGAAAAGTTAAACTAAAACGAAAATCGGATCAGGAATCGCGATCAGAAAAATCGCAGATTTAATCCGAGAAAAAGAAAAACGACGAACACTCGCTAAAATAAATAAACCGGAAAAACCGATCTATTTAAAAAAACCGAATCTATTAAACCGACGAAAACAGATCGGTTTTTTTAAACCGAAGGCATGAAAAACGAGGCACGGCGGCGAACCTCGGCGGCGGCGGCGGCGGCGTCCGGAGACGGCGGCGCGGGGCGGCGCGGCGGCGGGCAGTGGCGGCGGCGGCGCGGGCGGGTGGCGGCGGCGGCACGGGCGGCGGGTAGCGGCGGCGGCGGTGCCGACGGGCGGCGGCGCCGGTGGCGGCGAGCAGCGGCGCCGGCGGGCGGCTAGGGTTGGAGCTGGGGCGGCTAGGGTTCCCCGGGGCTGGGCCTCGGCTTATAAAGCCTAGTCGGGCCAGAGTCCTAGTCGGACACGGCCCGTTATGTCGTTTCTTTTTTTTAAATTATTTCCGCTCGGAAAAAAAAGAAAAAGAAATACTAAACAGACTCCAAAAATCCCGAAATAAATTTTCCCGGACTTCTAAAACCAAGCCCGACAAAGTGAACATTTATTTGGGGCCTAAATGCAATTTTGAAAAACGCAGATTTTTCCTAAATTCAAATAAAACACCGAAAAACTCTGAAATAAAATCTTGTTTGATTTTATTATTAAATCCTCAATATTTCTCTATTTGGGAAAGTCATTTTATTCCCTCTCTCATATTTTGTAATAGAAATAATTGATGATAAAATAAATAAAACCAAATGATCCTATTCTCAAAATTTGAGAAAACTCAAATATAAAAATAACGAAATCCCCAACTCTCTCCATGGGTCCTTGAGTTGCGTAGAATTTTCTAGGATCAACCAAAATGCAAAAATAAAATATGATATGCAATGATGATCTAATGTATAACATTCGAAATTGAAAATTTGGGATGTTACAAACCTACCCCCCCTTAAGATGAATCTCGCCCTCGAGATTCGGGTTGGCTAGAAAATAGGTGAGGGTGGTCTTTGAGCAAATCTTCCTCTCGCTCCCAGGTGGCTTCATCCTCCGTGTGGTGGCTCCACTGAACTTTGTAAAACTTGATAACCTTGCTGCGAGTAACTCGGCTGGCAAACTCGAGGATCTTAACTGGTTTCTCCTCGTAGGTCAAATCGTTATCCAACTGAATAGTTTCCAAAGGCACTGTATCTCTCAACAGTACGTCAGCCATCTCCACGTGACACTTCTTTAACTGAGAAACATGGAACACATCATGTACTCCTGACAATCCTTTGGGCAATTCCAACTTGTAGGCCACTTCTCCCATACGTTCCAAAACTCGATATGGTCCTACAAATCGTGGCGCTAACTTCCCTTTAACTCCAAAACGCTTTGTTCCCCGAAGTGGAGATACTCGAAGATAAGCTCTATCTCCGACTTCATAAACTGTCTCCTTGCGTTTAGAATCTGCATAACTCTTCTGTCTGGACTGGGCTATCTTGAGCCTATCGCGAATCAATTTCACCTTCTATTCAGACTCTTTAATCAAGTCAGGTCCAAATAACTGGCGGTCTCCGACTTCGTCCCATGACAGCGGTGTCCTGCACCTCCTTCAGTACAAAGCTTCGAAAGGGGCGATCTTCAGACTGGTTTGGTAACTGTTGTTGTAAGAGAACTCTGCATATGGCAAATTATCGTCCCAACTAGATCCATAATCTAGCGCACAGGCTCTCAGCATATCCTCCAAAATATGATTTACTCTCTCGGTCTGTCCATCTATCTATGGATGAAAAGCTGTACTGAATTCTAGCCTGGTACCCAAAGTTTCGTGCAACTGCTTCCAGAACTTTGAGGTAAACTGGGTTCCTCTATCTGATACGATACTCCTCGGAACTCCATGCAGACATACTATTCTGGTCATGTATATCTTTGCCAACTTAGCACTGGTGTAAGTGGTCTTTACTGGGATGAAATGAGCTACTTTCGTCAATCGATCAACTACAACCCAAATTGAGTCATAGCCTGAACGAGTCCTGGGCAATCCCGTGATAAAATCCATGCCTAACTTATCCCACTTCCATTTGGGTATCGGCAATGGTTGTAACAATCCTGCTAGCTTCTGATGCTCTGCCTTTACTCTCTGGCGTACATCACAAATTGCTACATACTCCGCAATATCCTTCTTCATTCCCTTCCACCAGAAAATATCCTTCAAATCCAAATACATCTTGGTATTTCCTAGGTGAATTGAATACGGTGAATCGTGTGCCTCTTGCAAAATCAACTTCCTGATCTCCGGGTTATTGGGCACGTAAACACGGTCTTCAAACCATAGGGTATCGTGCTCATCCTCACGAAATCCTTTAGCTTTTCCTTTGCTCAGTTTCTCCTTTATAGCGGTAATCTCTTTGTCAGTTTTCTGAGCTTCTCTGATTCTATCCATCAAAGTTGACTGAATCTCTAGTGCTGCTACATAGCCTCTCGGAACTATTTCCACACATAGTTCACGAAGATTTTCTACTAACTCCTTGGGTATCCCTCCCATCATTAACGTATTGACATGGCTCTTATGGCTTAACGCGTCAGCTACTACATTAGCCTTTCCGGGGTGATAGTGCAATTTCATATCATAATCTTTGATAAGCTCCAACCATCTCCTTTGTCTGAGATTCAACTCCTTCTGTGTGAAAATGTACTTCAAACTCTTATGATCCGTGTACACCTCACAATGGTTTCCAAAGAGGAAATGTCTCCATGTCCTCAATGCATGCACTACGGCTGCTAACTCCAAATCATGCGTGGCATAATTCAACTCATGGGGCTTCAGTTGTCTTGAGGTATATGAAACAACTCTCCCTTCCTGCATAAGCACTGCTCCAAGTCCTCGACGTGAAGCGTCACAATACACCTCATAATCTTTGGTCTGGTCTGGCAAAATCAACACTGGTGAGGTAACCAAGTGTTTCTTCAACTCCTGAAAACTAGCCTCACACTCCTCCATCCATATGAACTTGGTATCTTTCTTCAACAACTCCGTCATAGGCTTTGCAATCTTTGAGAAATTCTCGATAAACCTCCGGTAGTATCCTGCGAGTCCAAGAAAACTCCGGATCTCTCCAACTGTTGTTGGAGCTTCCCACTTGGTCACGGTTTCAACTTTAGCGGGATCTACTGCTATACCTTCTCCGGATATAACGTGTCCGAGGAATCCTACTTCCTTCAACCAAAACTCACATTTGCTGAACTTGGCATATAATTGGTGTTCTTTGATCTTTCCAAGTACCAAACGCAAATGCTCCTTATGCTCCTCTTCATTCTTTGAATATACCAGGATATCATCAATGAACACTACGACAAACTTATCTAAAAACTCCATAAACACTTTGTTCATCATGTTCATAAAATAGGCAGGCGCGTTAGTCAGACCAAATGACATAACGGTATACTCATACAGCCCATACCTGGTGATAAAAGCTGTCTTCGGAATATCCTGTTCTCGAATCTTCAACTGGTGGTATCCTGATTGCAAATCGATCTTGGAAAATACTTTAGCTCCTTGCAATCGATCAAACAGATCGTTGATCATTGGTAGTGGGTACTTGTTCTTGATCGTTACTTCGTTCAATCCTCGATAATCAACAACCATCCTTAACAATCCATCCTTCTTCTCCACTAGAAGTACTGACGATCCCCAAGGCGAAGAACTTGGGCGAATATATCCCTTATCCAGTAACTCCTTAATCTGCTTCTTAATTTCCACCAAATCCTTTGCTGGCATCCTATATGGTCTCTTTGATATTGGCCCAGTGCCTGGCAATAGCTCAATCAAAAACTCAATATCTCTATCTAGTGGCATGCCTGGCAACTCTTCTGGAAATACATCAGGGAAATCCCTTACCACTAGTACTTCCTCCTGCACAACTCCTGTTAGGCAATTTACTTGGGTCCTCTTTGGCACATGCCGGGATACATACTTGATCCTTCTCCCTTCTGGTGTGGTAAGCAAAATTGACTTACTAGCACACTCAATATTCCCTTCATACTTTGATAACCAATCCATGCCTAATATCACATCCAATCCTTGAGATTCCAATACTACTAGGTCTAAGGAAAAAACATAGTTACCAATCCTTAATGGTAACCGATCACACCCTAGACTAGCCACATACTCTGCTCCTGGCGAGGTTACTAACATGGGTGACCTAAGGGCTTGGGTTGGTAGGTTATACTTATCCACAAATCCCCTTGAGATGTATGAGTGCGATGCACCAGTATCAAAAAGAACGAGTGCAGTAAATGACTTAACCAAAAACTTACCTATTACGGCATCGGGCTGAGCTTCAACCTCCTCCACGCTAACGTGGTTCACCTGTCCCCTGTTGAAAGGGTTCGGCTTCTTCCCAGAACTTCCATTGCCATTTTGGCCTTCAGGACATTCATTGGCACAATGTCCTGGCTTCGAACACTTATAGAAAGTGACTTGGTTCAAGTCCTTCTTGGCTGGGGTTGATGGGTTGGTGCGGTTCTGGCCGTTGCTTACTCCATTGCCATTACCATTCTTAGTGCCATTGTGATTGTGCGAGCTACCTCCCCCATGGGTATGCTGAAAATGTCCTCCCGGTCTAGGGGTAAAACGTGGCTTCTGCTGAGCTCCTGAATTGTACTTTCCTTGTCCATACTTCCTCTTGCGATTCTCAATTTGCTGCTGCTTCCCTTCAATCATAAGAGCACGATCTACCAACTCCTGGTAGTTGTTGAAGGTGGCTACCATCAACTGCATGCTCAACTCATCATTCAGTCCTTCCAGAAACTTCTCCTGCTTAGCTGCATCCATAGCGACGTCATCTGGGGCATAACAGGCTAACTTACTAAATTCCTCCACATACTGGCCAACTGTCCGTCCTCCTTGGCGCAAGTTACGAAACTCATGCTTCTTCATGGCCATAGCTCCTGCTGAAACATGGGCAGTACGGAAAGCCTGCTGAAACTGGTCCCATGTGACAGTGTCGACTGGGAAGGTGGCTGTGAAATTCTCCCACCATGATGCTGCGGGTCCTTCTAACTGATGTGCGGCAAACTTCATCTTCTCCGCATCTGTGCATCCTGTTGTGGTCAACTCCCTAGCTGTCTTGCAGAGCCAATCATCTGCTACTATCGGCTCGGTGCTACTGGAAAACACCGGCGGATTCAGCCTAAGAAAACGGGCTAAGTGGTCAACAGGTGGTGGTGGTGGTGGTGGGTTGTTGTTATTGTTCCCCTGATTCTGATTCTCGACCAGCAACTGCATCAATGTGTTCTGCTGCTGGATCAACTGGGTGAGCTCCGATGGAAAGGCAAATCCGGGGTCACGTCTCGGAGGCATCTGAGGGTTTAGAAAAGATGAGATATAAGAATAGAGAGGGTCTAAAGAGAAAACACTACCCATATGCACATGAGGCAAAAGCAAACAATTCACTTCAATCAATCAACCAAAGGCATACAATCAATCTAACTATCGCAAAAGTGCTCGGACTACTATATTTACATGGTGGACTACTACTACTGGTGAGGTGGTCTATTTGAAATATTCTACGGTTGTTGACTCCATAATATCTACTCCAGCTTCATCAACATAGTCATCATCGCTACTATCTGCTTTCGAGTCGGTGCCGTCGATGATGATGTAGTCTTCCGGGCTAATCTCCTTGGGTTCTTCGTCTTCCTCTACTGGCGTCGGGCCTCCCATAAATATTCCAATCTTCTTTGTTAGGTCGGCATTCTTATCCACCAATACTTCAATTTCCTCTTCATAATCTTCATGTGTAGCCTTGAGTTCTTCCTCCAGTTCCTTGACTCTGGTCTTAGCCTTCTTAAGATCTATCATGTCGGTGCACATCTGGTTCTCCTGTCGTCGAATGTGCTGGTTTAACTCTTGGATAAAAGCTGCAATTGATCTATCATTCTTGGTGCTGATCATCTCCCAGTGTTCATCTCGGCGCCCACAAATCTGGTAGATAGTATCCCTGCGATCCTTGCGGTAGACTTCTCCAATGCGTCACATGGTTACGTGAGCTGCCATGCTCTTTCCTAGACTCCAAGTTGGTGCATCAAAAGAAAATTCTATGGGCTCAGTGACTGGCATGAACGTCCTTCCTGGAACTTGAACTTGAATCATCCAGCGCTCTTCTTCAGGTAAAGTGGCGTTGTAGGTTCCCGTCAAGCTTGGTACTCCTATGTTCAGGTATCTAGTGACTTCCTTCAAGTGGCGTCCAAAGGGTGCATCTTCATCCGGTTGCGTAAACTTGTTCATTGCATCCGCCATCCTAAAGAATAGAAAAGATGAGAGGTCAGAAGAGAAGAGAGTGAGTAGTGATCTAGGTCTTTAGCTTAGTGGTCGTGTCCTACAGTCAGCGTGTGCTCTGATACCATCTCTGTAGCGACCAGACCTCAAACAGTCTGATCTCTGTGCTCCGGTGTCATCCCTGGATCAGTAATGCTGACACCACACAGTACTCGGAGGATTTATAGCAGAGTAGCAATCACACACTTATTACATCGAATATCTCAAAAGAGAACTTATTACAATAAATATGGCTTAAGGCCATCTAATAACGACAACAGCGGAAGGCTTGGAAGACAAGTGAGTCCATCAACTCCAATCGCATCACTGAGTATAGAACCACGACCTAAAAACTCCTTAATCATTGTCAGAAAAGTCTGCAACATTAACGTTGCAGCCCGAAAACGGGTCAGCACATGGAATATGCTGGCAAGGTAACACAGAGAGTAATGGAATGAAACAGCTATACTATATGCATATTTGGCTGGTGGAAAGCTCTATGGTTACAGTTTTGCGTAAAGCCAATTTTTCCCTACTTCAAAGGAATAAAATTTTAATTACTATCAAGGTGGTTGTTAAACACTGAGAATGGTTGACAGCATTCTCAATCCCAATTAAGCGTCATCATTAAACATAACCCAACAAAATTAATATAGAGTAACATTTGAGATTCACATGATAATCCAAGTACTAGATACTCAAGATGTCCATAACCGGGGACACGGCTAACCATGATTAGTTTGTTACACTCTGCAGAGGTTTGCGCACTTTTCCCCACAAGATTCGATCGCCTCCGTTTGTTTTCTCGCACTACATGGTGTTTGAGAAGACGGATGACCGAGACATAGTCTTTCAGAAGCGCTAGCACCTTACGATCGTGTAGACCGTACCACCTACATCCCCTACATCTGCTAGTCTACCACTGTAAGAGTTTGTACAACTTATTCAACTATGCTAGATCCCATAATAGCTTGTGGCTGCACACGGAAGTTTCTAGTATGAATAGTCTCATGATCCCTTTGAGCCTGGGTGGCGGTCCAAAAGAAAACGGGCAAGTCCTGGAATACCCAGGTGCCTCAATCCACCCACATGTGTGTTTAAGTTGCCACCTTAGATAAACCATTAATTATCAATCTCACATCTGTCATGAATATCACTCACCCAATCCACGTCTACTAGCATAGCATGGCATAATAAGCAAACGTAGAAGTAACTCCCAAAGGTTTGATAATAAACAGGTAATAGGTACTACCTCATCTACTTCCCATCCCACGATTTAATTAGATCCTAATCATGCAATTTGTGAGGATTGATCTAATGCAATAAAACTGGGTAGTAGAAAAGGTATGATCAAAGTGTTACTTGCCTTGCTGATGATCCGGGAAACCTAGCGATTCGAAGTAACAGGCGGTGCACTCCGGATACTCTATCGCAGACAAACAAACAAGCATACAATAAGTACTCAACTAATGCACAGGTAAAACTCAAATAAGAGATCTAAGCATAAGGTTCAACTTAAGAACTCCGGTTGGCAAAAAGAATCAAATCGAACGAAGCAACGAAAGTCAAACGGCGGAAGAAAACAACTTTTTTCTAGTAATCTGGATCTAGGGCAAATTTTACAGTAGCAAAATCTTGTTTAAGTTGGTTAAACGGATAGAGGGTTTCGAGACGAAACTCTAGGCGCTTGAATCGCCAGATTCCGATAAACGAGCGAAAAGTTAAACTAAAATGAAAATCGGATTACGAATCGCGATCAGAAAAATCGCGGATTTAATCCGAGAAAAAGAAAAACGACGAACGCTCGCTAAAATAAATAAACCGGAAAAACTGATCTATTTGAAAAAAATCGAATCTATTAAACCGACGAAAACCGACCGGTTTTTTTTAACCAAAGGCACGAAAAACGAGGTGCGGGAGCGAACCTCGGTGGCGGCAGCGTCCGGCGACGGCGGCGCGGGGCGGCGTGGCGGCGGGCAGCGGCGGCGGCGGCGCGGGCGGGTGGCGGCGGCGGCGGCAGCGCGGGCGGGCGGCGGCGGCGGCGCGGGCGGGCGGCTAGGGTTGGGGCTGGGGCGGCTAGGGTTCCCCGGGGTTGGGCCTCGGCTTATAAAGCCTAGTCGGGCCAGAGTCCTAGTCGGACGCGGCCCGTTAGGTCAGTTCGTTTTTTTTTTAATTATTTCCGCTCGGAAAAAATAAAAAGAAATACTAAATGGACTCCAAAAATCCGGAGATAAATTTTTCCGGGCTTCTAAAATCAAGCCTGACAAAGTGAACATTTATTTGGGGCCTAAATGCAATTTTGAAAAACGCACATTTTTCCTAAATTCAAATAAAACACCAAAAAACTCCGAAATAAAATCTTGTTTAATTTTTTTATTAAATCCTCAATATTTCTCTATTTTGGGAAAGTCATTTTATTCCCTCTCTCATATTTTTGTAATAGAAATAATTGATGATAAAATAAATAAAACCAAATGATCCTATTCTCAAAATTTGAGAAAACTCAAATATGAAAATAACGAAATCCCCAACTCTCTCCATGGGTCCTTGAGTTGCGTAGAATTTTCTAGGATCAACCAAAATGAAAAAATAAAATATGATATGCAATGATGATCTAATGTATAACATTCCAAATTGAAAATTTGGGATGTTATAGAAAGTGCACCTTTTGCACCGACCGAGTATCTTTTCTTGGCTATGTTGTTACTCCACAGGGAATTGAAGTTGATAAAGCCAAGATTGAAGCTATTGACATTTGGCCGTAGCCCAAAACGGTCACACAAGTGTGGAGTTTCCTTGGCCTCACTTGTTTCTATAGGCGTTTTGTGAGAGATTTCAGCACCATTGTTGCACCTCTCAACGAGCTTACAAAGAAGGATGTGCCTTTTGTTTGGGGTACCGCACAGGAAGAAGCCTTCATGGTATTGAAAGATAAGTTGACACATGCTCCTTTACTCCAACTTCCTGATTTTAATAAGACTTTTGAGCTTGAATGTGATACTAGTGGAATTAGATTAGGAGGTGTGTTATTACAAGATGGCAAACCTGTTCCATACATTTCGGAAAAATTGAGTGGGCCTAGTCTGAACTATTCTACTTATGATAAAGAATTATATGCTCTTGTTCGGACCTTAGAAACATGGCAACATTATTTATGGCCCAAGGAATTTTTATACATTCTGATCATGAATCTTTGAAACACATTAAAATTCAAACAAAACTGAACCGTAGACATGCTAAATGGGTTGAATTCATTGAGACTTTTCCTTATGTCAATAAACACAAGAAGAGTAAAGAAAATGTTATTGCTGATGCATTGTCTCGTCGTTGTACTATGCTTTCACAACTTGACTTTAAAATATTTGGTTTGGAGACCATCAAAGATCAATATGTTCATGATGCTGAATTTAAAGATGTATTGCAGAATTGTAAGGAAGGGAGAACTTGGAACAAGTTCGTTCTTGACGATGGATTTGTGTTTCGTGCTAACAAGCTATGCAATCCAGCTAGCTCCATTCATCTTTTGTTGTTGCAGGAGGCGCATGGAGGAGGATTAATGTGACACTTTGGCGTAAAGAAGACGGAGGATATACTTGCTACACATTTCTTTTGGCCAAAGATGAAACGGGATGTTGAGCGTTTTGTTGCTCGCTGCACTACATGTCAAAAAGCTAAGTCACGACTCAATCCTCATGGTTTATATATGCCTTTTCCTGTACCTAGTGTTTCTTGGGAGGATATATCTATGGACTTTGTTTTAGGTTTACCTCGAACAAAGAAGGGGAGGGATAGCATATTTGTTGTCGTGGATAGGTTCTCGAAAATGGCACACTTTATACCATGTCATAAAAGCGATGATGCTGTTAATGTTTCTGATTTGTTCTTTCGTGAAATTATTTGTTTGCATGGTGTGCGAAATACTATTGTTTCATATTGTGATACTAAATTTCTTAGCCACTTTTGGAGATGTTTATGGGCTAAGTTAGGGACTAAACTTCTTTTTAGTACTACTTGTCACCCCCAAACTGATGGACAAACTGAAGTAGTCAATAGAACATTGTCTACTATGCTTAGGGCTGTTTTGAAGAATAATAAGAAAATGTGGGAAGAATGCTTGCCTCATATTGAATTTGCTTATAATCGTTCATGGCATTCTACTACTAAGATGTGCCCTTTTGAAATTGTGTATGGTTTCCTACCTCGTGCACCTATTGATTTGTTGCCTCTTCCATCTTCGAAGAAGGTTAATTTTGATGCTAAAGAACATGTTGAATTGATTTTCAAAATGCATGAGTTAACTAAGGAAAACATTGAGCGTATGAATGCTAAATATATACTTGCTGGAGATAAGGGTAGAAAACATGTTGTGTTTGCACCTGGAGATCTTGTTTGATTACATTTGCGTAAGGATAGATTTCCTAATTTGCACAAATCAAAGCTAATGCCACGTGTTGATGGTCCTTTTAAGGTGTTAGAGAAAATAAATGATAATGCATATAAACTTGAGCTGCCTGCATATTTTGGGGTTAGTCCCACTTTTAACATTGCAGATTTGAAGCCTTATTTGGGTGAGGAAGATGAACTTTCGTCGAGGACGACTTCATTTCAAGAAGGGAGGATGATGAGGACATCAATACCATTGTTACACCCACAACCCCTGCTGTTATACATACTGGACCAATTACTAGAGCTCGCGCACGCCAATTGAATTATCAGGTACTTTCATTTCTTGGTAACGATTCTAATGTTCATAAGAATATGATGCTGCCTAAATTGGATACATTTGTTTTGCTTACAAATGAAGGGCCTAGCTTGGACAAGAAAGATGAACCTTGGAGCAAGTTCAAGCATGGAGATGATGGCATGTGCAAGGGGAACAAGAACGGAGTTACAAGTGATGATTCCAAGACTTTGAAGCCGCCATAATGAGTGCATCAAGCCTTGGACAAAATATACAAGATGTCACTTCATAAATTTCGTCCAAAGGCTATTTTAGGTGCTGCATCACCTTATTATTGGGCCAGGCCCATGTATTTTCGAAGTACTTAAGTATAGGCTGTTTTTAGAGTCCGTATGTGTGGGGAAACAAGAGTTAGGGTTGGTTTCGGACCCCTCCACCAAGGGCCATGAAATTCCCCCTCTCTCCTCCATATATACAGCCCTTAGGGCATCGTTTAGGCTTTGGGTTTTGTTTAGATTAAAGTTCTCCATAGCTGCAACTTCGCGTACTTCGTTTGTGTTCAACGACCAGACAAAGGCGTCACAGAACCCGACCTTGATCAATAAAGCTTTCATCTTATATTCGCAATATCCAGATTGCAATCTCAGTTTCTTGCTTGTTCTTCATTTGCCTGCAGGAAATAGACCTTCGTGGTCAGGTTGATCGTGCTCCAGCGTGTTCAACAACCTCTCAGAGTTGGTTTAGCAATTGCTAAGGCGCGACGTCCTCGCACGTTCGTAGTCGGATCGTCAAAATCGACTTCCTCCAAAACGATAGCCACCATCTCATCGAAAGACAAGACACCTTTGCCTCTATCATCATGTTCTCCCAATTTGTTTCATAGGCTTGTGTGAAGGAAATATGCCCTAGAGGCAATAATAAAGTTATTATTTATTTCCTTATAACCATGATAAATGTTTATTATTCATGCTAGAATTGTATTAACCGGAAACATAATACATGTGTGAATAAATAGACAAACAAAGTGTCACTAGTATGCCTCTACTTGACTATCTCGTTAATCAAAGATGGTTATGTTTCCTAACCATGAACAATGAGTTGTTATTTGATTAACGAGGTCACATCATTAGTTGAATGATCTGATTGACATGACCCATTCCATTAGCTTAGCACCGGATCGTTTAATGTGTTGCTATTGCTTTCTTCATGACTTATACATGTTCCTATAACTATGAGATTATGCAACTCCCGTTTACCGGAGGAACACTTTGGGTACTACCAAACGTCACAACGTAACTGGGTGATTATAAAGGAGTACTACAGGTGTCTCCAATGGTACATGTTGGGTTGGCGTATTTCGAGATTAGGTTTTGTCACTCCGATTGTCGGAGAGGTATCTCTGGGCCCTCTCGGTAATGCACATCACATAAGCCTTGCAAGCATTACAACTAATATGGTAGTTGTGAGATGATGTGTTAAGGAACGAGTAAAGAGACTTGCCGGTAGCGAGATTGAACTAGGTATTGGATACCGACGATCGAATCTCGGGCAAGTAACATACCAATGACAAAGGGAACAACGTATGTTGTTATGCGGTCTGACCGATAAAGATCTTCGTAGAATATGTAGGAGCCAATATGGGCATCCAGGTCCCGCTATTGGTTATTGACCAGAGACGTGTCTCGGTCATGTCTACATTGTTCTCGAACCGTAGGGTCCGCACGCTTAACGTTACGATGACAGTTATTATGAGTTTATGCATTTTGATGTACCGAAGGTTGTTCGGAGTCCCGGATGTGATCACGGACATGACGAGGAGTCTCGAAATGGTCGAGACATAAAGATTGATATATTGGAAGCCTATGTTTGGACATCGGAAGTGTTCCGAGTGAAATCAGGATTTTACCGGATTACCGGGAGGTTACCGGAACCCCCCGGGAGTCATATGGGCCTTATTGGGCCTTAGTGGAAAGGTGAAAGGGCTGCCCATAAGGGCTGCGCGCCTCCCCCCCTCCCCTAGTCCTATTAGGACTAGGAGAGGTGGCCGGCCAACCCTCTCCCTCTTTCCCCCTTGGGAATCCTAGTTGGAATAGGATTGGAGGGGAGTCCTACTCCCGGTAGGAGTAGGACTCCTCCTGCGCCCTCCTCCTGGCCGGCGCACCTCTCCCCCTTGGCTCCTTTATATACGGAGGCAGGGGGCACCTCTAGACACACAAGTTGATCATTGAGATCGTTCCTTAGCCGTGTGCGGTGCCCCCTGCCACCATATTCCACCTTGATCATATCGTTGTAGTGCTTAGGCGAAGCCCTGCGTCGGTAATACATCAAGATCGTCACCACGCCGTCGTGCTGACAGAACTCCTCCCCGAAGCTTTGCTGGATCGGAGCCCGGGGATCGTCATCGAGCTGTACGTGTGCTAAGAACTCAGAGGTGCCGGAGTAACGGTGCTTGGATCGGTTGGATCGGGAAGAAGACGTACGACTACTTCCTCTACGTTGTGTCAACGCTTCCATTGCGATCTACAAGGGTACGTAGATCATACTCTCCCCTCGTTGCTATGCATCACCATGATCTTGCGTGTGCGTAGGAAAATTTTGAAATTACTACGTTCCCCAACATTGTGATCCTGCTATGATAAGCAGCAATAGAAACACACAAGAATATGATCCTATAGACTACTAGGAAGTGTTGGTGGTGATAGTGGTGTCTCACAAATCCGGCAAACGAACCTCAAATTCTTACCAGTTCTTACACAACAGCAGGTGGTGATCGGCAACCGTCGTAGTCAAAACTCACAAAGATTGGATAGAGCGATTGCCAGGTGGTGTCAAACGCACGATGTAGATGTATGTGGAGCTGGGAAGGTGATGTAGGGTAGAACCCTAACGACCCGATCTTTCAGGAAAGGAGCAGATCCCGTCCAAGAACGCGAAGAACACGAGGGAAAACACAAGAGGAAACACGAGAGAATCACTCAACCAACAAGAATAAGTCACACATGTGCTAGATCCTCGAATACATATGAGAAGATACACGATCCACGGACAACTAAGGACGATACAAGGGTAGCCGGTCTTCTCCGTGAGGAGGTCTTGAATCCACGGGGGGATCTTCCCTTAGAAAAGGGGGCTTGAGTCCAAAGGGATCTTCTCCGAAGAGGCCGCGGTCTCTCGCACGGAGGAGATCCGATATGGATGAGCGTAGCTCTATCTCTCAAATGAGATAAACCAACACTAACCCTAGAAAGGAGGTGGAGGAGGTCTATTTATAGTCTAGTGGCGAAGGGGTAAGTGAGGGGGCGAAACAGGTACATGGGCCTTGGCCCGGAAGCATGCACGCAGGCAAGGCCGGATGATTCAGACAGGGGTCCGGATGATCCGGGCTTCGTTCGGATGATCCGGGACCTTGTCCGGATGATCCGGCTTCGCCGAATGGATTCTACAAGATTCGGCCGTCGCGGTGTATGGATTGCCCGGATGATCTGGAGGGAGACCCGAATGACCCGGCTGAGCCCGGATGATCCGGACGGCGGTCCGGATGTCCGGCCTGCCTCCTGCAGCCTCTCCATCTTCTTCTTCTCCTTTCTTCCGTCTTCTCTTCCATGCCTTCCTCGTGGACGGTGTAGTTGTTCCTTGGCGCTTGCACTCCTCCTCGACTTCTGTGAAGCTCCAACAATACCTATGCATGCACACGGGATGAGGGTCAAGTAGCATACCATCCTCGAAGGGGTCAAGTGAGCACATGTAAAGGAGATGATTCACCTTTGTGTGTGTGAAGTAGATGTCGCACGTGTCACTTTCCAAATGGACTCTTGACATGGTGATGTCCGTAGGATGCTCCGCATCATCCCCTCCCCCTTGGGAAAGATTCGACTGTAACGACAAAACCTCGAAGGATTTGAGTCTCTATGCTTACCGTGCTAGTCGCTGGATCGAGCTCGCTAGCACACACAGTGTAGATGAATACCATAATAGCAAGTGCATCATTTATTACATCGTATGATCCAGAATATATAAAATAAAACAATCTGCATAGCACTTGGCTAGCTTTATTCAATCAAACAACGGAAAGTAGCAAAAAATAACGATGAGTCCCATCATAGCCCACTGGCGATGCTGAGTGTAGACTCGCGACCCTAACGGTACCTTACTCTTCGTCAGAATATCCTGCAACATGAGACGTTACAGCCATATAGGTCAATACTTGGAATGTATTGGCAACTTACACAGGAGTAATAATAAAGCAGACCTACATGTATATGCATAGTATATCAAAAGGAAGGCTTGAGGGTTTATTTTTGCAGAAAGCTGATTTTATCCTAGTATCTACCTAATAGTCAAATTTTATTTAGTTCTTTTATTACTACAATTAAATGCACAAGGTTGAGTTGGCAAAATCAACTCCAACCTACCCTTTTCTTAAGTTGCCCAACAAATTTATTAAGTGTCACATCTGTCAAGATCATCCAACAACTGTATTGGCATAGTCGCTCAAATTTACCCATAACCGGGGGCACGGCTAATCATGATTAGTTTTTAATACTCTCCAGAGTTTCGTACGCTTTACCCACTAGACCCAACCTGAAGATTGAGACAAAGTCTTTCAGAAGCAGTCCCCTAGTCCCAACAGGAGGCCCATCCCAACTATTATATCTACATCTGCTGGCACATCCGGGTAAGGGTTCTACAACTGATCAACTAAGCCAGAGCCCATTTAGCCAGTGGTCGCACATGCAAGCTACTTGTCACTAAGTCTGTCTGATCTTTTTGAGCCTGGGCGGCCGTCCACTTACATTCAAAGGGTATAAACCATGATGTTCTTGAAACCACCCTAGCAATACCACTTCCGCCCAGAGGTGAATTAAATCCTGAGTTACTACTCAAATTATTATGTATATAATGCTCACATAAGCTCAATGAATACACGAACCACCCCCGTCTACAAAGCATAGCAACCTACAACTGCCACGATTTGCAAAGACGGGAAGATAGCTCAATAGCATAGCAAAATAATATAGTATTCCTATACATGCATATATTCATAGTGTGATATAACTACATGCATAGAAAACAATAGGTAAAGGATGATCAACATGTAAATTTCCTTGCTTCTGGTTCAGAAAGTCACACTCCTGACAATAGCTCGCGTCGCACTACGGACAATCTACACGTTTCACACAATTCAACAAATCAATCACCGGAACACGAATAGAACCAAAACAGAACCAACAGCAATAAAACCATTTTTGAAACTCAACAACAGCAGCATAACAACACCTAAAATGCACTATGGTCACAACGCAAAAAGAATCACTCGATTCCGATAAACGGTTTGAAAGTTACGACCTCCGAAAGATTTAATTTGAATTTAAACGAATTCAAATTTAAACAGTGCAAACAAGAGAAATTTTGGTAGTGTCATGAAGGGCTGATTTTTGTGAGTGCATAGGAAAAAGAATTACCTAAATTGGACTTATAGAATAAAAGATATAGCTAGTTCAATTTTAGTTGGAAAACTGGAAAAAAGAGCAACAGAAAACGCCTGCGCGCTGTAGCGAACTCCTGTAGAAGCTCTTGTAGCGACTTGCCACATGGCGGCTCTTGATTGGCCGGGCGTGTGTGCTCACCCAAAACAGAGGAGAACGGCGGCGGCGGTCGGGCATCGGTGGCGGCGCGTCTCCGGCGGGTCTCCAGCGAAGGTGAAGTGGCCGATGGGTTCAGCGACGAGTGGCGGAGGTGGTGGTGAGGTCGAATGGCGACGGGGCTCCCTCGAGCGGCGGTGGTGAGGATGGACGGCGACTGTCCCAAAGTCAAACGAACTCCGGCGACTCGGCTACCTCGCTCCCATGCTATGTGGCCAAAACAAGCCCGTCAAGAAGATGCGGAAGCGAAGGAGGGGTCAAAAGCACAAGCTGGAGTGGCAGGGGCTACTAACGGCGACGAGCGCAAGCAGCAAGGGCGGCGGCGACGGACTTCCCCGGCGAGATCCAATCGCCCCTAACCGAGGCGTGCGGTAGCGAAGGAGGTCGAGGAACGGGGTTCTGGGTTCCTCGAGGGCGTGGGCTCGCCCTAGACGTCTCGGACGTGCGCAGGGTGGCCAGGTGCTCGAGTTCGACTCGGGCTCGCGCTCGGGTGCGCGTGTGTGGCTGCGCGTGTGGTCTACTCGGGGAAGAAGAGTGGGGCGGGGCCCGCGGGTCAGCGGCTGAGGCGAGCTGGCGGATCGGGTGCGGGTGGGGCACGGGCGGCGCGGCGTGTACCGCTTCGCGTAGATAGGTGGGCTAGGCAACAAACTGGGCTGCAGCGGAGCTGGGCCGCGACTGTTGCAAACTGGGCGCTGCGCTGTGCTGCGTGCTGCTTCTTTTTTTAACAAAAACTACAGCAGTAAAAACTAAAAATAAAACAACAGTATAAAAACTAAATAAAAATACGTAGGCACACAGTAAAATCTATACTGCTAATATAAACTACAGGAACACTAGTTCCTCACCTAATGCAATTTTAGAAATTCATTTTGATGCAAAAGGCCACACAAACAGTAAAATAACACAATCAAATAAAATATTTTGGAGATTAATAAAAATACCAGAACATATCAGATGAACTAGAAACAATATTCTGCACATTATGAACATTTTTAAACAAGGGAGAAGTCATGTTATCTCCACTCCAATAAATTGCGTTTAGTTGCATAATGAAGAGAATATTCCAGAAAAGCAAATAATGCATGGAAAAATATGAGATGCATATGAATGATCTATTAACATCCAAATTGGGAAAATTGGGATGTTGATCCTGCCTGAGATCCTCCTCTCGTTCCCAGGTAGCTTCCTCCTCTGTATGATGATCCCACTGAACCTTGCATAACTTGATTGTCTTGGTGCGAGTAACTCTCGATGCTGTCTCCAAAATCTTAATAGGCTTCTCCTCATATGTCAAATCACTCTCCAACTGAATTGCCTCAAGTGGCACTGTGTCCCTCAATGGAACATCCATCATCTCTGCATGGCACTTCTTCAACTGAGATACATGAAACACATTATGAACTCCTGACAAGGATTCTGGCAACTCTAGCTGATAAGCTACCTCTCCTCTACGCTCCAAGATCTTGTAAGGCCCCACAAAACATGGTGCTAACTTACCCTTGATTCCAAACCTCTTAATTCCACGAAGTGGTGAAACTCTAAGGTATGCACGATCTCCTACCTCATATGTCACCTCCTTACGTTTTGCATCAGCATAACTCTTCTGCCTGGACTGTGCTATCTTCAGCCTGTCACGAATCAACTTGACCTTCTCCTCAGCATCTCTGATCAAGTCTGGTCCAAAGAATTTACGCTCTCCAACCTCATCCCACATCAATGGTGTCCTGCACTTCCTACCATGCAATACCTCAAATGGTGCCATCTTCAAACTAGCCTGGTAACTATTATTATATGAGAACTCTGCATAAGGTAAATTATCATCCCAACTGGACCCATAGTCCAAAGCACAAGCTCTCAACATATCCTCCAAAATCTGATTTACCCTCTCTGTCTGCCCATCTGTCTGTGGATGGAAACTGTACTGAACTCCAGCCTGGTGCCCAAGGATTCATGCAACTGACGCCAAAATTTGGATGTGAACTAAGTACCTCTATCAGACACTACCTTACTTGGAACTCCATGCAGACAAACAATTTTAGACATATAAATTTTTGCTAGCTGAGCACTGGTATAAGTGGTCTTTACCGGGATGAAGTGAGCAACTTTAGTCAAACGATCAACAACTACCCAAATAGAATCATAACCTGGCCGAGTCCTGGGTAGACCTGTAATGAAATCCATACCAATCTCATCCCACTTCCAATCAGGTATAGGCAATGGCTGTAACAAACCTGCTGGTCTGTGATGATCCGCCTTAACTCTTTGGCACACATCACATGTTGCAATATACCCAGCAATTTCCCTCTTCAGGCTAGGCCACCAAAATCTTTCCCTCAAATCCAAATACATCTTAGTATTACCTGGGTGAATAGAATAAGGTGAATCATGCGCCTCCTGAAGAATCAACTTCTTGATATCTGCATCCTGAGGTACACAAATACGCTTCTCAAACCATATGGCCCCATGTTCATCCTCATGGAAACCTTCTGCCTTACCTTTAACCATATTCTCTTTTATCTCATCAATCTCCTTATCATTCTTTTGAGCTTCTCTGATCCTGTCAAGCAAAGTAGGCTTTACCTCAAGTGTTTCTAAATATCCCTTAGGAACCATCTCCAGCCTGAGATTCCTGAACTGTTCACATAACTCGGGGGGCATATTATCAATATTAATTGCATTAGCATGGCTCCTACGACTCAACGCATCAGCAACAACATTAGCCTTACCAGGATGATACTGCACATTCAAATCATAATCCTCAATAAGCTCCAACCATCTCCTCTGCCTGAGGTTCAAATCTTTCTGAGTAAAAATATACTTCAAGCTCTTATGATCAGTAAATATATCACAATGATTACCAATAAGATATGGCCTCCAAGTTTTCAATGCGTGCACAACTGAGGCTAACTCCAAATCATGTCTAGGATAGTTGTGCTCATGATTCTTAAGCTGACATGAAGCATAAGAAACAACTTTACCTTCCTGCATCAAAACACTCCTAAGTCCTTGACGAGAAGCATCACAATATACCTGGAAGTCCTTATGTATATCTGGCAAAGTTAAGACTGGTACCGTAACCAAACGCTGCTTTAATTCCTGAAAGCTGGCTTCACATTCATCAGTCCAAACAAACTTCTTCTCCTTCTTCAATAATTCAGTCATAGGCTTTGCAATCTTGGAAAAGTTCTCAATAAACCTCCTGTAATAACCTGCAAGGCCCAAAAAGCTGCGAATATCTCCAACTAACGTGGGTGTCTCCCACTCTGCAACTCCATTACCTGACACAACATGTCCAAGGAATGCTACCTCATCCAGCCAAAACTCACATTTGCTGAACTTGGCATATAGCTGATGTTCCTAAGTTTCTCCATTACCAAACGCAGATGCACCTCATGCTCTTGCTTATTTTTGGAGAACACCAATATATCATCAACGAAAACAACCACAAATTTATCCAAGAACTCCATAAACACCTTGTTCATCATATTCATGAAGTATGCAGGGGCGTTAGTCAATCCAAATGACATAACAGTATATTCATACAACCCATACCTCGTGGTAAAAGCAGTCTTGGGAATATCTTGCTCACGAATCTTCAATTGATTATAACCAGAACGAAGGTCAATCTTAGAAAACACAGTAGCTCCCTCCAACTGGTCAAACAGATCATTTATCATAGGCAAAGGATATTTATTCTTAAGGGTTACCTCATACAAAGAACAATAATCAACACACATCCTCAAGGTCACATCCTTCTTCTCCACAAACAAAACTGGAGCTCCCCAAGGTGATGAACCTGAACGAATAAATCCTTGTGCCTGCAATTCTCTTATCTGTTTCTTCAATTCCTCCAACTCTTGAGGAGGCATTCTATACGGTCTTTTTGCAATAGGTCCAGTGCCCGGTATTAAATCAATAAGAAACTCAATATCTCTATCTGGTGGCATTCCTGGCAACTCCTCTGGAAACACATCGGGATAATCTCTCACAACTGGCACCTCTTCCAGGCTACCCCCCTTAAGAGAGTTCACCTGCACCTGATTACGCTTATACTTACACACATATTTGATCCTCTTCCCTCCTGGTGCACTGAGAGTAATAGATCGACTAGCACAATCAATACGGCATTTATATAACTGCAACCAATCCATACCCAAAATAATATCTAGACCTTGTGACTTCAATATAATCAAATTCGTAGGAAAATCATGCTTTCCAATAGACGAAGTCAACTGATGGCAACCAACACCTGCTATCATCTCAGCTCCTGGGGAACTCACTCTAATAGGCATACTAAGTGTTTTGGTTGGCAATCCATGTTTATCAACAAATATCCTCGAAATAAATGAATGCGGTGCACCAGTATCAAAAAGAACAAGCCCGGGTACTGAGTTAATCAAGAACTTACCAATCACTGCATCAGGTTCATTATAGACCTCATCAACATTAACATGGTTGACATGACCCTTTTGGAAGGGGTTTGGCTTGCTGACTCCTGAATCCCCATTACCGTTCTTGTTCCCTGGACAAGCATTGGAGTAGTGGCCCATCTGCCTACACTTATAGCATTGAACCTGGCTAATATCCCTCTGCACAGGCATACTCTGGTGGCTCTGGTTATTATTCCCTCCATTACCATTACCGTTACCTCTACCATTGCCATTGTTACTCTTGTGCCCGTTGTGATGATGGTGGCCATTATGGTTGTGGCCATTCCCTCCATAATGATTATGTCCATTACCTCCATGATGATTATGCCCATTACCTCCATTACCATGATATGAAGTGCGTGGCTTCTGTTGTGGTCCTAAATTATACTTACTATTGTTGTTGTACTTCCTCTTGCGATTCTCTATCGCTTGTTGCTTTCCCTCCATCACAATAGCCTTATCAATCAAATCCTAGCAATTCCTAAAAGTGGCCACTGTCAACTGAAGGCTCAAGTCATCATTTAGTCCCTCCAAGAATTTCTCCTTCCTAGCTGCATCAGTGTTAACATCATTAGGAGCATAGCGTGCAAGATTATTAAATTCCTCCACATAAGCATTAACAGTGCGACCTCCTTGGCACAAACTGTGAAACTCCTTCTTTTTTAGACTCATAGCACCAGCAGACACATGTGCAGCACGGAAGGCATGCTGAAACTAAGGCCATGTGATAGTAGCAATGGGATAAGTGACCAAGTAGTTGTCCCACCAAGCTGCAGCAGGACCCTCCAACAAATGTGAGGCAAACCTCACCCTCTCTGCATCAGTGCATCCAATCGTCTCCAGGTTCCTATTGACTGCACGGAGCCAGTCATCAGCCACAATAGGTTCAGGGGAACTGGAGAACCTCTGAGGATTCAACTCAAGAACCTGGTAAGCATATCCACATGTGGCGGTGGCGGCGGATTGTTGTTGTTATTGTTGTTGTTCTGGTTCTAAGTAAGCAACTGGATCAACTGGGCCTGTCCCTCAATAACCTGCTGTATGTATGGTGGTACTCCATTGCCATTGTTGTCTCCTGCAGTATTGCGTCTAGTATCACGCCTCGGCGGCATCTGGTTGGCAAGCATAGATGAGTTATAGATATAATAGGGCCAAAAGCTATGTATATATAAATATATTCTACCCATATGCATAATATGATCAAGCCAACAAAACAGAACAACGAATAACACCAACAAACAAAAAACAAGCAATACGGTAATATTATATATATATATACATAAACACTATTCTGATCACGGGATCAGAATAATATTCTGATCACAACCTGACCTGCCCCGCTAGTAGTACGTTGAACTTCCCTCTAAACTCGTTTGAACTTCCGCCAACATTGCCCAAACGGGGCTTGCGATATACGTTGTAAAGCTATGGACACCAATATCATGACCCAACTTAAATTTTTGGCAAAATATAAGTGGTTTAAGAGCAGTTTTGAAAACCGTTTTTTCTTCGCACAAAAAACGTGAATCGTATTTTAGAACACATTTCTAAACCGTTTATCGGAATGAGCCATATAATATGGCGTTGGAAAGCTGCTGCAAAACCGCTCCTTCCACATGTTGAAATCTTTTTCTAATTCCCTATGGTTAAAGAGTAATTTGAAAAAACGTCAAATTTCGTAAACCGAATAGCTGAGTTCGTTTTTTTGATGTCATTTCTAAATGGCTAATCCAATGGAGGCATATGATATGGCGTTAGAAACCTTATGAAAATGCGCTACTTTTTCATCTTGAAAGTTTTTTCTAATTTTGAATGGTTTAAGAGTAATTTAGAAAATGGTCCAAGCCCTACCGAGTTTGTATTTTCGAGCTAATTTTTTAACCGTGCGTCTGAATGCAGCAAATGATATGGCATTGGAAAGCTTGAACAAATGCGAAACTTTTTGGTATGTATTGTTTCTCCCAATTCTTTATGGTTTTAAGTCAGTTTCGAAAATGGCGACAAACGTAGTTTCACCGTAATTTCTACAAACTTTATCGGAATTGGGCAAATAATATACCGTTGAAAAGCTACGGAAAATGCGAAACTTTTTCATATTGATGGTTTTCTCTGATTCCTAGCCGTTTTCAAGTAATTCCGAAAACGGCGGGATCATTCGTTCTGCCTCTATCGCGAAACAAATTCTTCGAAAATGCACCGCGTGAAGAACCTGAACTTCTCGGTGCGTGTACCTGAACTTCACTCTGTTTTTCACATGATTTTTTTGCTCATAGATCTTCATCCACTGCTCGTAGCTCTCCATCCCACTCACGGGAATTGAGCGGGTGATATACCGATGGAAAGATGCTGTAAACACGCAACTTTCCCATGTTGATCATTTTTTCATACTCGCGACGATTTTGAAAGTTTTTCATTTGAAATTCATTCAGTGTAGTAGGTGAACTTCCTGTTGTTTTCACGTTGAACTTCTGTGACGTATTTTCGTTTGTAATTTTCTCATCATTTCGTCAGTGTTACACAAATGATATTCTTTTTGTACAAACCTCTCTCACAATATTTTTTTTAACTTTCTCCGACCGAGGACTTGAATTTACACAAATAATATTCCTGTCGTTTTGAGGTAAATTAGAAAATGGCGAGATCATGATTTCCGTGTTCATTGCGAACGGAAATGCATTGCGTGAAGTAGTAGAACTTCTGGGGCATGTCTGTTTGAACTTCACTCTGTTTTCAACGTGCTGTTTTTTGCACTACAAGAAGTAGTTGAACTTCTGGGGCATGTCTATTTGAACTTCACTCTGTTTCACTTTATTGTATTTTTCTTATATGAAACACACACCATGTAGTATGTGAACTTCCAGTTGTTATCACGTTGAACTTCTCTCTGCTTTGAGAGAGTTATTTTAAAACACAAAAAACAACATATTTTTTTATGTATTTTGGACATCTAAATACACGGTGAACCTCTCTCACAAGAATTTTCCAAACTTTTCCTCGTCGAGCACTTGAACTTCTAGCAACCATTTTTTCGTTTATGAGGTTGTTTTTAAAAGAGCAAAAAATGGCGTTGTGTTTTTTGTTTTTTGAACGGGTAAATCCTAGGTTTTAATAAACTACGAACTTCTCTGTTATTTCAATTTGAACTTCAACTTTTTATATTTTTGAGTAAAGAATTGTATTCGATTTTTATACGGAAAAAATCGAACATGGAAATACAAGATGAACCTCTCTCGAAAGAATTTTCGAACTTCCCCGGACAAAGCACTTGAACTTCTTTCAACAAACCTTTTAAGCTTTTAATTTTCTATACTTTTATTTTCATTTTGAAATGCATTCCTTGCAGTAGTTGAACTTCCCGCTGTTTTCACCTTGAACTTCTATCATGTATTTTTGTTTGACCTCTCTCACAAGAAATTTTGAAATTTTTCGGGCCGAGCACTTGAGTTTCTAGCAGCAAAACTTTTAGCCTTTGTTTTTTTATTCTTTTTAATACAAAAATGCACACCGTGTAGTACGTGAACTTCTGGCAGTTATCAATCGAACTTCTCTCGGTTACGTGAAAATACCTGAGTTTTTAAATATTTATCTGAATTTCTTAATCTTTTTTTATGAATTTTGAAGTGCTCTATTTTTAAAATTTGAACTTCTTGTTATTTTATTTTTGAACTTCTTGTTTACACTCTTTAATAACGAGGAAAATCTGAGTTTTCTATAATCATCGAACTTCTCCATCTTTTTAATAAGGACTTCCTTGTTTTTTTCTTAATCTTTTTTTATGAAATTTTGAAGCGCTTTATTTTTAAAAGTTGAACTTCTTGTTTTTTATTTTTGAACATCTTTAATATGGACTTCCATTCTTTAACAACGGGGACAATTTGAGTTTTCTATAATCATCGAACTTCTCGATCTTCTTAATATGGACTTCTTGGTTTTTTCTTAATCGAATTTATGAAATTTTGAAGCGCTCTATGTTTTAAATGTCGAGCTACTCTATTTTTTGTATTTTGGACTTCTTGGATTATTTCTTTTAGTAACGGAAAAATTCTAGTTTTCTAATATATATTTAATCGGCCTCTTATTTAAATTTGAACTTCTAGACTTTTTAATTTACAAACAGTGAAAATCCTTTTTTTATAAATTTTAATTTGCTCTATTTTTTGTTTGAACTTCTCACTTTTCGTTATTTTGTAATGAAAAAAATCTAAGATGTTTTAAACGTCAAACTACTCCATTAATTTAATTTGAACTTCTCAACATTTATTTTGAACGTTTGTGTATTTATTTTATAAATGTGGAAAATTAAACCAATGTGTTTATCGCTATAAGGAATTTCACGAGTTTATTTTTAAGTTAAACACTTCAGTTTTTATTTCTTTTTCAAGCATATCCAGGTCTTTTCATATAAGTTTGTGTGTGAAATTCCTTAGTTTTTTTGTTTTAAGAGAGAGGTTCTATATTTTTATATCGCGAGAAAAGAGGTGGGAGGCGAGTACTAGAAAATTTTGGATTTATTTTAACAATGTTGAGCTTCCATATTTGAACAATTTGAACTTCTCATAATTTTTCCTATGAAAACCATTGAGTTTGTCTCTTTTTGTTTCTGTTTTTGTGAACACAATTTGTTTTCTGAGACACACGCCGCACTCACTGCACAAAAGTTCAACATCCATGACCTTCGGTTAGCTGCATTTTTTTTGTGCTCCCCTAAGTGCACACAACAATCATCAGCTATCATATACATGAACTTCAATGGTTGACAAACATGAACTTGTTACTTGTTTGTCGCTGTAAATATCAACGACAGAAGTGTGAGCTTTTCTTTTCTTCTTTTTCTTTTTTGATCCTCCTGAACTTCCATCTTTTATAGATGTTTTTCACTCTGTTTCTCAATGCACTGCTACAACCAGTTGGAGCTTCTCAATAATACCGTATAAACTAACATACTTGAACTTCTCGGACACAACATTTTGACCTTCACAAAAACAAATAAAAATCAGAAAAATTACACAGTTGTACAAGCACAACAATAGAGCAATTTTCTCATTCACTAAATTCCATAACAAGCCATCACCTGTCCCAACACCGATCTCCATGGCAGTAACATCATTTTTTGTAGGTTGTTTCACCCTGCATATCCTTGTGCAGGCAATTTACAGCCCCAGCGCATCAAAACACTGCACAAAACTAGTCTAATTGCATGAGGGAAAATCAAAACGAACACCAAAAACAGAGCCGCACCCATTGACAGCAACACTGGCCGGCCGGCACTGTCCAACCAGCTTGCCGCCACATCTTTTTCGGCAACACAAGCACATTCACCTCGAAGCTAAGCTCACACAAAAACACGCAATCAAGAAACAGACTAACGACTCTGTACAAATCTTCTTGTAAAAAGCTAACCTCGGGAAGAGCACTCATACATTTCCTTTTTCAAAACAAATATTTAAGCAGGCAGCAACAAGTGGCACCTAATTAGCAAAACGATTTTCTTATCGCAGCACCAACTACACAGCAACATCAATCCGTAATTACTTTTTCCATACTTCATGACGGCCCATCAAAAAATTGATTAGCACCAACCATATCAGGTATCCAGTCAAGTTCAGGCGGTACCTCTTAATCCAAGTATCCAACCCGGGGCCTTGGGATCTCACTTCACTGTTGACTTCTTCGTCGAGGTCGCCGCTCCCAGTCTCGCTTCTCTCGTCTTGACCTGCCCGCCACCGCCAGGTGCACCTCGCTCATCACCTAATCCTCCGCGTGCGGCTCCGGTGGCCAGCTAAAGGGAGCCCGGTATCAGGGGGCGCCGTTGCTGGGGGGTGGTTGGGCTGTGCATCACCGGGAGGTGGAGGAGCGGCACGTCAGAGGGAGCTGGAGGGGGCGGCTCGTCGGTGGGAGGTGCAGGAGGCGGTGCACCGGCAGGAGGCAGGGGGATGCGCGTCTCCCAGAGGTGCAGGGGTGGCCCGTCTCCGGGATGTGAGGGGAGGTAGGGGCAAGTCGCCGGCCCACTCCAGTCGGGATCCGGTCGGATTCATGCGCGCCAGTGCCTCTCGTGGGGTGGTGGTTGTGGCATCGGTGCGTTGGATGGTGGCGGCGAAGAAGACGTGGGGGTGGCGGTGAAGGAGGCGCGCTGGGTGGCGGAGACGGCGGCGCGCGGGGTCCCTGTGGGGTCCGGTGCGGCACCGGCGCGCTGGGTTGGCTGGCCGGCTGGATTCAGGTTGGGGCGCGGGGCGGGGGTTGCGGGAGAATATGGGCGCAGCGAGTGGGAGAGAAATTTTTTTCTTTGGGAAGTTTGGGAGGGCCCTGTCGGCCTTATATATAGGGCCTGCCGTGATCCAAATAGTTATTTTGATTATATGATTAGATTAGAATAGTATTGTCATATATTCTATATATATATATATATAGGGTGGGTCTATTCTAATAACATCCTTAAGTGTCTTATTTTAATAAAAAAACACTTATTCTGATAACACCCCACCAAACCCACCTTCTTCCCCGGTCAAGTCGCCACCCACCTCTCCTCGATGCCCACGCCCCAGCGCAACAACCCCCAATCCCCACCCCCACGACTACAGCGCTCTGGCGCGGCGCACACGCTGGATCCCGAGCGGCCGCCTCCCTTCTGGCGCCCAACCCCCTCCTCCACCTTCCAGCTCCGCCGGTGTCCCGCCCCACCCCCGCCTACTTCTTCCGGCTGCGACCCCACGCCGCCACTTCACCTGCTGCGTCCATGCGAGGCGAGCAAGGCCTCCCTCGTGCCCACCTCCCTTCCCCGGAGAACCACCTTCCCGCCGCCCACCTTCCTCTTCCTCCCCCGCCAAGCACCTGTGCCTCTCGGCCACCCTCCACCTCCTGTCATTCCCATACCTAGCGATGAATCTATCGGGCCATGGCGGATCCTGCGGGATGCTCCTCCACCTCGCTCCTCCCACCCCCATCCGGACAACTGCCCCGGCTGCGACCGCCTGAGCCGGCAGGATCCTCCTCCAGTTCCTGCCCGGCGACGCGTGTGAGGTGACTCGCCCCTCACCCCTCATCCCGGTGCCTCGCCCCCTCCTGGCTCCAGCATGCCCCGGTGGTCTGCCTTGTGCTCCTTGCCGGATCCGTCTTCCGTCTCGCTTGTGGGCACCGGGGCCGCCGCGTTGACCAGGGAAGAAAAAAGGACTGCGCCCAATCCCTTTCCCATCGAGCCGCATCTTCCCTGGAGGCCACGGCTGTTGTGATGCCCTGTCCTCATCCAGATCGAGGCCACGGCTGCCTCCCCCAAGCTCCTCCTTCCCTCACTGGTGATGAGAGTAAGGGGAGTCACACTGCAATTTTTCTCTTGTCGGAACCATCGATGACCCCGGTGCAGGCCACATCTGTTTTTTTTTATTTTTTTGCGTCTGGCTGCAGTTTTGCTCAAGAAGAGAAGTTCACTTTGCTCTTGAATGGTTTTGTGCAGCTCATCGCCGGCGGCAGTGTGCGGTGTTGATTCGACGAGCATGCAGTTCAGTCCTGCGTCAAGGAGACACGCCCCTGCGCCTCCAGTCGTGCATCTCATCGGTGGTATTTTTTGCTTGAGAGGAGAACGATGGTCACACGACTGGCTATGCGGGTTTGCTGCCTCTAGCCTAGCCGAGGGTGGCCACATGGAGTCCACCCCATGCGTGCACTTCGGTGCTCCCTCTATGTGTGTTTAATCGAAGCACGGGTTCCACCACCGCATTGTTGTAGCTCCGTTGGCCATTTTTTTGGAGTTACTGATCATGGTCTGCTGGCGCATCCATGCAGTACTCCGCGCATGTGTGTGCAGTCACATACTTTGTTAGATATGCAGCTCACTGTACACAATTTTCTAGCTCACAGGGCTCGGCTTGTAGCTTGGCTTGATACGGCGTGCAGTCTGCTTGGTATGTTGGAGAGGTTCATTTTTCATGAAAAAAGGGTTAATGCAGACCACTTCAAGGAGTACTGTGGTCCACTTCAGTCAAATGTATTTATTTTTTCTAAAAAGTAGATGCAGTATGTTTGGGCACTACTTGTGGTTTGCACGGCTCGTGTGTGAAGTGCACGATGTGCTTGTGTATTTCAAAACTCTGTCGATTCTGTTAAACACATGAAGTGCGCTTGGTCATCAGATGTGGTTCACTTTTAAGAGTGATGTTGTTCACTTGCGCCTAGCATGAAAAATGTGAAAAATTTAGCGAATCAACAAAAAAGTAAAGCGGTTCACTTCGATATATGATGTGGTTCACTTGCACTACTCTCTGCGGTCCACTCTCGTTCATAAAAAAAGTTAAAACAAAGACAACAAAAATTCGGATGAGAAAAATTACGTCCGACAAAAAGAAATTATGCAGCTCGCTTGCCCGTCTGATGCAGTGCGGTTTTCATTCTGAAGCAGTGCGGTCGGACGTGTGGTGTTGTTCATCCCGTAATGCAAAAAAAATGTTATGAAAGCGAAAAAAATAATGTGGTTCATTTCTTGATAGTGTTGTGGTTCATTTACACCCGATGTGAAGTGCACTCTACTTGCTCGTCCTTCAAAAAAATTACGTTTGAATAAAATAAACCATGCAGTTCTCTAACACGTCTGATGCAGTGCGTTTTTTCGTCCGATGGAGTGCGGTTTTCAGTCGGATGAAGTACCCACGTCGATTTGGGTGTTGCGAAAAACAGAGTGTCCGTATTTCGATAAATTTAAAATTGCTCCTAAACCGCAAGGAATTAGAGAGAGTGTTCTACATGAAAAAGTTGTGTCTCGTCGATATCTTTCCAATGGCATATCATTTGAATCATTTCGACAATCGGTTTGTAAAAATTTCGCGAAAAACGACCGCTGCCTCTCGTCGTCCGCCGCACAATTTTCAAAATTAACTTAAAACTGCAAGGAATCTCAAAACCATTTCTACATATGAAAGTTGCACCTTGTCCATAGATTTTCAACGACGTATTACACGCCTCGTTTCGACAAACGGTTCAAAAACTAGAGCGAAAACAGTACCGAAAATTACAAAAATTTCAAAAAACAGAATTCCACGATTTAGTAAATTTGAAACTGCTCTTAAACCATAACGAATTGGAGAAAACAATAGTTATGAAAAAGATGCACCTCGACGATATCTATCCAACGATGTATCATTTGCCTCATTCCGACAAGCGCATTAGAAAAAAACACGAAAAAACGCTCACTGCCACTCTTTGTGGGCCGCACCGTTTTTGAAACTGCTCTTAAACCGTTGGGAATCTTGAAAAGTGTTCAACATGGCGAAGTTGCGCATAATCCGTAGCTTTCCAACGGTATACTACACGCCATGTTCCGATAAACGATTACAAAATTAGAGCGAAAACAGTACCGAAAAACACTACGCGCAGTTTTTTCCGACGCGAAGTTCATTAATCCGTGTAATGCAGTGGTCTTGCTAAAGAAAGTGCAGTGCCCTCGCGTTGAGCATGCAGTGCGGAAGTGTTATCAGAATAACTATTCTGATAATATTATCAGAATAGACGGGCTGGGGTGGGTCTATCCTAATAACACCCTTAAGTGTCTTATTCTAATAACAAAATCGCTTATTCTAATAACACCCACCAAACCCACCTTCTTCCCCGGTCAAGTCGCCACCCACCTCTCCTCGATGCCCACGCCCCAGCGAAACAACCCCCAATCCCCACCCCCACGACTACAGCGCTCTGGCGCGGCGCACGCGCTGGATCCCGAGCGGCCGCCTCCCTCCTGGCGCCCAACCCCCTCCTCCACCTTCTTCCAGCTCCGCCGGAGTCCCGCCCCACCCCCGCCTCCTTCTTCCGGCTGCGACCCCAC
>NC_041382.1:319986278-320017451 GCF_002162155.2 Triticum dicoccoides | reverse complement strand
CGCCGCCCACCTTCCTCTTCCTTCCCCACCAACCACCCGTGCCTCTTGGCCACCCTCCACCTCCTATCCTTCCCATACCTAGCGATGAATCTATCGGGCCATGGCGGATCCTGCGGGATGCTCCTTCACCTCGCTCCTCCCACCCCCGTCCGGACACCTGCCCCGGCTACGACCGCCTGAGCTGGCAGGATCCTCCTCCCGTTCCTGCCCGGCGACGCATGTGAGGTGACTCGCCCCTCACCCCTCATCCCGGTGCCTCGCCCCCTCCCGGCTCCAGCATGCCCCGGTGGTCTGCCTCATGCTCCTTGTCGGATCCGTCTTCCGTCTCGCCTGTGGGCACCGGGGCCGCCGCGTTGACCAGGGGAGAAAAAAGGATTGCGCCCAATCCCTTTCCCATCGAGCCGCATCTCCACTGGAGGCCACGGCTGTTGCGACGCCCTGTCCTCATCCAGAACGGGGCCACGGCTGCCTCCCCCAAGCTCCTCCTTCCCTCGCTGGTGATGAGAGTAAGGGGAGTCACGCTGCAATTTTTCTCTTGTCGGAACCATCGATGACCCCGGTGCAGGCCACATCTGTTTTGTTTGATTTTTTTTGTGTCTGGCTGCAGTTTTGCTCAAGAAGAGAAGTTCACTTTGTTCTTGAATGGTTTTGTGCAGCTCATCGCCGGCGGCAGTGTGCGTTGTTCATTTGACGAGCATGCAGTTCAGTCCTGCGTCAAGGGGACACGCCCCTGCGCCTCCAGTCGTGCATCTCATCGGTGGTATTTTTTTGCTTGAGAGGAGAACGATGGTTACACGACTGGCTATGCGGGTCTGCTGCCTCCAGCCTAGCCGAGGGTGGCCACATGGAGTCCACCCCATGCGTGCACTTCGGTGCTCCCTCTATGTGTGTTTAATCGGAGCACGGGTTCCACCACCGCATTGTTGCAGCTCTGTTGGCCATTTTTTTGCAGTTACTGATCATGGTCTGCTGGCGCATCCATGCAGTACTCCGCGCATGTGTGTGTGTGCAGTCACATACTTTGTTAGATATGCAGCTCACTGTACACAATTTTCTAGCTCACAGGGCTCGGCTTGTAGCTTGGCTTGATACGGCGTGCAGTCTGCTTGGTATGTTGGAGAGGTTCATTTTTCATGAAAAAAGGGTTAATGCAGACCACTTCAAGGAGTACTGTGGTCCACTTCAGTCAAATGTATTTATTTTTTTAAAAAGTAGATGCAGTATATTTGGGCACTACTTGTGGTTTGCACGGCTCGTGTGTGAAGTGCACGATGTGCTTGTGTATTTCAAAACTCTGTCGATTCTGTTAAACACATGAAGTGTGCTTGGTCATCAGATGTGGTTCACTTTTAAGGGTGATGTTGTTCACTTGCGCCTAGCATGAAAAATGTGAAAAATTTAGCGAATCAACAAAAAAGTAAAGCGGTTCACTTTGATATATGATGTGGTTCACTTGCACTACTCTCTGCGGTCCACTCTCGTTCATAAAAAAAGTTAAAACAAAGACAACAAAAATTCGGATGAGAAAAATTACGTCCGACGAAAAGAAATTATGCAGCTCGCTTGCCCGTCTGATGCAGTGCGGTTTTCATTCTGAAGCAGTGCGGTTGGACGTGTGGTGTTGTTCATCCCGTAATGCAAAAAAAGTTAGGAAAGCGAAAAAAGTAATGTGGTTCATTTCTTGATAGTGTTGTGGTTCATTTACACCCGATGTGAAGTGCCCTCTACTTTCTCGTCCTTCAAAAAAATTACGTTTGAATAAAATAAACCATGCAGTTCTCTAACACGTCTGATGCAGTGCGTTTTTTCGTCCGATGGAGTGCGGTTTTCAGTCGGATGAAGTACCCACGTCGATTTGGGTGTTGCGAAAAACAGAGTGTCCGTATTTCGATAAATTTAAAACTGCTCCTAAACTGTAAGGAATTAGAGAGAGTGTTCTACATGAAAAAGTTGTGTCTCGTCGATATCTTTCCAACGGCATATCATTTGAATCGTTTCGAAAATCGGTTTGTAAAAATTTCACGAAAAACGACCGCTGCCTCACGAAAAACAACGGCATATTAACTTAAAACTGCAAGGAATCTCAAAACCATTTCTACATATGAAAGTTGCGCCTTGTCCATAGCTTTCCAACGATGTATTACACGCCTCGTTTCGAAAAACGGTTCAAAAACTAGAGCGAAAACAGTACCGAAAATTACAAAAATTTCAAAAAATAGAATTCCGCGATTTAGTAAATTTGAAACTGCTCTTAAACCATAACGAATTAGAGAAAACAATAGTTATGAAAAATATGCACCTTGACGATATCTATCCAACAATGTATCATTTGCCTCATTCCGACAAGCGCTTTAGAAAAAAACACGAAAAAATGCTCGCTGCCACTCTTTGTGGGCCGCACCATTTTTGAAACTGCTCTTAAACCGCGGGAAATCTTGAAAAGTGTTCAACATGGCGAAGTTGCGCCTAATCCGTAGCTTTCCAACGGTATATTGCACCCCTTGTTCCAATAAACGATTAAAAAATTAGAGCGAAAACAGTACCGAAAAAACACTATGCGCAGTTTTTTCGGACGCGAAGTTCATTAGTCTGTGTAATGAAGTGGTCTTGCTAAAGAAAGTGCAGTGCCCTCGCGTTGAGCATGCAGTGCGGAAGTGTTATCAGAATAACTATTCTGATAATATTAATATTATCAGAATAGACGGGCTGTATATATATATATATATATATATATATATATATATATATATATATATATATATATATATATATATATATATATATATATATATATATATATATATAGTCAAATAATTTCGACACTAAGCAATTTAACAAACAACTACCAATCAAGCAAACAAGATACTAGATTGTTCCTACTTAACTGTTTAAGATACTTGAGGGGGTTAACTAATAAACAGCAAGAAGTATAACTAGCTGATAAAATAATTTTCACTCCTATGGCTTTTCTAATGCATTTTCTAGGGTCACGTCCTACAGTCAACACACTACTCTGATACCATCTGTAACAACCAAACCTCGAAGGATTTGAGTCTCTGTGCTTACCGTGCTAGTCCCTGGATCGAGCTCGCTAGCACACACGGTATAGATGAATACCAGAATAGCAAGTGCATCATTTATTACATTGTATGATCCAGAATATATAAAATAAAACAATCTGCATAGCACTTGGCTAGCTTTATTCAATCAAACAGCGGATAGTAGCAGAAAATAACGATGAGTCCCATCATAGCCCAGTGGCGATGCTGAGTGCAGACTCGCGACCCTAACGGTACCTTACTCTTCGTCAGAATATCCTGCAACATGAGACGTTGCAGCCATATAGGTCAATACTTGGAATGTATTGGCAAGTTACACAGGAGTAATAATAAAGCAGACCTACATGTATATGCATAGTATATCAAAAGGAAGGCTTGAGGGTTTATTTTTGCAGAAAGCTGATTTTATCCTAATATCTACCTAATAGTCAAATTTTATTTAGTTCTTTTCTTACTACAATTAAATGCATAAGGTTGAGTTGGCAAAATGAAGTCCAACCTACCCTTTTCTTAAGTTGCCCAACAAATTTATTAAGTGTCACATCTGTCAAGATCATCCAACAACTGTAATGGCATAGTCGCTCAAATTTACCCATAATCGGGGGAACGGCTAATCATGATTAGTTTTTAATACTCTGCAGAGTTTAGTATGCTTTACCCACTGGACCCAACCCGAAGATTGAGATGAAGTCTTTCAGAAGCAGTCCCCTAGTCCCAACAGGAGGCCCATCCCAGTTATCATATCTACATTTGCTGGCACATCCGGGTAAGGGTTCTAACTGATCAACTAAGCCAGAGCCCACTTAGCCAGTGGTCGCACATGGAAGCTACTAGTCACTAAGTTTGTCTGATCTTTTTGAGCCTGGGCGGCCGTCGACTTACATTCAGAGGGTATAAACCATGATGTTCTTGAAACCACCCTAGCAATACCACTTCCGCCCAGAGGTGAATTAAATCCTGAGTTACTACTCAAATTATTATGTATATAATCCTCACATAAGCTCAATGAATACACGAACCACCCCCGTCTACAAAGCATAGCAACCTACAACTACCACAATTTGCAAAGACGGGAAGATAGCTCAACAACATAGCAAAATAATATAGTATTCCTATACATGCATATATTCATAGTGTGATATAACTACATGCATAAAAAAATAGGTAAAGGATGATCAACATGTAACTTGCCTTGGTTCTGGTTCAGAAAGTCACACTCCTGACAATAGCTCGCCTCGCATTCCGGACAATCTACATGTTTCACACAATTCAACAAATCAATCACCGGAACACGAATAGAACCAAAACAGAACCAACAGCAAGAAAACCATTTTTGAAACTCAACAACAGCAGCATAACAACACCTAAAATGCACTATGGTGACAACGCAAAAAGAATCACTCGATTCCGATAAAAGGGTTGAAAGTTACGACCTCCGGAAGATTCAATTTGAATTTGAACGAATTCAAATTTAAATAGTGCAAGCAAGAGAAATTTAGGTACTGTCATGAAGGGCTGATTTTTGTGAGTGCATAGGAAAAAGAATTACCTAAATTGGACTTATAGAATAAAAGATATAGCTAGTTGAATTTTAGTTGGAAAACTGAAAAAAAGAGCAACAGAAAACGCGTGCGCACTGTAGCGAACTCCTGTAGAAGCTCCTATAGCGACTTGCCACATGGCAGCTCTTGATTGGTCGGGCATGTGTGCTCACCCAAAACAAAGGAGAACGGCGGCGGAGGTCGGGCGTCGGCGGCGGCGCGTGTCCGGCGAGTCTCCGGCGAAGGTGAAGTGGCGGATGGGTTCAGCAACGAGTGGCGGAGGTGGTGGTGAGGTCGAACGGCGACGGGGCTCCCTCGAGCGGCGGTGGTGAGGATGGACGGCGGCTACCCCAAAGCCAAACGAACTCCGGCGACTCGGCTACCTCGCTCCCGTGCTCTGTGGCCAAAACAAGCTCGTCAAGAAGATGCGGAAGCGAAGGAGGCGTCGAAAAGCACAAGCTAGAGCGGTAGGGGCTACTAACGGCGATGAGCGCAAGCAGCAAGGGCGGCGGCGGCAGACTTCCCCGGCGAGATCCAATCGCCCCTAGCCGAGGCGTGTGGCAGCGAAGTAGGTCGAGGAATGGGGTTCTGGGTTCCTCGAGGGCGTGGGCTCGCCCTAGACGTCTCGGACGTGCCCAGGGTGGCTTGGTGCTTGAGTTCGACTCGGGCTCGTGCTCAGGTGCGCGTGTGCGGCTCTGCATGCGGTCGACTCGGGGAAGAAGAGTGGGGCGGGGCCCGTGGGTCAGCGGCTGAGGCGAGCTGGCGGATCGGGCACGGGCGGCACGGCGCGTACCGCTTCGTGTAGATTGGTGGGCTGGGCGACGGACTGGGCTGCAGCAGAGCTGGGCCGCAACAGTTGCGCACTGGGCGCTGCGCTGTGCTGCGTGCTGCTTCATTTTTTTAACAAAAACTACAGCAGTAAAAACTAAAACTAAAACAACAGTATAAAAACTGAATAAAAATATGTAGACACACAATAAAATCTATACTGCTAATATAAACTACAAGAACACTAGTTCCTCACCTAATGCAATTTTAGAAATTCATTTTGATGCAAAAGGCCACACAAACAGTAAAATAACACAATCAAATAAAATATTTTGGAGATTAAGAAAAATACCAGAACATATCAGATGAACTGGAAACAATATTCTGCACATTATGAACATTTTTAAACAGGGGAGAAGTCATGTTAACTCCACTCCAATAAATTGCCTTTAGTTGCATAATGAAGAGAATATTCCAGAAAAGCAAATAATGCATGGAAAAATATGAGATGCATATGAATGATCTATTAACATCCAAATTGGGAAAATTGGGATGTTACACCGACCTCGGATCAAAATCCAAATCACCATGGGAAAGAGATGGCGTCGCCGTGTAGGAGTGGACGCTCACCAAGTACTTGTCATCTTGAAGCTCGAAATGGGCACTCTCCAATGTCGCACCATCTAGTGATTCCTTCAAAAGGAGCAATGACAACAAACACTTGGAAAAAAAATGTGGTGAGCATTAGTGCAAAACTAAGCATTCAAGAGGTGAATCACCAAACAAGTGTCGTCATCATGCAAAGCATATGGTGTGACAAAGGATTGTGACATGACATGTAAGCATATCAATCTAGCACAAGCAAAGAAAATCATGGGGACAAGCATCAAGTTCAAAGCAAGCATTCACAAATTGCTCCATGAAAGGCCTATGGTAGGCATACGAATCATTCACAACACCAAATAAAATAAAGTGTCTAAACACATGGGTCAAGTGCAAGACAATCCAAGCATAATGTGCATGAGGTGTAGTGAAGATACTATGGCACTCAACACAATAGAAAGAGCAATTGTTCATCATGTGTGAGGCAATCAAGTCAATCACGTGACAAGCAATGGGACATGGCATATGTGAAGAAGTGACATTGTTGCAACCAAACATATGATAGGAGCAAGTAATCCATGAATTGGATGCAACCCACAAGGCATATATATCATGATGCATGCAATGGTGAAAATGACAAGTCGAAGCAAGATCTCTAACAAGTGTGCAATCAAGTGGTCCAAGATGAGCAAGAAGTCTCATGGTGCAAGCAACACAAGTAGTATGATCCGGAATATCCATGCTCAAGTAAGATGTCACCTTGAAGGCGTGTCCTTGTTCATTCTTCACAATACCGAAACACAAGCAAGTGTGATGTAGAATCGTCGTGGTAGAAGGTGGTTCGCTCTCAAGAGCTCGAATGGTCAACTCACGTGATGTGGAAGTCGATGCAAAGTCCAAGTATTCTACACATGCACACAACAAAACAAAGAACATATGCGCATGGTAGATAAACACATCATCCATCATGATGGTTCTCTTCTTTTGCACATAACCATTAGTAGCACAAGTGCATGAACAATATGATGCAACCAAGGCAATATTCATGGCACGAGGTATATGGTGCAAAGAGGTAAGACAACCATGCTTCACAATAAATATGTCAAAATCTCCACATATATGTGAGAATGCTATGGGGGCAATCTCATGAGAAAGACTATAATAATTGTTGCACTCAATACATGGCAAATCATCTAGCATGAGAGATGCAACACATGGAGATATATGACAAGAAACAATAACAATCATGTGCAAAGCATGTAAATGGTTGTCATCAACCGTATGTAATGAGCAAGTATGAATCATGGGTGATGCAACAAGGCAAGCAATCATAGTAATCAAGTCGTGCAAGCTAGTAGTGCGAAGATGCAACATACTAGAGGAAATCATGGCAATCATGTCATGTGAGCAAATAAGAGGCATAGACAATGCATATGACATGTCACAAGCACGAACACAAAGCAAGATCATAGTATCATCGACATGGGGCTCAAAGCAAACATGGCAATAACAAGTGATATCTCCACCAAGCTTGCAAATACACATACAAGTACTAGAATCAATCATCATGTGTAATGCAAAGCATGGGTCACAAATGCATGGCAAAGGCATAGTAATGAGCATATCATGCAAAGTGAACATGGCCAAGTGAGGGTCATGTAGAAGAAATGAGCGAAGTCTTTGCGCAAAGAGAGCGGTGGGAAAGACAATCCATGGGATCTCAAGTCATCATTGCTCTCTAGAGCTCGTTTTGTCAACTCGTGGGATTGCGAGGTTGACAAGAATTCGTGGGTACCTACACAAAAGAGACACAAACGAAAGAGATTGTGTGTGTGGTAAATTTACACATCATGCATCATGATGTGTATGTGCACGTGAGAGTTAGCACAAGATAAGCATCGCTCAAAGAAATTTGATGCATGGTATAAGAACATGTCATCCATCATGAAAGAATAGTTATTGTGTATAACACGATGGGGATGCAAATTGAGCATACAAGTATAAGGCACAACAATAGCATTGCTATTCATGGGGAGCATATTGGGCACACAAGTATTGGGATCATGTAATGAATGGGATGAATCAAAATCTCCTAAAATGTATGAGGAAACTATGGGGGTCTCCTCATGAGCAATGTTTCAAACATCATATGGAGAAAATGGGCAACACCCAAAACAATGCATATCCGAAGCAAGATGGTTATGGCATGGCATATGAGATAAATGATGCAAAGGTAGCATGTCAATATCATCACAAGAGAAACAAATGCCAATAACCATAGGCTTGTCATCTATGCCATAAGTGCAAATTGGGTTAATCTTAATGGCATATGCATAGTCACTATGAAGAGATTGCAAATATGACATGTGGTCGATCTCATGCATAGCATATGACAAGTCAAGCGGATTGGCAAACATGATGTGACCGAGAGAATTAGCACAAGAAATCCTATGTAACATGGCATCACCACTAATAGACTCCACATGGCAATCATCATACTCATCATAAATGGGTAAATCATCACATGGGGAAGTCACACTAGCATGAAGCATGGAAATAGGTTGAGCAACATCATGCAAGCAATCAATGTCATGATAGTCCACTAGTGGGACAAGAGCATCACCTTCACCTATGTTACCTTTGTCATTCCACTCACGTGGTGTAGGTGAGGTGGGTAAGACCGAATGGTGGTCAAGATCATCATTGTGATGGAACCATGTGGGGGGTGCATCATATTCCACCATGGCCATCGTCTTGTCCAAAGGTAGGATGAAGTCGTCGAAAATCGGCGCGTCATCATATAAGGGACCTAGCACAAAATGAGAAGACACAATAGAGGTAGAGGTCAACTCGTTAGTGTTAAAAGTGGCCTCACATGACCTATCAACTATCTCACTCTCTCTATGTGGTGGTTCACTCACTCCCTCAAAATGGGTGCACTCAAACTCACATATGGTGGAGTCACTCATCTCACTCAAGTGGTGGGGGTTGTGGCTCTCCTCACATGTGAGTTGTGGCAGCACATATATGGGGCTAGTGGTTAAGTCACTCTCACTCTCAATATGGTGGCACAAGTCACTCAAGTCATCATACGTCGCCGTGGTCGATGGGAAAATCCCATGCTCAACCATCTCGTTGTTGTCGCCGCGGATGAAGGCCGAAGATGACACATCATCACTCTCGCCTCCTAAGATGGAAGCATCATCCTTGCTCATCACCATGTCGGTCGCCTCCAAAGCCTGGTCCTTGATTGTGTCCGTAGTCGTAGTCGTCGCCGCACCATCTTGAAAAAGAGTCGAAGTACACTCGGCATCTTCAATGCCACAAAGAGGGATGGCGGTGAAGTCAAACTTGGGAGCATCGTCTTGGAGCTCGTCGGGCTTGGACATCATGGTGTTACTAGCCTCATGCTCGTTCTCATGGAGCTTGGTCGTCGCGAAGTGAGCTTGGGGTTGTCGGATTTCGGGTTCCAGCAGACCCTTGAGGTTCAAACACTGGGGTGCCCGCGGAGCTTTCATCTCCTACCTACCTGCATCCCTCCGCCTTGCTAGGATCTAAACTAAGGAAAGAACAACACAAGAGACACAGGGTTTATACTGGTTCGGGCCACCGTTGTGGTCTAATACCCTACTCCAGTGTGTGGTGTGGTGGATTGCCTCTTGGGCTGATGATGATGAACAATACAAGGAAGAACAGCCTCGCGAGGGTCTGTTCTTGGCTGGGGCGATGAACTGCTGGGAGGAGCTCAGTCGCCCTTCTCTCTCTCTCTCTCTCTCTCTCTCTCTCTCTCTCTTTCTTTTTGCCCTCGGTCCTCTCTCCCCTGTCTAGCGGGTGGCCGGTCCTATTTATAGGGGCCCTGGTCCTCTTCCCAAATATCGAGCGGGAAGGGACCAACAATGGCGGGCTAATTTGAAGGGGGACAGCTAGTACTAGCTATCCTGACAAAAGTAGTCTTCGCCTGCGCAAAGCTTTGGTGATGATGATGTCTTGGGCTCCACGATGACCTCGGTCTCGTAGTCCTCCTGGTATTGGTCTCGTTGCACCGAAATGGCAACCTTTGCCTGATGCCTCGGTACTCCATGGCTGCGCTTGCCCCCTTTGCACCAAAGAGGAAAGGAGGACACTGCGCGGGCTGGCACCCGCCTGGCGCCCTCGGTCGTCATGGCTTGCGTCACGGGCACCTCGTGAGGTACCCCGCCTTGATATCTCCGCCTCCTCGTGTGCCAGCCTGACGAGGCCGTGCCTGAGGAAGCTCCGCGTCGTCCGCCCCGCAAGGCTTGGCCCCTCGCGAGGGTCTTGGGTTTGTGTTGGTGAAGATGGGCCGCGCTGGGCCCCCTTTTGAGCCACGCCGCAGGCCGCAGGCAGGCAAGTCTGGGGATCCCCGTTCCCAGAACGCCGATAGTAGTCCCCGGGCCCAAGGTGCACTCGGACTTGGCCGTGCAGGGAGGCGGAAGGGCAAGAGCAAAGCGCCGCGGGCCCGAACAGTCTGCGGCCTTGGGCGCCGCGTGGCGGTTGATTGGACGTGGGCGCCTTAGCAACCGCGCGAGTTGATTAAGGAGCGGCACCCACCTAGGCTTTGCTCCTTGCTTTCCCCGGTTGCTGCTCAGATCCCCTTTCTTGCCCGCTCCTTCCTTCCTCCGAAATTTCCAGATCCGCTCTGACCGTGTGACCTAGGAAGCCATGGCACCTCACCAGCCCCCGGCCGTAGCTTGGTACTCGTCCGCCCTGGACCCGCCGAACGTGTCGGAGGCGAGCCTTGCCCGGTTGCACCGGATGGCGACGACGCGGGGCATCAACGGGGCGAATATGTTTAAAGCCGGCTCCGCCACCTCTGAGGGTCAAGGGAGCACCTTCTATCCGCTCTTCGTAAGTGCCATTGCTGCTGGCCTGGTGCCTCCCTTCTCCGAGTTCTTCTTCTCTGTCCTCCGCCACTAAAAGCTGCAAGCCTTGCATCTCCACCCCAACTCCGTCCTTCTCTTGGCAATCTTCGCCTATTGCTGCGAGGCTCACGTAGGGGTGCAACCCTCAGTGGCCTTGCTGCGCCACTACTTCTACCTCCGGACCTCTCGCGGTACTGCTTCCGCGTGCGCGAGCTTCGTCGCGTACGGTGGCGCCATTGCCATTTCGAACCCCGGGAAAAGGATTGAGGGCTTCAGGAGCAAGTGGGTCTTGGTGGATGCTGGGCGCATCCACCCTCGGCCGATCTTGCCAACGGAGCAGCCCACAAGCTCCAGCAATTGGGGTCGAGCGGAGCTCACGGACCCCCGTGCGAAGTTGATGTTGGAGAAGATGGACGCGGATCTGAGGCCGGCCAATACGGCGGTGGCGAAGCTGACCGGCGCGTCGCTGCTAAGGGAATTCATGGAGCACCAGCTGGCTCCGCTTCGACGGTGATCTGGCTGTTGTCCTCCAATCTCTGGTCGGGGGCGATGTGGCGAGGTCGGCGGGTGCTCCTACGCCCTTGTTCCTTCGCGATGACTGGGAGCGGGTAGTGGAGTCCATGCCCGCCTTCAACGGGGATGGGCTCGTGCCCATGGAAACTCCCGAGGAACTGGTGTACGTGCCCTCCGACGACTCCAGCGAAGAGGAGGAAGGAGGGGAGCGGGAAAGAGGGCCTGACTCCGAGGCGACTGACGGAGAGTCGAGAGCTCCCCTCCCCCGGCGCAGGTCCCGCGTTCTCCACCTCTCTTCAAGCGATGACGACGAGGATGACGACGAGCAGGACGGCGGGAGCTTGCCCCCGATCCCGAAGAAGGACAGGACCGGGCTGATCTCCCGCGGGCCTACCCCGGCCCCGGGATGGACTGCACCTTCCGCTTCCAAGCTTCCCGAGGTTGACCCTTCCAGCCGGCTTTCAGGCTTCAAATTTGGCCGGAGGCCACTTGAGCTCGCTGGCGACGACCCGTAAGCATTCGATTCCTGTCTTTATCTCTTGCTCTGCTGCTGAGGCTTGACGTCCGCATCTCTTGGATAGGCTGGCGCCCGCAGCAAAGAAGCCGAAGGGGGCTCATGAGGTTCCATCCGTGGCAGCGCCTCTGCCCGCGAAGGAGGGTGACCGCGACGCACAGGCTTCTCCTGCCCAGTCGTCCTCGCGAGGCCTGGCTGAGCTGGCTGGGGCGAGCTCAGCCCCCACGGCCCAAGTAGCTCCCGAGGTGCTCTCACCTGCCGCCGCCACCACAGCTGTTGGGGCGCGGCAGACTCCGCCTCAGGATGCTACGGCCGCGCTGCCGCCTTCTCCTCCTACTCCACTGGCTGCTGTCTCTCCGACTCCTTCTGCCATTCTGGATCGTGTTGTTGCTGAGCTGGACCGACTGCGGTAGGATCTTCTTGGCGCCGACCCCCGCTTGGTGGTTGGGCACTTGGAGCTGGCTTCAGGATAGGTTCGCTCCAACGCTTCGATTCGGGCGGCGCTGGTCCAGGCCTCGACGGCATGCGACGAGGAGAAGCAGGCCGTCCTTGAGGCGAAGGCTACTCGTGACGCAGCCCTGGGGGAGGTGGTCGTCGTCCGCGGTCACTGCAAGGCGCTGGAGGACGAGTTGCAGGGCCTGCGGGACCAGCTCGCGAAAGAGGTCCGCCTTCGCCTAGAGCAGGAAGAAGGTGTGAAGGCTCGCGAGGCGGCCGTCACGGAGAGGGAGGTCAAGCTCAGGAAGCGCTGCGACCGCCTAGGTGCGCTGGAGCAGGAGTTGAGGGCGAGAAAGGCCGAGCTGGATGACAAGGCCCTGGTTCTTGCCGAGGACCGCGTGGCCTTCACGGGGATGGAGGCGAAGGCTCGCTCCTCACTGAGGACGCTTTACGACAGCGGCCTAGAGAGCCCGCTGGTTGGCGCCGAGGACGGCCCCACCAAGCTGCTTCCCTTCCTGGTTCGCGCTCTTGAAGATGTCTCCCTTGGCCTTGGCCCCACGGCGGAGGCTGAGGCGCGTGTCCTGTCTTCTGCAGCACTAACGCGGGTGCTCACCCACATCTACCTTCACGATCCCGACGTCGACCTCGACGGCCTGCTGGAGCCAGTAAGCGGCGAGCGTGCCGCTGCCGCTGCCGAGGCCGTGAAGGGTCATGCGGAGGTTCTGCTAGGGAAGTTCTAGGCCTTCAGCACCAAGCCGAGGCAAGGCGCTGCCGACCCCGCTGCTCCATGAGGCGAAGCCACTCCGCGCTGCTCCACCATCGACAAGTGGCTCCGTTGTGGCTCCTGTCCTGCTTTTAATTCCTGCACATGTATCGTGCCTCGAGGAGGCGTTTAAACTTGCGTTTGGTATCGAGATAACAGTGTGGACTGTAATATTTGCTTTTGAATTCCTTGAATTTACGCTTTTCCTTCCTACTTGCTTATGTTCTACGCAGGCAGAGCCCGGCCCCGTGCATACCTCACCCAGCATTAGCCCCGACCGGAAACCAGGACGGGACCAAAGGAGTGAGGGGCTACGTGACAAGTTAGGCTCCTGAGTCGCGATGCTCAGGAGTCCCCCTTGGCGTACGAACAACAAGTAGGGAGGTGTGATGCGGGTGGATCTACCGTTCTACGTCTGCAGAGCCCGGCCGCACGCGTGCCTCACCCAGCGTTGGTCCCGACCGGAAACTAGGACGGGGCCACGGAGTGAGGGGCTACGTGACTAGTTAGGCTCCTGAGTCGCGATGCTCAGGAGTCCCTCTTGACGCTCAAACGGCCTTCATACCTTGGCTCCTCTCGGGGAGAGATGCGCGACGAACCAGGCCCGGGGGGACCTGGCTGGGCGGCGTGCGTCTGGGTGTGACCCAGGCGCAGCCCCGTGCCTATCCCCCTCGCGCGGCACTCCCGAGGGGAGGCATTACGATGAGGCTAGACACTGAGCTCTGGGCTCCCTGAGGTTGATGCGGCCCGGGGGCCACCCTCAGTTGTTTATCACCAGCGCGGAGTATAGTGCTACTGTATGTGTACGGGCATAGCCGCTCCTCGGCAGTGTCGTCAGCCAGCGCGGAGCATGGTGCTTCCACTGGTATGTGGGAGGGGGCCCCCTCCGGGAGGAGCCCCCGGGGCGTGTACAGCCCCGCCCTGACACGTGGCTGGCATGGGAGGGCCCGGCGAGGTGTATCTGGGCACCCATGAGCCAGCGCGGGACTCACGGGGCCCTACCTCTAGGCGGGTTGCGCCTGGCACTGGGCCTTATCTTGTGATGCGTTCCTGCAAATTTGGTTAGATGTCGGCACTCTACGTCCTTGGGTCCCGGCCCTCGAGCTGGTCTCAGCCGTCGCTGGTATGCCAGGTCGCGATGCCATGGACAAGGCCAGAGGGTGAGGGCTGGAGAGCCAGTAAGAGCACTTAGTCGCAATGCTCAGGTACCCCCCCCTTTAACGTGCAAGTGGTCAGCATGGAGAAGAAGAGGTGCCGTGGACCGGCATCAAATAATCAAGCATGGTGGGTCTAACGCATAATCAGAAATATACGCAAATGGGATACATGCCACTGGGCCTGGCCCGAGTGGCTTGGGGATCATGCAGCCTGAGGGGCGCCCCCAACAAGGTAAGCTAACAACATGGAATAAAAAAAGGGATACACGCCGCAGGGACGGACCCACGCGGCCTGGGAATAATGTAGCCCTGGGGGGGGCGCTCCCAGCTGGAAGTAAAACTAGAAAGGTGTTACCCGATGATGTTGAGGACGAAGGAGCGTTGATGTAGCAGGCTCGGTGGGCTGCGGGAGCCGATCCTCACGAGCCCCCCGGCCCAGGGGCCTCGGGAGGCTCCGGAGGCGCGGGCGGCTCCTCGCGGGCCATCTCCATCCCTGCCAGGGAAGCGGAACTCCTGGCCTCTCGTGCCTCCGTGATGCCCCTCATGAGGCGCTGGTACGCGTCAGCCGCGCTCGGCAGGCCGTAAGGCATGCAGACGTAGCTGTGGGGTGGGCCTCCGCAGCACCCCACTGGCGAGGGCCAGAGGCGCTCCAGAGAGGTGACTCGGTTGAGCCCTGTATGTCGATGCAGACGCGCAGCCCACCATCCTCGCCTGGATGAGGAGCCACTGCTGGTAGGCGGCGGCCGCCTTTCATGACTCTTGACTCCTGTAGCTCCTGAATGACCTTGCTAATGAACTCCTGAGGGTCTGGATCTCCTTGCCTTGCTCCTTCTTGAGGGAAACATGCTTCGAAACACGCCTCCATGTGGTGCCCAAGCGCCTCCCTCGTGACCCTAGCTAGGTCGGTGGCCCTCCAGGGGAGAGCCCCCGAGCCCTGCCTGAGGAGGGCGCTGGGCGCGCTTTCCTATGCGATGGAAGGAGGTTCCCCCTGGGAAGGCGCGAGCCCAGAGGGGCCTGCCTCCTGAGTGGTCGGGCCGGACGATGTCTTCTTCTTCTTAGGGGCGGTCTCGGGAGGCCTCCTGCTTCCACGATCCGGGTCTTCCAGTGACGCGGCCTGAAAGGCTCGTTCTAGGGAACACACCGCGTCCTTCTCTTCACAGGGCACCGTGATGACTCCGCCACTTCCTGGCATCTTGAGGACGTTGTAGCCGTGGTGAGTTACGGCCATGAACTTGGCCAGCGCTGGGTACCAAAGGATGGCGTTGTACGGCAGGCGAAAGTGAGCGACGTCGAAGTCGATGAGCTCGGTGCGGTAGTTGTCGCGTGCCCCGAAGGTGACAGGGAGGCGGACCTGCCCAATCGGGACCGTGGAGCCGTCAGTCATACCGGAGAAAGGCTTGGTTGGCTGAAGCTGGCTGTAGGGCACTTGGAGGTTGTTGAATGTTTCCACGGACAGGACGTTGAGCCCTGCCCCGCCATCGATGAGGGTCTTGGTGACCACCACGTTGCTGATGATTGGGGAACAAAGCATCGGGAGGACTCCGGCTGTAGCCGCACACTTGAGCTGATCTGCCGAGCTGAACGTGATGGCGCACGCCGACCACCTGAGAGGGCGCGTGGCTTCGAGCCTGGGGAGGACTGCGTTCACTTCGCGGGCGAACTGCTTGAAGATGCGCTGAGAGGCTGGGGCTTGTGCCCCGCCCAAGATGCAGGCGGTCGCGCGCGGCTCCTGGAAGCCCCCAGCCCCTCGTCCTGGTGGCGGTCTTCGTTTCTTCTTGGCAGCAGCGGCAGCGGTGGGAGGCCTGCGTTGCCTTGCGGGCGTTCCTCGCGAGGCTAATCCCTCCAGTCCCCCTCGCGAGGCTGATCCCTCCAGCCTGCCTCCCGAGGCGGGTCTTTCCAGCGATCCTCGCGAGGTTGGTCGCGCCACCCTTGGCGTGGGCCACGATCTTCCCATCGTCCTGCGTTCCTTCCTCCTCCTCAGCCGTAGCCTCGGTCACTACGGTCAGGGCGACAGCCGATCCTTCCTTCTCGCACGGCTCGGAGCTCTTGACATTCGTTGGTGTTGTGGGTGTGGAGGTCATGGTACACACAGTACCGGCCGCCCTTGGAAGGTTCGGGCTGATCTCTGCCTCACTTGGTGTCTGGTTCTGCCGTGAGCACAGTAGCCCCCTTGCGCTTCACATCCTTAGTCTTGGGCTTCTTCTCTTCTGGGTCTGCGGCAGGAAGCTCAAGGAGGGAGAGACGCCCTTCCTCGGCCCTGGCGCACTTGGTTGCCAGGTTGAACAGCTCCAAGGAGGTGCACAGGTCTTCATGCATCGCCAGCTCCTCCTTCATCTTGACGCCGCACACGTCGTCGGAGAAGGCCGAGATGATGGCCTCCTCGGTCACCTTGGAAATCTTGAGGCGCGCGTTGTTGAAGCGCTGGATGTACTTCTACAGGGTCTCCCCGGGTTGTTGCTTGATGCGGCGCATGTCGCTTATGGCAGGTGGCCGGTCGCGAGTGCCTTGGAAGTTGGCGATGAAGCGGGTGCGCATCTCGTCCCAGGAGGAGATTGTGCCTGGAGCCAAGTTCAGGAGCCAGGTGCGGGCCCCGTCCTTGAGTGCCATGGGGAACCAGTTTGCCATGACCTTCTCGTCTCCGTTGGCAGCTTCGATGCCCAGCTCGTAGAGCTGGAGGAACTCCGCAGGGTCAGCTGTGCCGTCGTAGCAAGGAGGCAAGTCTGGCTTGAACTTGCCGGGCCATGCGACGCTGCGTAGCTCGGCGGTGAAGGCGCGGCAGCCTGCTGTGGCCACGGGAGGCCTTGGATGACAGGGAGCTTGGTCTTGCATGTCCCCACGCGCTGCAGCTGGGTGCAGCGCGGGGTCTTGACGCGCGGGAGCAGGAGCATGGTCGCGACGTGCTGGAGCAGGGAGCGCCCGGGTAGCTTCTTGCGGGTGAGGGACTTCTTGACAGCTCTGCTCTTGCTGCGCTGGCGCCTGCCGGAGCGGGTTCCGCCCAGGGGCCACGCGCCTTGGATCCATGGCGCCTTCCTGAGGAGGAGGCGGTCGGGGCGCCGCCGGAGCTTCATTGCCCGCGCGGGGCGGGGTGTGGTGTAGCGGAACAGACGGCGTAGGAGAGCCCCCTGCGGCGCGGACAAGCTCGGCGACGCGGTAGAGCCATTCTTCGTAGACGTCGTCGACGGGGCGGTAGCGCAGGAGCTCGTTCGCCGCGATGAGTGCAGCTCGAGCCTCCATGGGCGCGCGGAGCGCGTGGGACGAAGAACCAGCTGGGGTGAGCGAGGGAGTTGCGGTGCGGCCGTCTTGCCGCACAGACGGATGCTGGGACGATGCTTGCCGCTCGTCCCCCATCGGGCCGGTGGCGGCGTTGACGGCAGGTGACGGGGAACGGCGAGGGCGCCCGCCAACAGGGGCCGTCTGGGCGACACGGGAAGCGAGCGCGGCTCGGCGCTTGGCGCGGGCCCGACGAGCGTCAGACATGGGCGTGATGGTCGGAGGAGAACAGGGTGGTGGAAGACGAATCCCGGCGCACCCCTACCTGGCGCGCCAAATGTCGGATTTTGGGTTCCGACAGACCCTTGAGGTTCGAACACTGGGTGCGCGCGGAGCTTTCGTCTCCTACCTACCTGCATCACTCCGCCTTGCTAGGATCTAAACTAAGGAAAGAACAACACAAGAGACACATGGTTTATACTGGTTCGGGCCACCGTTGTGGTGTAATACCCTACTCCAGTGTGTGGTGTGGTGGATTGCCTCTTGGGATGATGATGATGAACAATACAAGGAAGAACATCCTCGCGAGGGTCTGTTCTTGGCTGGGGCGATGAACTGCTGGGAGGAGCTCAGTCGCCCTTCTCTCTCTCTCTTTTTATTTTTGCCCTCGGTCCTCTCTCCCCTGTCTAGCGGGTGGCCGGTCCTATTTATAGGGGCCCTGGTCCTCTTCCCAAATATCGAGCGGGAAGGGAGCCAACAATGGCGGGCTAATTTGAAGGGGGACAGCTAGTACTAGCTATCCTGACAAAAGTAGTCTTCGCCTGCGCAAAGCTCTGGTGATGACGCCGTCTTGGGCTCCACGGTGACCTCCGTCTCGTAGTCCTCCTGGTCTTGGTCTCGTTGCACCGAAATGGCAACCTTTGCCTGATGCCTCGCTACTCCACGGCTGCGCTTGCCCCCTTTGTACCAAAGAGGAAAGGAGGACACTGCGCAGGCTGGCACCCGCCTGGCGCCCTCGGTCGTCATGGCTTGCGTCACGGGCACCTCGTGAGGTACCCCGCCTTGATCTCTCCGCCTCCTCATGAGCTAGCCTGACGAGGCCGTGCCTGAGGAAGCTCCGCGTCGTCCGCCCCGCGAGGCTTGGCCCCTCGCGAGGGTCTTGGGTTTGTGTTGGTGAAGATGGGCCGCGCTGGGCCCCCTTTTGAGCCATGCCACAGGCCGCAGGTAGGCAAGTCTGGGGACCCCCGTTCCCAGAACGCCGACAGGGGTGGAGAAGCTTTGGCCTTCATGAGTTCTTGTTCCGCCTTGAGAGCACAAATGTAGTTGTCGTCGAGGGACTTGTAGTTCTCGAGGAAGATCGTCTTGGAGATGTCGTTGTTCAATCCCATCATGAAGTGGAACTTCATCGAAATGGGGTCGTCCACGCCGGCTCGTCGCAAGGCAATCTTCATCTCCTTGAAGTACGCATCGATGGACTTGGATCCTTGGGTGGTGTTCTCCATTTGGCGTAGAAGTTGTTCCATGGAGGTTGGAGGCACAAACTCACGCCGCAAAGCTCTCTTCGTCTTGGGCCAACTCATGTCGTAGGTCTCCGAAGGTGCGTGAAGCCACCATGTGGACGCGTAGTCGTGGAAGTTCCTTGTGGCGCACTTCACTTGATCTTCGGGAGGAACTTGATGTAGCTTGAGGTAGTCGTCCATTAGGCGCTCCCACTCGAGATACTCCTCGGGTTCTTGAGTCCCATAGAAAGGAATCTTGTGGTCGGTGTCGAGGTCGTAGTTGCTCGTGGAAGTCGCGGACTTGAGCTTGGGGAGCTTCTCTTGAGGTGCTTGTGGGCGAAGATGTCGTATGTCCGTAGGCGAAGATGCCTTGAAGTCGCTTGGTGAAGATGCCTAGGGGGATGGTGAAGTCGTTGAGCGGTTGTTGGTGTTGAGCTCTTGACCTTCACGTCCTTGTTGGTGATGGTGTCGATGCTGATGTGATCTTGCCGGAGATGGTAGCTCGGAGGCATGTGCTCTTAAGCGTCTTCTCAAAGATGAGGAAGACCGCTTGTAGGACTTGATGAGGGCCTTGATCTCCTCCATTTGAGCTTGCATCTTGCCGTCGGTGGAGTTGTTCGCGGCATCGAACTCATCGTTGTTGTTGTAGATCGAAGATGAAATGCCTTGCCTATCCATCACTCCAAGAGAAAAATGTGAGTGGTAGAAAGAGAAGAACAAATACCAAATGTACCTTGACCGAAGTTGAAAGTGGATCAATGATCACTCCAATGTGGACAAGGAAATAGCACAATTGGTACCAATTCTTGTCAGTTTCTCACACCTACACAAATAAGGCTTATGGTGGAGCTCGGTGAGGATAGTGGCACAAAAATTTGATGTAAAATGTTAGCAAGAGTCAATAATGTTGAAAAAGATTCACAAATTCGCAAGTGTAACAAGTAGACCAATAACAATGAATGGCACACGAAAACGCACACACGGATAGATAAATGGGGTTGTGCAACCAAGGATGAGCACAAAATATGGAATCCACAGAAAACGCTCGTGTTGCACAACTCAAGAGAGACGCTAGCACGATTGCTCTATAGGTGGATACGACACTTGTGCACAACCTATGATATGCAAAATGTATCGACTTTCTATCCCAAGTATGCTATGTATGTATGTCTCCCGGCGTTATGATCCAAGATGATCTTATATGCAATGTGGTATGATGCTATGGCACTTGCTTACAAGCTTCTTTGCCTTTTCTCTTTTTCTTAAAAGCTTATTGCGTATGGCCACTTTTGCACAATGCACACACCAAGATAGCAATTGTGTATATGCGGGAACAAACTTGAGGCACACGAGATGGTATGATACCAATATGATATGGTATGTATGCAATGTATGGTGTAGATCACGAATGTGCACAAGTAACGTTGCTGGCAATACTCAAATGGCTAGTCTCGATAGGTAAGTGACGCAAAATGGGCTAGGGGTTATCAATGCAATTGCAAGGGTAATATACAATGGTGTCGTCGAGGTTACCGTCCGTGGCAATGATGAGAGGCGGTGTTGTCGATGTTGACCCGTTCCTAATTAGCCGAAACACCTTAGGAAACGGAAAAACCACAACTCAAAATCTCAATGACAAAAGTCAAATGGTGGTAGCGGAAAGCAGTGGTGTTGCACTAGGCAATGCAGAAGTGGAGGTTATGGTGGACTATACACGGTGTCGGAGTTGAAAGCATGGTCCCTAAGTAGCCGAAACACCTAGGAGACACAACTCACAACACAAACAAAATTGGGTTAAGTTGAGGTGGCGGAAGTGTATGGTGGGCAAAGTTATGTGGAAGTGGTGGTGGTGGTTGATGAAGAAGCAACCGTCCCTAAGTAGCCGAAACACCTTAGGAGACTCGAATCACTACTCAAGCAACCACATATACAATGGGGATCGAAATGGGTTAGGTTGCGGAAGTCGGTGGTTGTAATGTGGATGATATGGTGGAGGAGGTCTAGGCAAACTTGCCAAATTTCAGAAAATTTGATGGAGTCAAATGATGTTGGTGGTATTTTTGTTGGAAGGGGGATGTCAAGAGCTTCAAAACGAGCTAAACAACGTCGAAAACAGAGTTCGGATGAATTAGATATGGCCAAAACAAAAATTCAGCCGGACATCCGGGAGTAGGTCCGGATGATCCGGGTTCGTCAACCAGATTTCTGTCGTGTGGGGCGTCCGGACATCCGGGAGATGGTCCAGGTGATCTGGGTGGATCTGGATGATCCAGGCAGGTCAAACTGCTCGGGATTCCTCTCGGGGACGAATTTTTGGGCGGAAATTGGATGATTTTCAGGGCAAATTTGAGGAGATTTTGTGGATGGAAGGTGGGGAAACTTGGGGAGATGCTAGATCCACTCGAAAGCAAGCAAATCCGTGGATCAAAATCAACAAAACATCATCAAAACCAACAAATCACAAAAAAAAATTGGGTTATTTTTGGTGGGGATTTTCAATTTAGGACGAAATCAAGCAAAAGAAGGCTAGAAAAAGAGGGGTGGGGGCTCCAAATTCGTGATCAACGTGGCTCATGATACCAAGATGATGTAGGGTAGAACCCTAACGGCCCGATCTTTCATGAAAGGAGCGGATCCCGTCTAAGAATGCGAAGAACACGAGGGAAAACACAAGAGGAAACACGAGAGAATCACTCAACCAATAAGAATAAGTCACACATGTGCTAGATCCTCGAATACATATGAGAAGATACACGATCCACGGACAACTAAGGATGATACAAGGGTAGCTGGTCTTCTCTATGAGGAGGTCTTGACTCCACGGGGGGATCTTCCCTTAAAAAAGGATGCTTGAATCCAAAGGGATCTTCTCCGAAGAGGCCGCAGTCTCTCGCACGGAGGAGATCCGATATGGATGAGCATAGCTCTATCTCCCAAATGAGCTAAACCAACGCTAACCCTAGAAAGGAGGTGGAGGACGTCTATTTATAGTCTAGTGGGCGAAGGGGTAATTGAGGGGGCGAAACAGGTACACGGGCCTCGGCCCGGAAGCATGCACGCACGCAAGGCCGGATGATCCGGGCGTCGGCCGGATGATCCGGGCGTCGTCCGGATGATCCGGGACCTCGTCCGGATGATCCGACTTCGCCGAGTGGATTCTGCAAGGTTCGGCCGTCACGGTGTATGGATTACCCGGATGATCCAGACGGCGGTCCGGATGTCCAGCCTGGCTCCTGCAGCCTCTCCGTCTTCTTCTTCTCCTTTCTTCCGTCTTCTCTTCCATGCCTCCCTCGCGGACGGTGTAGTCGTTCCTTGGCTCTCGCACTCCTCCTTGACATCCATGAAGCTCTGACAATACCTATGCATGCACACCGGAGGAGTGCCAAGTAGTATACCATCCTCGAAGGGGTCAAGTGAGCACGTGTAAAGGAGATGATTCACCTTTGTGTGTGTGAAGTAGATGTCGCACGTGTCACTTTCCAAATGGACTCTTGACATGGTGATGTCCGTAGGATGCTCCGCATCAGAAGGCTTATGATATGGTAGCAAAAATGTCAGCAATAATCAATTCAGAGATGCAAAGTTGAATAAATGCTCAACAACGGTACTGTGCTGGTCCTAGGCTAGACCATACTACAGACGCGAGCCTAGAACACGAACAAAATCACGGCGCGGCACGTAAACAAGGTAGGAGCACTCCCTGAATTTTTTTTCTTCTTTTTTCACTTTTTTTGCACTTCTTTTTTTTCTTTGCTCCGCAACAATTTTTTCGAAAAAGTCTACAAATGGTCTAAAAACTGCCTAGCCAGAATTTTCTAGACTTAGTTTTTTTTAGTTTGGAACTATTTTTCTACTACGAATAGCACGGAAGTTGGGGAGTCTGACTTGGTCACGACTCGAAGTATCGCGTGATCTGGAACTCGAAAACAAAGCAACAAATACTGGGCTCGGACTAGGACTAGTGGCGGAGATGAATCTGGTGGAACTCAGACTGGTGGTTGTATATGGCGATGGTATATCTGGACAAGGATTGGTGGTGGTATATGGCGATGGTATATGTGGACTTGGATTGGTGGTTGTATATCGCAGCGGCGATGTATATGGTGGGGTGGTGGTATATGGTAATGATGATGACAATGGTGCGGCGGCGGCGTGACAACCTGTGAACAGAACTTGAAACTCTAAGGGACTAGATGTAAGACCAGCAACTCGACAAGACGATGCAACCGCAAATTCAACAAAGCAAAACCGTAAAAAGACTATGCAAAGGCTCAGATTGGTTCGGATATGATGACCTAACCCTAAATGTTTTTGGCTTTTTCGTGGACTATAGGTATGTAGAACAGACTCGACCTAAACTATGAAAAACTGTAAAATCTCACAGAGCAACCTGGGAATCTGATACCACTTGATAGAGGCAAAGGTGTCCCGTCTTTCGATGAGATGGTGGCTATTGTTTTATAGGAAGTCGACTTTGACGATCCGACTACGAACGTGCGAGGACGTCGCGCCTTAGCAATCGCTAAACCAAATTCGCGGGGTTATTGACAACGCCGGAGCATGATCAACCTGACCACGAGGGCCTGTTTCCTGCGAGCAAATGAAGAACAAGCAAGAAACTGAGATTGCAATATGGATATTGCGAATATAAGATGAAAGTTTTATTGATCGAGGAGGGGTTCTATGATGTCTTGGTTTGGTCGCTGGACACAAACGAAGTACGCGAAGTTGCAGCTATGGCAAACTTTTAATCTAAACAAAACCCAAAGTCTAAACGACGCCCTAAGGGCTGTATATATGGAGGAAGAGGGGGGGATTTCGTGGCCCTTGGAGGAGGGGTCCGAAACCAACCCTAACTCTTGTTTCCACACACATACAGACTCTAAAAACAGCCTATACTTAAGTATTTCAAAAATACATGGGCCTGGCCCAATAATAAGGTGACGCGACACCTAAAATAACCTCTGGACGAAATTTATGAAGTGGCATCTTGTATATTTCGTCCAAGGCTTCATGCACTCCTTATGGTGGCTTCAAAGTCTTGAAATCATCACTTGTAACTCCGTTCTTGCTCCCCTTGCGTGTGCCATCATCTCCATTCTTGAACTTGCTCCAAGGTTCATCTTTCTTGTCCAAGCTAGGTCCTTCATTTTTAAGAAAAACAAATGTATCCAACTTAGGCAACATCATGTTCTCATGAACATTAGAATCGTTACCAAGAAACGAAAGTACCTGATAATTCAATTGGCGTGCGCGAGCTCTAGTAATTGGTCCAGTATGTATTGCAGCAGGGGATGTGGGTGTAACAATGGTATTGATGTCCTCATCAAGACATGGGGCGAAGTATGTACTCCTTTCCTTTCATCTTGAAGATGTAGTGGTTCGTTCGGCCGGTGTGGATGATACCTCTATCAAATTGCCATGGGCGTCCAAGGAGAAGGTGGCAAACGGTCATTGGAACGACGTCACACTCCAAAGTGTCTTCGTAGGTGCCAATTTTGAAGGAGACTTTTACTCGATGCTCAACTTGGATAGTGCCGGAGTCGCTAAGCCATTGAACTTTGTAGGGATGTGGGTGCTTCATCTTGGGCAATTGGATCTTGGAGCAAAGTTCTTCACTTGCGAGGTTATGACAACTCCCTCCATCGATGATGACCTTGACGGATCTTCCATTGATGCTGGCCTTGGTGTGGAATATGTGGCATCTTTAGTCTTCTTCTTGTTTATGTTGAAGAGTCAAGACCTTGGAGACAATGAGAGCGGGACTTGAATCTTCATCACAAAAGACTTGGTCCGTGTCTTCTTCGTTCACTTGCTGATGTATGACCACTTGCTCAAGGGCTTCCATTTCTCCTTCACTCATTGAGTCATAAGTGCCGTCATTGTTGAGGATCATGGTCCGCTTGTTTGTGCACTCGTAGGACTTGTGGCCTCGGCCTCCGCATGTGAAGCATTTGACGGAACTTGTCTTGACGGTCTCATCGATTGGAGTAGATGGTGATGAAGCTCTCAGCTTGAAGTTTCTCGTTGTAGTATTACTTGGGGTTGAGGAAGCTTCCTTGGAACTCGACTTGTCGATGTTGCTTGTAGAAGGCTTGGTAGATGGTGTTGGAGTTGTTGAAGCTTGGTTGTTGAAGAAGCCATATGACTTGAATGAGAACTTGGCATACTTGTAATCGTCTTGCACTTGACGTTCAGCTTTGGTAGCTTGATGCACTAGCTCGATGAGGTTCAAGTATGGTTGGAAGTCGGCGATCTTCTTGATAGGATGGTTGAGTCCATTCAAGAAACATGCCATTGTTTGCTCATCATCTTCCGTGACATTGGCTCTTATCATGGCAATCTCCATCTCCTTGTAGTACTCTTCGCTCTTGGTTCCTTGCTTGAGTAGTTGAAGTTTCTCGAAGAGGTCGCGTGATGTAGGGTAGAACCCTAATCGGCCGATCTTTCACGATAGGAGCGAATCCTGCGACGAACACGAAGAACATGAGGAGGGAAACGAGGGAAAACACAAGGGAAACACAAGAGGAACACTCAAAGTAACAATAACAAGTCACACATGTGCTAGATCCTCGAGTACAAATGGGAAGATACACGATCCAAAGTCAACAATGGATGATACACGGTAACCGCTCTTCTCCGTAAGGAGGTCTTGATGGTCTTCTCCGTGACGAGGTCTTGAATCCAAGTGGATCTTCTCCGAAGAGGGGCCGCGGTCTCTCTCAAGGAGTAGATCCGATATGGATGAGCGAAGCTCTATCTCACAAATGAGCTAACACAACGCTAACCCTAACTAGAAGGAGGTGGGGAGTATATATAGTCTAAGCCACGAAGGGGTAAGTGGGAAAGAGGGATACATGGGCCCTTGGCCCGTTCACTGTGTGCAGACAGGTGCCAGATGTCCGGGGCTTCGCGATGGGCCAGATGTCCGGGCTGGGAGGCCGAATGTCCGGGCTAGCCTGGGTCTTCCAGATGCATTCGATGATGGAGGGGCCGTATTTCCGGGCGAAGGGGCCGGATGTCCGGGGCTTCGGGAGGAGCCGGATGTCCAGGATGATGGCCGGATATCCGGGCTGCACTGGACCTTTGCGGTGCTCTCTGGATCACCGATGCCGGATTTCCGGGGCTCGGGCCGGATGTCCGAGCTGCGCCGGATGTTCGGGCTAGGCCGGATGTCCGGCCACTGTAGCAGCTGGCCCTTCTTCCTTCTCCTTCCTTCACTTTCGTGCACGCTTGGCCTTGGTCCTTGGGCTCTCCATGGTCTCCTCGGGTGTACCTAAGTATGCACAAGGTCCGCGCTTGAAGTAGCATCCATGTCTTACATGCGGAAAGGGAAGATTCAGAAAGGAGCGAGTTCACCTTGTGTCCAATGGCGTATGCTCGAGTGTACATGGGGATCATCATAGGATGCTCCGCATCATCTCCCCTCCCTTGGGAAAGATCCGACCTCGGATCGAAAACCTCATCACCATGGAAACGGTTGTTGTGGACAGACTTGTAGTTGGACAAAGAGAAAGACATGGCGCAATCCAAGTACTCGAAGGTGTCGCCAGAGTGGTATATATGCAAAAAGAGCAAACACAAACGACACTCGGAAATACAATGGTTAGCGCACACAAAGTGTCCATCAAATAAGAAAGAGTCTGTGCGACAAGATTGATCATGACAAGGTGCATGAAGCTTATCCAAAAGATATGGAATGGTACACAAAGCATTCATGGGAGCAAAAGCATTCATTGTGCAAACAAATGTATTGTGCATGTGATCAATGCAACCACGGTGTAAAATGATGTCATAGAGAGATGGTTTATCAATAGCATGAATATGGCAATGGATGCTCAATATGAGTATGTGATCATGCAATTGATGATGAGCAATATGATCATGATGTATATATATGCCATCAAGGAAGATCACAACAAATTTGCTAAGAAAGTGAAGAAGCTCATATATCATGGATGACATGGGAATACAAGATGCAACAAGGCAATCATGATGTGAGTCAATCCATGCATAAGATACAAATTTGTCATGTGTATGATATGTCCATCGAGCATGACATGTGTGAGCACAATTACCAAATATGGAGGTGTTGGAGTACCAATGCTCGATGTCGTGGCATGAGTGGAGGCTCGAAGGTGCATCCAATAAGCCCGAGCGCTGCTCAACTTGAAGGTCCATGGGTTCCATCTCCAATGTCGGTCCTCCATCCAATAGATGTAACATGTAGACAAGAAGAAGCAAACAACAATGAAAGAGTGACCCATCCAATATGCATATTTGAGGATGGCTCAAAGGGAAGGAGTTCACCTTTAGGAGATTCTTGCAAATGTTGGTGTTGCACATCGTGTATGCCTTCACATGACCATATTGTGTCATGACGGTATCGCCTTGTGAATCCTTCAACATGAAAGAACATGACAAAAAGTCGGAAAAACAAATTAGGTTAGAGGAGATGCAAAACCTATCATTCGTGTGGTAAAATACCCAACAAGTGTATGCATCATGCTCATCATAAGAATGGACAAGGGAGCATTTCATAGTATGGAGGCATATGATGATGCGAGAACAACCAAATACAATAGGCTCAATCAAGCAAGCATGCATCACAAGTAAAGTGTTCAAGTCTCCATGATCAATAAGCATAGATGTAACAATTGGAGGCAAGCGACAATGAACAAAATATATCATGTGAGAGGCATGATTATACGTCATCCACCCAAGAAATCAAGTAAGAATGGAACATGGGTGATGCGACAAAGCAAGCAATCATGTGAATCAAGGCAAGCAAGCTAGTAGTGCGAAGTTGCAACATACTAGAAGGAATCATGTCAAGTATGTCATGTGTGCAAATGGTGGGCATGAATAATGCACAAGACATATCACAAGCATGAAAGGAGGATATGAGCAAAATAGCATCAATAGCATGAGGCACATGATAAACATGGCAATACCAACAAGGATATCCACCAAGCATGCAAATACACATAGGAGTAACATAATGGTGAATCATGGGTAGATGCAAGCAAGGGTCACAATTGCATGGCAAAGGCATAGAAGCAAGCATAGCATGCAAAGTGAACACGGTAAAATGAGCATGAAGCGACAAGCAGTATATAGCCCATAGCCGTGTGAGAGCCAAGTGAGAGAGATGCGCGTAGTCGTTGCGCGAAAGGAACGGTGGTAAGGATAGTCCACGGGATCTCAAGTCATCTTTGCTCTCAAGAGCTTGTTTCGTCAACTCTTTGGATTGAGAGGTTGACGAGTACACGTGAGTACCTACACAAAACAAAGACAAAGGGAAAATTGTATGTGCCTGGTAGATGTACACATCATCCATCATGATGCGCACATGCTCGTGTCGGTTAGCACAAAATATCCAATGCTCAAATAAATGAGATGCGTGATATATAAACATGTCATCCATCATGATAGGTTTGTTGTTATGTATAGCATAATGGAGACTCAAATTATGTAATGCATCATGGGAAATATCCAGAGCATTGTTATGCGTGGAAAGCATATGGTGCAAGCAATTATGAGAAACATGCAAAGTATGGAATGCATCAAAATCTCCTAATATGTATGAGGAAACTATGGGGGTCTCCTCATGATCATTAGTGGAAACATCACATGGAGAATATTGACAACATCCAAAACAATGCATAGTTGGAACATTGTGATCATGGCATGGCATAGTAGATGAATTGCGCAAATCATGTAGAGGAAGCATGGCAATGTCATCGCATGAGAAACAAAAGCCAATGACCATTATCTTGTAATCTATGCCATAAGTGCAAATGGGATTTATGTGAATGGGGGCATGCATAGTCACTATGTTGAGATTGAAAAGATGCAATATGGGATATCTCACTCATAGCATATGACAAGGTTAATGGATTGTCAAACATGATGTGACCAAAAGAATTTTCACATGATATCCTATGGAGCATAGCATCACAACTAGACAACTTGACATGCTCGTCATCATATTCATCATAAATAGGTAAGTCATGACATGAAGAAGTCGCACTAGCATGAAGCATGTGTATAGGTGTGTCAACATCATGCAAGCAATCATTCGTAAAATAGTACACTAGTGGGACAAGAGAAGCACCATCACCTATGTTACCTTTGGAGCATCGCTCATGTGTTGTAGGTGAGGTGTCGAAGACCAAGTCGTGGTCATCTTCATCTTGATGGAACCATGTGGGGGTGCCTCATCGTCCACCATGACCGTCGTCATCTCCATTGGGGGTATGGACTCGTCGAGGATAGGCATGTCATCATGTAGGAGACCTAGCACCAAAGAAAACACACTCAGAGTAGAGGTTAAGTTGTTAGAAATCATAGTGGCCTCACGTGCCGTGTCAACTACCTCATTCACTAAGTGTGGTGGCTCACTGACTCCCTCTTGGATGCTCTCAAGTGTGGGGCTAGTGGTGGTCGCACTCATCCTCTCATAGGAAATGCACTCGATGTCACAAATGGTGGAGTCACTCATATCACTCATGGTGGGGTGGCTCTCCTCACATGGGAATTGGGGCATCTCTTTATATGTGGGTGTTGGAGAGATGTTGGTGCAAATGTCTCCATGCTCAATCATGTCTTGGTTGTAGCCGTGGATGAAGGACGAAGATGGCACATCATCACTCTCCTCTAAGATCAAAGATAGCCTCATGTGCGGTCTCGTAGCTTGACTCGGAGTATGAGTCCAATATGGGTGCCGTCTTCAAGTGGTTGAAGAGGTTCATGCTCATCGCCGTGGTCGAAGGGGATGGCCCTAGCTCGACCTTCTTGTCACCGTCTTGTTGTTGGAGGCCCATATGATGTGGCACCTCGTAGCTCGTGTCTATGACCGAAGGGAATTTCCCATGCTCGGCCATTTTCCTTGAGGGGCTTCCGAAGATGGAAGTGTCCCCCTCACTCATAGGTGGTGTCAGGACCCCGACTTGATGTCACATCGATCTAGCCGGTAACACCTCATATCACTTTGCGGCCTCACGCACGGTATCCCCACGGGTGTCGCCTTACCTTTGCCCGGGACCGTTTGCGCCTTTTGGCTCACGTATATGATAGTGTCGCTAGCATCCATATGATAAGGAGCCCGGGCTGACATGACTAGTCGTAAACCCAAAGTGGCACAGACTTACAGGGACAGGCATCCATGACCCAGCTTCGAACGTGTCGGTCATCAGCAAGTGGGTCCGGGCTGTAGCACTGGGCTAGCAGGACTCCGGTAAACCGGGCTGTAGCGGGCTAACAGGACTCCGGTACTCAATGCGTGACATTTCCCCGAAGGGACAGACACCGGAACGAAGAAGGACACATGCCGGCCAGCCTAAGTGTTCCAGAGCAGTAGCAAGCTACCATGGCTCAGCGGTAACACTAGGAGACATTTCCCGGTATGAGAGGCTACCAAAGATAAACAACTAGATAGTCAGATCCCACACATACCAAGCATTTCAATCATACACACAATATGCTCGATATGTGCAAATACAACAAGGCATCACAACATGACTCTATGACACAAGTACTTTATTTAAGGCTCAGAGAGCCATACATAACATACACAAAGGTACGGGTCTCACGACCCAGCATTCAAGTCATACAGTCATACAAACCAGCAGCGGAAGTAACTTGTCTGAGTACAGACAACTAGTAAAATAAAAGAGGCTTGGAAAGCCTAGCTATACTACGTGGTCCTTCACAAGCTCAGGATCACCACCTGGGTCTTTAGCCTACTCGTTGATGTCAACATCTACGTAGAACCCATCAGAAGGGGTTGCAGCGTCTTCTGTAAAAATGTAAATTATAGCAACATGAGTACAAAGGTACCCAGCAAGACTTACATCAGATCCTACATACATGCATATTATCAAGAAGGGTTGGTGGAGTTGTTGCAGCAAGCCAGCTTTGACTCTTGGCTAGGCTAACCTACGAGACTCCAACTTGAAATGGTTTTGCGCACACGAGTCCACTACTCACCACTTCAATACACTACCGAGGATCCGCCTCCGTCTTCCTACGGAAGAGCCATCCTCGGCACTCACACTTATCTTGAGGCTTTTAGTAGTTTCCATTTACTTGTCTATGAACTGTATAGGCAACCAAGTAGTCCTTTACCGCGGACGCGGCTATTCGAATAGATCATGATAACCCTGCAGGGGTGTACTTCTTCATACATGTTTCCACCACTTAGCGTCTGCACACGACATGTGCTCGGCA
>NC_041382.1:319973946-319983544 GCF_002162155.2 Triticum dicoccoides | reverse complement strand
AGGGCGTGGCTACGGCGAGGGGGTGGCGGCGATGGCGTCGGCCATGGCTGGGGCATGCGAGGGGGAGGAGCTGGAGAGGAGAGGGGGTATCTGGGGGGTTCGGGGGAGAGAGGGAGGCCGGTTCACGGCGTTAGCCGGGCGAGGGAGGCGGCGAGGCGGCGAGCAGGTGCGTGGCACCCATGCAGTGCTCGCCGTCGAGCACCTGCCTGCCTGCCTGGCCGGCAAGCAGCTCGCTGGCGCGGTGCTGGGCTGGGCCGGCAGGTGGGCCAGGTGCTGGGCGCCAGGTAAGCCTTTTCTGTTTTCCTCTGTTTTCTGTTTTTTAATTCTTCTGCAACTTTGCTGAATTAAATAAAATACTTAGGCAACTCCAAAAATCACCAAACTACTCCTGGTCCATAGTTGGATTATTTCCAACATGAAACATTTTAGTTTGGAGTTATTTGAGCATTTAAATATTTTATATAATTTTAAATGCCCAAATTCAAATATTTATGATTTAATTCAAAAACCCTAAGCTGGCCTAGAAAAATGTGCACCACTTTTGGCAGAGGTTCTGAACCAAGACAAAAATGATGGGCATTTTAGAAGGGCATTTCAGGTTCATTGAAAATTATTTTTAGTAGCCCTAGTTGGTTTCAGAGGGGGCTGGGGGTTCTGTCATCCCCATTTCAGGTTTCTGGTGAAAGAATAAACATGATGCAACACTCTAATGCATAACTTGCTAGGGTGTGACAACTCACCCCCACTCAAAAGAATCTCGTCCCGAGATTTGGGTTCCTCCGGGAAGAAGGCGGGATACTCAGTTCGAAGACGATCCTCCCTTTCCCAAGTTGCTTCATCCTCAGAATGGTGCGACCATTGTACTTTAAGAAACTTGATATTATGACGTCGAGTGGTACGCTCGGCCTGATCGAGGATACGAATGGGGTACTCTCGATATGTAAGATTATCTTGGAGATCAAGCGTTTCGTGGTCCACTCCACGGATAGGATCCGAAAAGCAACGCCTGAGTTGAGAAACGTGGAAGACATCGTGGACTCTGGAGAGGTGCGAAGGTAGATCCAACTGGTAGGCAACTTCTCCTCGTTTGGCGAGAATGCGAAAAGGTCCAATGTAACGAGGAGCCAATTTGCCTTTGATACCGAAACGATGGGTTCCCTTCAGAGGGGTAACCCGAAGGTAAGCCTTCTCGTCAACCTCGAAAGTCATAGCCTTATGTTTTCGGTCATATTGACTCTTCTGACGGGATTGGGCTGTTTTCAATTTTTCACGAACGATGCGAACTTGTTCTTCTGCTTCCTGAATCATATCCGGGCCAAAGAATTGTCTTTCCCCGGTCTCTGACCAGTTAAGGGGTGTTCGACACCGTCGTCCATAGAGAACCTCAAAAGGGGCTTTACCCAAGCTAGATTGATAGCTGTTGTTGTAAGCGAATTCGGCAAATGGAAGGCACTTCTCCCAATCCATTCCGAATGAGATAACAGAGGCTCGAAGCATGTCTTCTAGAATCTGGTTGACGCGTTCCACTTGACCACTCGACTGAGGGTGGAAAGCGGTGCTAAAGGAGAGACGGGTTCCCATAGCATTTTGGAAACTTTCCCAAAATCGAGAGGTGAAAAGACTTCCTCGATCCGAGTTAATGTCCAAAGGAACACCATGGAGAGACACTATCCGGGAGATGTATAAGTCTGCCAATTGACTAGCGGTTATACTCTCACGAACAGGTAGGAAATGGGCTACTTTGGAAAGACGATCGACAACGACGAAAATAGCATTATTCCCTCTCTTGGTCCTGGGAAAACCGGTAATGAAATCCATGCCAATTTTATCCCATTTCCATTCAGGAATAGCTAGGGGTTGAAGGGTGCCAGCAGGCCGTTGATGCTCTGCTTTTACACGACGACAGACATCGCAATTAGCAATATACTGAGCAATTTCTCTCTTCATCCTAGTCCACCAGAACCTCTGGCGTAGGTCCTGATACATCTTGGTACTACCGGGATGAATGGTGAGAGGAGATTCATGAGCCTCCTTAAGGATCAACTGTCGTAGATGCTGGTTCTTGGGAACCACTAAACGGTTCCCAAAGTACACAACACCATGATCATTTGTGGAGAAACAACTAGCACCTCCGCTAGCAATGTTCTCCTTGATCTTAGTTATTCCCTTATCTCGCTTCTGGGCAGCGATGATTTGATCCGTAAGAGTAGGTTTCGCCACCAAGGTGGAAAGAAATCCTTGAGGAACAATGTGAAGGTTAAGCTTCCGAAATTCCTCATGGAGAAGCGGTTGACTTTGTTGTAACATCAGGTTGTTACAATAAGATTTACGACTTAGCGCATCAGCCATGACGTTGGCTTTCCCTGGAGTGTAAGTTATTCCTAAGTTGAAATCTGTGATCAACTCGACCCAACGTCTTTGCCTGAGATTCAAATCCGGTTGGGTGAAGATGTACTTCAGACTTTGGTGATCAGTGAATATTTCGCAACGATTACCAAGAAGGTAATGTCGCCAGGTTTTAAGTGCATAGACTACGGCTGCAAGCTCTAGATCATGAGTAGGATAATTCTCCTCATGTGGGTGCAATTGCCGTGAAGCGTAAGCAATTACGTGTCGATCTTGCATGAGAATACAGCCTAGTCCTTGTCGCGAGGCGTCGCAGTAGATAACGAAGTCCTTGGAGAAGTCTGGCGGTACCAGTACGGGAGCAGAAGTCAGGCGTCTTTTCAGTTCCTGAAAGCTGTGCTCACATTGTGGAGTCCATTCGAACTTCTTATCTTTCTTGAGGAGTTCGGTTAGAGGTTTGGCAACTTTGGAGAAGTTCTCGACAAAGCGACGACAATAGCTCGCTAAGCCTAGAAAACTCCGAACTTGCTTGACCGATTCAGGTGGAGTCCAATTAAGGACGGCTTGAACTCGCTCAGGGTTAATAGCAATACCTTTACCAGATATTACATGACCCAGATAGGTCACTTCTGACAACCAAAATTCACATTTAGAAAATTTGGCATAAAGGCGATGCTCTCGAAGTTTCTTCAACACTAGCCTTAGATGTTCGGCATGTTCCTCCTCGTTCTTGGAGTAGATGAGTATATCATCGAGATAAACTACGACGAATTTATCCAAATACTCCATGAAGATTGAGTTCATTAACCGAGAAAAGGTGGCTGGAGCGTTGGTTAAACCGAAGGACATGACGGTGTACTCGTATTGGCCATAACGAGTAACAAAGGCCGTTTTAGGAATGTCCCCGTTTCTGATTTTGATTTGATGGTAGCCCAACCTCAAATCCATCTTGGAGAAGACTGAGGATCCAGCGAGCTGATCATACAGGTCGTTGATCCTGGGGAGCGGATATTTGTTCTTGATTGTGACCAAATTGACAGGTCGATAATCTACAACCATCCGGTCCGTACCATCCTTCTTCTTGACGAAGAGGACGGGGCAAGCCCACGGAGATGAACTAGGTCGTATGAAACCCTTTTTCAAGGACTCATCGAGTTGTTTCTTAAGCTCGGCTAGTTCTAGTGGTGCCATCTTATAGGGTCTCCTAGCAATCGGAACGGTTCCTGGAATGAGGTCTATTACGAACTCAACATCCCTGTCAGGTGGAACACCTGGCAATTCCTCTGGGAAGACATCCGGGAAGTCACGGACTACCGGAACGTCCTCAAGGTCTGGCAAAGGGCTGGCGTTAAGAGAATATAATTGTCGCTCGGCTAACCGGGTCAAGACATTGACTATCTTGCCTGAAGGATGAGTGAGTTGGACAGTCCTAGAGAAGCAATCAATTTTGGCATGATGAGCTGACATCTAGTCCATACCCAAAATGATATTAATATCTGAAATTTTGACAGCTATCAAAGATGCAAGGAAAACAAGTCTGTCGACTTGGATTTCATTTCCATAACTTACCCTGGAGGTCTGCCATCTAGAACCGGGAGTAGAAATTTCCATAGTGGATGGCATGTCACCGAATGCGGTGTTATGCAAACGTGCATAGTTCTCGGATATAAATGAATGAGAGGCTCCTGTATCGAAAAGAACAGATGCCGGGTGGCAATTAACAAGGAGCGTACCGAGAACGACGTTGGGATCCTCTTGAGCTTCTTCGGTAGAGATACAGTTGACGTGGCCACGTGTAGCGGTGGCCGGCTTGGCGTGGAACACTTTCCCTGTCGGCTTGCCACGGCCAACAGCTTTAGCAGATTGGTTGGGGTTGGTCTGGGGACACTCACGCATATAGTGGCCAGATTCCCCACACTTGAAACAAGTCACGGAACTGGTACGTGGAGGAGCATTGTTGGTTGGACCCCCATAGGGCTTGGCTAGAGTAGACTGTTGAACAGGGCGAGGCGCCTGGAAAGATGGCCTCGGTGTGAACCTGGGTGGCAGAGCGGTGTTGGGCACCCACACGCGGCGCTTCTGAGGACCAGCACCGGATGAGGAACCCATGTCACGGCCATGCTTGCGTGTTGCGTCATAATCAGTCTGACCAGTTTCAGCACTGATGGCCTTGTTAACAAGTTTCTGAAAGGATGTGCACTCATGCAGACGGAGGTCGCGGCGAAGCTCAGGACTAAATCCCTTACGGAACCTTGCTTGCTTCTTGGCATCAGTAGAAACTTCCTCAGTTGCATATCGTGCGAGGTTACCAAACTCCCTGCTGTAAGCATCCACAGAGAGTCGGCCTTGGGTGAAATTGCAAAATTCCTCACGTTTACGGTCCATGAGACCCTCCGGAATGTGATGTTCACGGAAAGCCTCGCTGAATTCAGCCCAAGTAGTGACATGGCCCGCTGGACGCATAGCTCCATAATTCTCCCACCATAGACTGGCGGGTCCTTCAAGATGATATGCAGCAAAGGTGACCTTGTCAGCCTCAGCTACTAGCGCGGAACGCAGCTTGTGAGAGATACTGCGAAGCCAGTCATCAGCGTCGAGAGGCTCGACGGAGTGGTGGAACGTCGGTGGATGTAATTTGATAAAATCACTGAGTGACACCACGTTAGTCCTCTAATGGTGTGCGGTGTTCTGTTCAATACGCTCCAACAAACGGTTGGTCTCCCGCTTGTTTCTTTCGGCTTCCATCATAACCTCGGCTAGGGAAGGAGGATGAGGCAGATTTGCATTCCTGACTTCACTGCCTTCGGCCTGCTCTTCAGGAGCAGGGTTAGTGCGTGTGTTGACCATCCTAGGTAAACAAGACAACGATTTAGTCAGAATGATAAAATTCCGACATAGGATACAGAATGTAAGGAATAACTCGAAATGCAAGATGATCATCCGTATGACATGGTAGATACAGAAACTGCTTCTTTATTCCATCGTCATACACACCATACAGGGTTTAGTACAAGACCAAACAAAGTACTATTACAGTGAAAAGAGGATTACATCTCATCAGAGGCATCCCAAGCTCCTATACATTATTTTTCTACACCTCCGGAAGGCGATACAACTAGGTCATATCCCACGAGTCACGCAGGACGATAGACGACACAACTAACACAAACTAGTGATACTACCACTAACTCAGACCGATCCGTAGTAGTCCTCGTAGAAATCACCTCCATAGCCTGGGAGCTCAACATGATCATCCGGAAACAGACGATCTCGCGGAGCTTGTGGACCATAGGGACTAGGATGAGGTCTTGGACCAACAGACGATGGCCTGCGGGGACCGCGAGGTGGGGTGATGCCTCCTACATCACGCCAACCCATCATGTCTGGCAAAGCAGATCGCACAGGATAGAGATCGCGCATATCCGAATATCCAGCTTGCACCGCCGGTGCAAACCGAGTCAATGTGGCCCAATGGTCAGCACGGGTATTGAAGAGCTCTAACCTCAAGGCCCGATTTTCACGGTCCTTATCCTCGAGCATCTCAGCAGTGGTGCGAGTCCGTGAATCCTCCTGAGTGGGGTCAGCATAGATAGCCTGAAGATACCCTTGTGCTCCCGGAAGTGATCCTGGCCGGAAATCAGAGTCCCGAAATAGGCCAGATCTGACTCGCATGATGGTCATCATAGAGTAGGCGGCGTCCTGCACAGCCATCTCAATAGTAACCCCGAGTCCATAGGAGCAGTGAAGAGGCTCGGTGGACCTAGGATAAGATGGAAATATCCTGACAATGCAGAGATACTGGCTTTGATTAAAGTCTCGGAATTGCTCTTCGACCGTGTACTCAGGATACCAACGGTATCCAGCCTCAGTCATTACCCTGACCACCATGGCGGTATGGCCGGGTACATCTAGGCATCGAGTCAGGCGAACCACTTGATTGAGGTCGCGAGTGGCCATCTGAAAGCACAATCATAATGCAAAGGCATTAGAATTTCTAGCAAAATTTCGGCAGCATAACAGCTGTAAATGCTCAAGAAGGATTTTGAGACTTTTGACAAAGGATTACATACACACTCAACATCATCATATCAAAGTTCTGAATCCATCCTAACAACATAACGTGGTAGAAGAACTGAACTAGGCTTGTAACCATCAAACCTATAAGGTACTACTGATTAGTAACACGTGATCCTGATAGAGAGAAAAGATCCTAATTCCTTAACCCCCGGTGGAAGAATAGACTGACTCAGATCAGAATGTCATAAGATAAAGGAGTAAAAAGAGCCTTACGTTCCAACCCACAAACAATTCCCCTACATATAACTAAAGAATTTCTAGACTCAACATCGACCGGTTTGGCTTGGAGAACCTACAGGCAGTCCGGCTCTGATGCCAACGCTGTCAGGACCCCGACTCGATGTCACATCGATCTAGCCGGTAACACCTCATATCACTTTGCGGCCTCAAGCACGGTATCCCCACGGGTGTCGCCTTACCTTTGCCCGGGACCGTTTGCGCCTTTTGGCTCACGTATATGATAGTGTCGCTAGCATCCATATGATAAGGAGCCCGGGCTGACATGACTAGTCGTAAACCCAAAGTGGCACAGACTCACAGGGATAGGCATCCATGACCCAGCTTCGAACGTGTCGGTCATCAGCAAGTGGGTCCGGGCTGTAGCACTTGGCTAGAAGGACTCCGGTAAACCGGGCTGTAGCGGGCTAACAGGACTCCGGTACTCAATGCGTGACATTTCCCCGAAGGGACAGACACCGGAACGAAGAAGGACACATGCCGGCCAGCCTAAGTGTTCCAGAGCAGTAGCAAGCTACCATGGCTCAGCGGTAACACTAGGAGACATTTCCCGGTAAGAGAGGCTACCAAAGATAAACAACTAGATAGTCAGATCCCACACATACCAAGCATTTCAATCATACACACAATATGCTCGATATGTGCAAATACAACAAGGCATCACAACATGACTCTATGACACAAGTACTTTATTTAAGGCTCAGAGAGCCATACATAACATACACAAAGGTACGGGTCTCACGACCCAGCATTCAAGTCATACAGTCATACAAACCAGCAGCGGAAGTAACTTGTCTGAGTACAGACAACTAGTAAAATAAAAGAGGCTTGGAAAGCCTAGCTATACTACGTGGTCCTTCACAAGCTCAGGATCACCACCCGGGCCTTTAGCCTACTCGTTGATGTCAACGTCTACGTAGAACCCATCAGAAGGGGTTGCAGCATCTTCTGTAAAAATGTAAATTATAGCAACATGAGTACAAAGGTACCCAGCAAGACTTACATCAGATCCTACATACATGCATATTATCAAGAAGGGTTGGTGGAGTTGTTGCAGCAAGCCAGCTTTGACTCTTGGCTAGGCTAACCTACGAGACTCCAACTTGAAATGGTTTTGCGCACACGAGTCCACTACTCACCACTTCAATACACTACCGAGGATCCGCCTTCGTCTTCCTACGGAAGAGCCATCCTCGGCACTCACACTTATCTTGAGGCTTTTAGTAGTTTCCATTTACTTGTCTATGAACTGTATAGGCAACCAAGTAGTCCTTTACCGCGGACGCGGCTATTCGAATAGATCATGATAACCCCGCAGGGGTGTACTTCTTCATACATGTTTCCACCACTTAGCGTCTGCACACGACATGTGCTCGGCAGACTTCAAGCGAAAGCCGACGTGGGTGTAGACCACGACCTACCTAAACACTTAAGCCTCTAGTCCAGGTTTATCGCCTATCCAGGTTCCATCCGCAGGGAGTCCGGCCGAGGTTTCCCATACGGCCCCGAACGATGTGAACAGGGTTCCCGAGATACCTAACGGGTATTCGGTACACCCGGCCACGTACCTACCGCATCACAGCCCACCCCTACGGTCAGCGCTGTCCACGGCCTTCAGTAGGCTACAAACACCAGAAACTACTTGCAACTCCTGGACAGAGAGCTAGGGTGAATAAGAAGTCGAGCGGGGTCATATTTCAGGGCCCAATGCATGGTAGTAGCTGTATCTTAAATCACACATACAGATCTCAGTGCTTAGGGTCGGCTTCAATGAAACAACCCACCATGTACTCCTACATGGCCTCTCATCGATACCTTTACCAAATCGTGTTCACCACACCACTCTCATTACCGACATAATCATTTCACTCTAGCCCATCACCCAGATGAACCAGACCTGACACGACTCTAAGCATAGCAGGCATAGCAAGGTAGGAACAACACATACATATGGCTCAATCAACTCCTACACATGCTAGTGGGTTTCATCTAGTTACCATGGCAATGACAGGTCATGCAGAAGAAATGGGTTCAACTACCGTAGCACACAGCAGTTTGAAACGCGTTGTCTTAATGCAGTAAAAGAGAGCAGGAGCGAGAACATGGGATTGTATCGATATGATCAAATGGTTGGTTGCTTGCCTGATGGTTCGATGCACTGATACGGTTCTTCGTTAGGGTAATCACGGTACTCCTCGGGGACAGAACCTGTCGCAAGGGACACCGATACACAACCATCACCAAACAATGTGCAACAATATGATGCATGCATGAAACATGGCAATATGAGTGTGTTGGGCTAATGCAACTAAAACCAGAAGGGTTTGAACCAATTTGAATCAAAGATTCAAATTTCAAACTCAAACATGGCCTTTTAAAGTGCTTTTCCTTGTTCTGCATTAAACATCAGGTTAACTTGTTTAGTCATGCATGAAAATAGTACAGATGGATAGATTGGATTTTTCTGATCATTTTTCATATATAATTTGTCTGATTTGGAGTTACAGAATAAAAGTTATGAATTTTTGAAGTTTAAATTATATTCTGGAATTTCCTATATTAGAATAATTCCAGAAAATCATTATTGCGTCAGCCTGACGTCAGTGTGACGTCAGCAGGTCAACGGAACACGTCAGGGTCAAACCTGACAGTGGGTCCCGCATGTCAGGGTGATTATTTTAATTAAAGTTTAATTAAAACTAAACCTGTTTAATTAACAGGGCTGGGCCCCACCTGTCATTGACTCAGGGGAGTCAACCAGGGCCCACCCGTGGTCAAAGTCAATGCCAGCAGCGCCGGCGTTTAGCCGCCGGCGAGCCCGACGCGGCGGCGGGAGTGGTTTTGGCCGTTTCGGCCACCAAATGGGTCGCGGAGACCACCGGAGTGGAGCTGAGGACAAGCCGCAGCTCTTGGTGGAGTCCGTTGGGGTCGGGGTGGC
>NC_041382.1:319968125-319973344 GCF_002162155.2 Triticum dicoccoides | reverse complement strand
GTGCGGTGGTCTCGGGCCGCTCGAGCACACGGGGCTCGGCCAGCTCGATGAAGTGGACGGCGGCGAAGCTCCTGGACACGGTGGCACGGCGTGGGATGGACGGAGGGCGTGGCTACGGCGAGGGGGTGGCGGCGATGACGTCGGCCATGGCTGGGGCGTGCGAGGGGGAGGAGCTGGAGAGGAGAGGGGGTGTCTGGGGGGTTCGGGGGAGAGAGGGAGGCCGGTTCACAGCGTTAGCCGAGCGAGGGAGGCGGCAAGCAGGTGCGTGGCACCCATGCGGTGCTCGCCGTCGAGCACCTGCCTGCCTGCCTGGCCGGCAAGCAGCTCGCTGGCGCGGTGCTGGGCTGGGCCGGCAGGTGGGCCGGGTGCTGGGCGCCAGGTAAGCCTTTTCTATTTTCCTCTGTTTTCTGTTTTTTAATTCTTCTGCACTGAATTAAATAAAATACTTAGGCAACTCCAAAAATCACCAAACTACTCCTGGTCCATAGTTGGATTATTTCCAACATGAAACATTTTAGTTTGGAGTTATTTGAGCATTTAAATATTTTATATAATTTTAAATGCCCAAATTCAAATATTTATGATTTAATTCAAAAACCCTAAGCTGGCCTAGAAAAATGTGCACCACTTTTGGCAGAGGTTCTGAACCAAGACAAAAATGATGGGCATTTTAGAAGGGCATTTCAGGTTCATTGAAAATTATTTTTAGTAGCCCTAGTTGGTTTCAGAGGGGGCTGGGGGTTCTGTCATCCCCATTTCAGGTTTTTGGTGAAAGAATAAACATGATGCAACACTCTAATGCATAACTAGCTAGGGTGTGACAGGTGGTCGCCTTGTACTTGATGACGTCGATGTAGGCGAACTCACAGGAAGTAGGCGAAGATGTCGTACGTCCAAAGGCGAAGATGCCTTGATAGCACTTGGTGAAGATGCCGAAGTGGTTGTTGTAGCCATAGATCTGTCTTGGTGGTGCTCGTCTCACGGTCTTCTCTTGTGCTCATGAAGTTTGGACTTGGCGTGAAGTAGGGCTTGTTGGGACTTGTGCACTTGCACTTGGGGAGCATCGTCATGATGATGTTGGCGTTGTCGCACTTGAGCTCGTCGTAGATGTCGTTCATCGTCGTTGTGCACATGTTGCTTGGAGGTGCATTGCCCTTCATGACAAGGTTGATCACGAACGTGATGGTGGTCGCCATGGAGATGTGGATGTGGACGACTTGCGCTTGTATTGCTTGGGCGCTCTGAAGAGGATCGATGTGCTCGCCGCCGCCTTGAAGATGACAAAGGGGAAGTAGACTTGATCAAGGCCCGAATCTCCTCCATCCTTGCATCTTGCTCCTTCTTTTGTGCGAAAATCTTGTTGGTGATGTAGTCCCTTTTCCTCGCTTCGGAGTGGCGAATGTCGAGGGAGAGGTTCTCGATGCGCTCTCACAATCTTGATTGCGCGCCTTGCGTTTGTCGTTCTAGATCGAAGATTGACGCTTTGATGATGTAGTTGTTCATGCCATCGTTGTTATGGAAGACCGGAGATTAAATGCCTTGCTTATCCATCACAAGACTCGAGCCAATATGAGTGGGAGAAAGAGAAGAACGAATACCAAATGTACCTTGACCAAAGTTGAAGGTGGATCAATGATCACTCCAATGTGGAACAAGGAAATAGCACAATTGGTACCAATTCTTGTTGGTTTCTCACACCTACACAAATAAGGCTTATGGCGGAGCTTTGATAGAGGCGAAGGTGTCCCGATCTTTCGATGAGATGATAACTATCGATTTGGTGGAGACGACTTTGACGATCTGACTACAAACGTGCATGACGTTGCGCCTTAGCAATCGCTAAACCAATGTAACACCCTCGATGCGACTATAGCTCCCATGTGTCGAGGCATGACTTAGAGACATAATCGCATTGAAGGCATATGTCGCAAGTTAGGCAATCTTCACAACATCCCATGTAATATGAATAATAAAGGGGATATAACATAGTTGGCTTACACTCGCCACGTCAATCAAGTACATAAATAACATTACATCATCCAAACACTCATGGCCCGACTACGACGCCAAAATAAAGAGAACCCAACAGGCGACAACGTCCCGTTCACCCCCAACTGGGCACCACTACTGATCGTCGGGAAAGGAAACATAGTATCGTTGAGAGTCTTCATCGAACTCCCAGTTGAGCTCATACGCGTCTCCTGGAGCGGAATCATCAGGCCCTGCATCTGGTGTAATAGTAATCTGTGAGCCACAGGGACTCAGCAATCTCGCACCCTCGCGATCAAGACTATTTAAGCTTATGGTATGGTAAGGTAAAATATGAGTGGAGCTGCAGCAAGCGACTAGCAAGTATGGTAGCTAACTTATTCGCAAAAGAGAGCGAGAAGAGGAGGCAAAGCACGAGCGAGAAGCTAGAGAACAATCTGCGCAAACATTACTCCAACACCGTGTCCACTTCCCGGACTCCGCCGAGAAGAGGCCATCACGGTAACACACTCAGTTGATACATTTTAATTAATTAAGGTTCAAGTTATCTACAACCGGACATTAACAAATTCCCATCTACCCATAACCGCGGGCACGGCTTTCCAAAGTTCAATCCCTGCAGGGGAGTCCCAACTTAGCCCATGACAAGCTCTCACGGTCAACGAAGGAATAGACCTCCTCCCAAGACGTGCCGATCAGACTCGGTATCTCGGTAACTCAAGACACTTCGACAGGTTAAAACAAGACCAGCAACACCGCCCGAATGTGCCGACAAATACCGATAGGAGCTGCACATATCTATTTCTCAGGGCACACTCAGATAAGCAATCCGTACAACTAAAACCAGCCCTCGAGTTTCCCCGAGGTGGCGCTGCAAGGGGCTCTAGTTTGGACCAACACTCAGAGGAGCACTGGCCCGGGGGGGTTAAAATAAGATGACCCTTGAGTCTGCAGAACCCAAGGGAAAGAAAAAGGCTAGGTGGCAAATGGTAAAACAAATGTTGGGCATTGCTGGAAAAGCTTTAATCAAGGCGAACTATCAAGGGGTTCCCATTATAACCCAACCGCGTAAGGAACGCAAAATCCGGGAACATAACACCGATATGACGGAAATTAGGGCGGCAAGAGTGGAACAAAACACTAGGCGAGAGGCCGATCCTTCCACCCTTTACCAAGTATATAGATGCATTAAGATAACATGGCAATATAATGATATCCCAACAAGTAAATAAAAGATGTTCCAACAAGGAACGGCCTCCAATCTTCACCTGCAACTAGCAACGCTATAAGAGGGGCTGAGCAAAGCGGTAACATAGCCAATCAACGGTTTGCTAGGACAAAGGTGGGTTAGAGGTTTGACATGGCAATTTAGGTGGCTTTCAAGCAAGTGGTAGGCATCATAGCAATGGCATAGCAAAAGAGCGAGCAAACTAGCATAGCAAAGATAGTAGTGATTTCGAGGGTATGATCATCTTGCCTGCACAGTTGTCAGAGTTGACTGGATCCTCGAAAGCAAACTCAACGGGCTCCTTGTTAGCGAACTCGTCTCCCGGCTCTACCCAAACAAGACAAACAAGCAACAAGGATACAATCAACCACGTGCAAGACCAAGCAATATGATGAAATGATGATATGCTATGCGGGATGCGATCCGGGATGCAAAATGCAAGATATGACAGGAAATGCATGAACCTGGCCTCAACCTGGAAATCCAAGTGTGCCACTGGAAAGATGAGATGAAATCGCTTGAAAACAATGTAAAGAACGCCAGAATCGGAGTTACGGTTTGGAAATGGCAAGCGATTCAAAAATGACACCGGTCTGCGATTTACAGCAAGTAGGCATCTAAATGCAATGAAATGAACATGCTACAGCCACCAAACATGACAACAAAATACATGGCAGGGATGCACACAAGATGCTTAACAAAAGTCTAGCACTGAGCTACGACCAATTCATCAATTAACAGGTTCAAACAAGCATGGCAAAAACGCAAATGGTAAAACAGATCTCAGACTTAGTGAAATTAACACTTGTCTGGAATTTCAGATCATATAGCCCTCTTCGAAGCAACAAAACAACATGCTACAGGACCTGAACATGACAAAGAAAGACATGGCATGGAGCTACTCAACAAGCTTAACAAAAGTCCCTTAGTGACATTGAGCCAAAAGGGATCACAAAATATAGTAACATGCACACGAACATAGCAAAAACATAATCAGTTCTCAGACTTAGTGAAAACTGGGACATGCTGAAACATAACTCACGAAGGCATGTTTACGAGCTCGATGCACTCACTACGGTGCAAGTCATGGCAAGACAAGCATACACCATAAAGAAGGCAACAAAATACAAGCTAGACATGGCAAGAACAATAGCATAGCATGCATGAATCAACTACAATAACACCGGCAAAATCGCAAACAAGTCGACGATCTGCCCAGATTCGCAACGAAGCAAAAGTAGAGCTCGATTGACTCAAGCTAGGGTTCTCCATAATTGCAAACAAAGACATGTATGGATAGAGCACTACAATATTAACAAAACTCCCTTACTGATCATCCTCAAAAGAGGCACGGATCACTAGGAAACAACATGAACATATGGCATCATGAACTAAACAATCCCAGGACTTAGTGAAATCACTAAGTCCCTGAAAACAAAATTATCAAGTGCACCACTTTGCAAGCTTGCACAAGTCACCACACACATCCTAAAAATACATAGGTTGCACCTCTGGAGAGATGACAAAACCCTTAACAAAACATATGTAGAACTCACGGGCATATCATGCACACAATAATCATGGAGAAAATGACAAAAGTGCTAAACGGAGTAACAGATCTGACGATTAACTCAAGTAGCCCTCTTCTAACAGAATTTCGGGCATCAAGATGAGCTTAAATGAAAAGGATGCAATGGAATGAAATGATGCACTCTCTGAGATGAACATTTTGATATGCTATATGCATGAATCGGAGCTACGGATGCAATGTTACGGAGCCGCGAACAGAGGCACTTGGATCTGCAGATTTCAACACTTAGACGAAATTTATACCCTGGAAAAGTCAACGGGACGAGGATATCCCGGGATGGAGGGATCCGGGCGGCGGGGCTGCGTTTGGATCGCTGAACCGGTGGATCTGATCCACCCGACCAGATCGGACCCGGCCGGAGCTCCGGCGAGGTGAGGCCTCCGGCGAGCGGCGGACGGCGGCCGGGGCGGC
>NC_041382.1:319914979-319967816 GCF_002162155.2 Triticum dicoccoides | reverse complement strand
CCGGCGGGGATGTGGGGCGGCGGCGCGGCCAATGGGGCAGCAACACGTGGCGGCGGCGGGTAAGTCGGATGTGTCCGACGCCGTCGGACGTGTCCGGCGGCGGCGGATCTGAGATTTTAGGGTTTCGGGGGAGGAGACCCGGGATTTGGAATGGGGGGTGTTTAAATAGGCATAGAGGAAGCTAGGAGAGTCCAAATGAGGTGCGGTTTTCGGCCACGCGATCGTGATCGAACGCTCTAGGACATGAAGGAGAGTTTGGTGGGTTTTGGGCCAAATTGGAGGGGTGTTGGGATGCAACACACACGAGGCCTTTTCGGTCCCTCGGTTAACCGTTGGAGTATCAAACGAAGTCCAAATGGTACGAAACTTGACAGGCGGTCTACCGGTAGTAATCCAAGGCCGCTTGGCAAGTCTCGGTCCAATCCGGAAATGTTTAATCCCCACACACGAAAGAAAGATAGAAAATACCACCGGAGGAGAACGAAGCGCCGGAATGCAAAACGGACAACGGGGAAAAGCTCGAATGCATAAGATGAACACGTATGCGAATGCAATGCACATGATGACATGATATGAGATGCATGACAAAGACAACAACACACGGAGACAAAGACCCGAACCCGAGGAAAAATAAATATAACTTAACGCCGGAAACGGCAAGAGTTGGAGTACAAATAGGGAAAGTTACATCCGGGGTGTTACAACCAATCTCCCGAGGTTACCGACGATGCTGGAAGCACGATCAGCCAAACCACGAATGTCTATTCCTGCACGCAATCGAAGAACAAGCAAGAACATGATAATGCAATCTGAATATTGCGAATATAGATGTAGTATTGATAAAGGTGGGGATCCAGAAGCGGTCTTGGTCTGGTCGTTGGACACAAACAAAGTACACGAAGTTGTGTTGGCTAACTTTTAACTGAAGAAATCCCAAGGAAAAAGCTACTAGATGGATCTACTTATATAGGAGCAAGGCGTGGCGGCCAAGGAGGTGGAAGGACGTCCCAAGGCAGCCTAAAACTAACCCTAGGTCGTACAAGGCTCATGGGCCCAAGTGGAGGTGATGCAACACCTTTGGACTTGTTGTTTGACTCGGATTCTGGTGCAATGTCAGATTGTTTCGTCGATATCTCAATGATACGGATGAATTTGAAGGTGAATCCAATTGGGTTGGAAAGAGCACGAAATCTAGTTTCCAACAAAAGAAGAATCACCCAATTCAGAGTCCGTATGAAAAAGTTGTTGGTGTTTTGAGTCAGGTATGTCTGTGTAGTCCGAATCTGAATCTAGAACGTGAGAGACTTGGACTCTATCTTCTCTTGGGCCAAAAGTGACGTGAGAGAACTTTTTGAACAGCAAGTAAACATCTATTTATCCCTTATCTTCATATGTGGATTGTACAAATGTCCCATACACCTGCAATTAGACAAAACACAAAAGTGTGTGAAGTATTTTTGTTCTGGATAACATAAATAGATTATTAAATAGTTTGCACTAGAAATCACCTGACAAATATGCATGTATGCAATATTTTTGGTCGTATCCAAGGTAGTCATGTCCTCATCATCATCCCCTTCTTGAAAACAAAACCGTCCTTGGCGTTGCTTAATCTGAAATGTGGCTAACAAAAGAGACAAGGTGTACATGTTGTATATGTATATGTCATCCATTTTTACTTCCCTTAATTTTTGCACATATGACATGATAGAGGCAAAGGTGTCCCGATGTTTCGATGAGATAGATATCATTTTCTGTGGGAGTCGACTTTGACGATCCGACTACGAACGTGCGAAGACATTGCGCCTTAGCAATCGCTAAACCAACTTCCGAGGTTATTGACCACGCCGGAGCACGATCAACCTGACCACGAGGGTCTATTTCCTGCGAGAAAACGAAGAACAAGAAAGAAACTGAGATTGCAATCTGGATATTGCGAATAAAAGAGGAAAGCTTTATTAATGAAGGTGGGGTTCTGTGAGGTCCTGGTCTGGTCGCTGGACACAAACGAAGGACGTGAAGTTGCAGCTATGGCGAACTTTTAGTCTAAATAAAAACCAAAATCTAAACGATGCCCTAAGGGCTATATATATGGAGGAGAGAGGAGGAATTTCATGGCCCTTGGAGGAGGGGTCCGAAACCAACCCTAACTCTTGTTTCCCCACACATACGGACTCTAAAAACAGCCTATACTTAAGTATTTCAAAAATACATGGGCCTGGCCCAATATTAAGGTGACGCAACACCTAGAATAGCCTCTGGATGAAATTTATGAAGTGATATCTTGTATATTTCGTCCAAGGCTTCAGGCACTCCTTATGGTGGCTTCAAAGTCCTGAAATCATCACTTGTAACTCCGTTCTTGATCCCCTTGCGCATGCCATCATCTCCATGCTTGAACTTGCTCCAAGGTTCATCTTTCTTGTCCAAGCTAGGCCCTTCATTTGTAAGCAAAACAAATGTATCCAATTTAGGCAGCATCATGTTCTCATGAGCATTAGAATCATTACCAAGAAACAAAAGTACCTGATAATTCAATTGGCGTGCGCGAGCTCTAGTAATTGGTCCAGTATGTATAGCAGCAGGGGTTGCGGGTGTAACAATGGTATTGATGTCCTCATCATCCTCCCCTTTTTGAAATGAAGTCATCCTCGACGAAAGTTCATCGTCCTGACTCAAATAAGGCTTCAAATCTGCAATGTTAAAAGTGGGACTAACCCCAAAATCTGCAGGCAGCTCAAGTTAATATGCATTATCATTTATTTTCTTTAACACCTTAAAAGGACCATCAGCATGTGGCATTAGCTTTGATTTGCGCAAATTAGGAAATCTATCCTTACGCAAATGTAACCAAACAAGATCTCCAGGTGCAAACACAACATTTTTTTCTACCCTTATCTCCAGCAAGTTTATATTTAGCATTCATACGCTCAATGCTTTCCTTAGTTAACTCATGCATTTTCAAAATTAATTCATCACGTTATTTAACATCAAAATTAACCTTCTCCAAAGATGGAAGAGGCAACAAATCAATAGGTGCACGAGGTAGGAAACCATACACAATTTCAAATGGGCACATCATAGTAGTAGAATGCAATGAACAATTATAAGCAAATTCAATATGAGACAAGCATTCTTCCCACATTTTCTTGTTATTCTTCAAAACAGCCCTAAGCATAGTAGACAATGTTCTATTGACTACTTCAGTTTGTCCATCAGTTTGGGGGTGACAAGTAGTACTAAAAAGCAGTTTAGTCCCCAACTTAGCCCATAAACATCTCCAAAAGTGGCTAAGAAATTTAGTATCACGATCTGAAATAATAGTATTTGGCACACCACGCAAGCGAATAATTTCACGAAAGAACAGCAACATTAACAACATCATCGCTTTTATGACATGGTATAAAGTGTGCCATTTTCGAGAACCTATCCACGACAAAAAATATGATATCCCTCCCCTTCTTTGTTCGAGGTAAACCTAAAACAAAGTCCATAGATATATCCTGATGAGGACATCAATATCATTGTTACACCCACAGCCCCTGCTGCTATACATACTGGACCAATTACTAGAGCTCGCGCACCCAATTGAATTATCAGGTACTTTCGTTTCTTGGTAATGATTCTAATGTTCATGACAATATGATGCTGCCTAAATTGGATACATTTTTTTTACTTACAAATGAAAGTCCTAGCTTGGACAAGAAAGATGAACCTTGGAGCAAGTTCAAGCATGGAGATGATGGCAGGCACAACGGGATCAAGAACGGAGTTACAAGTGATGATTTCAGGACTTTGAAACCACCATAAGGAGGGTATGAAGCCTTGGACGAAATATACAAGATGCCACTTCATAAATTTCGTCCAGAGGCTATTTTAGGTGCTGCGTCACCTTATTATTTGGCCAGGCCCATGTATTTTCAAAATACTTAAGTATAGGCTGTTTTTAGAGTCCGTATGTGTGGGGAAACAATAGTTAGGGTTGGTTTCGGACCCCTCCTACAAGGGCCACAAAATACCCCCCTCTTCCTCCATATATACAGCCCTTAGGGCGTCGTTTAGACTTTGGGTTTTGTTTAGATTAAAGTTCGTCATAGCTGCGACTTCGCGTACTTCGTTTGTGTTCAACGACCAGACAAAGGCGTCACAGAACCCCACCTTGATCAATAAAGCTTTCATCTTATATTCGCAATACCCAGATTGCAATCTCAGTTTCTTGCTTGTTCTTCATTTTCCTGCAGGAAACAGACCTTTGTGGTCAGGTTGATCGTGCTCCGGCGTGGTCAATAACCTCTCGGAGTTGGTTTAGCGATTGCTAAGGCGCGACGTCCTCGCACGTTCGTAGTCGGATCGTCAAAGTTGACTTCCTCCAAAACGATAGCCACCATCTCATCGAAAGACGGGACACCTTTGCCTCTATAAAGTGGTATCAGATTTTCAGGTTGCTCGGTGAGATTTTACAGTTTTCCATAGTTTAGATCGAGTCTGCTCTTCATACCTACAGTCCACGAAAAACGCCAAAAAAATTAGGGTTAGTTCATCATATCCAAACCAATCTGAGCCTTTGTGTAGTCTTTTTAGAGTTTTGCTGTGTTGAATTTGCGGCTGCATCGTCGTGTCAAGGTGCTGGTCTTAGCGTCTAGTCCCTTATAGTTTCGAGTTCTGTTCACAGGTTGTCACGCCGCCGCCGCACCATCGTCATCATCATTGCCATATACCACCACCCCACCATATACATTGCCGCTGCCATATACAACCACCAATCCGAGTCCGGATATACCATCGCCATATACCACCACCAATCCGAGTCCAGCTATACCATCGCCATATACAACCACCAGTCCGAGTTCCACCAGATTCATCGCCGCCACCAGTCCGAGTTCCACCAGATTCATCTCCGCTACCAGTCCTAGTCCGAGTACAGTATTTGCTGCTTTGTTTTCGAGTTCTAGATCACGCAATACTTCGGGTCGTGACAGAATAGGACTCCTGAGATTCTGTGCTACTCGCAGAAAAAAATAGTTCCAAACTCAAAAAAAAATCTGGCTAGGCAGTTTTAGATCATTTGTAGACTTTTTCGAAAAAAAATTGTTGCCGAGCAAAAAAAAGAGGAAAAAAAGTGCAAAAAAGTAAAAAAAAAAAGAAAATAAATTCAGAGAGTGCTCCTCCCTTGTTTACGTGTCGCGCCGTGATTTTGTTCGTGTTCTAGGCTCGCGTCTCTAGTACGGTCTAGCCTAGGACCAGCATAGTACCGTCGTTGAGCTTTTATTCAACTTTGCATCTCTGAATTGATTATTGCTAACCTTTTTGTTACCATATTATAAGCCTTCCCAGCTCCACATACATCTACGTCGTGCGTTTGACACCACTTGGCAATCGCTCTATCCAATCTTTGAGAGTTTTGACTACGACGGTTGCCGATCACCACCTGCTGGTGGGTAAGAACTGGTAAGAATTTGAGATTCGCTTGCCGGATTTGTGACATCCACCACCACCTCTTGTTAGTAGTCTGTAGGATCATATTCTTATATGTTTCTATTGCTGCTAACCATGGCAGGATCACAAGCCGACGAGACTGACTGGGTGAACATGGCGAATAAGGAGTTGCATGATAAATTTCAGCAAATGATGAGTGGACAAGTGCAAGATGTGCTAAAAAGATTTGAAGAGGCCATGGAGAAGATAGATGGCATGGAGAAGACGTTCGAAACAAAGCTCGATAACAAGTTTAATGAATTGCTCGGGCATCTTCCACCACCCCCATCGGCTGCCCCTAATGCACCTCTACAACAACAACAACAACAACAACAACAACAACGTTGGTTTCCAAATCAAGTCGGACGAGCACAGCACGTTCCCATTGACCCTGGGCAAAATTCTGGTGCCGCTGTTGATGCTTCTGCCGCTCCTGCTGCTACTGCAGAGGTGGAGGACCGTTACGAGGATGAGGTTGATCAAAATCAGAACTATGTGCAACCACCAGCACCACCACCACCAGGTCATCCTCGTGCATATCATCGCAACGGTAGGGCGACACCACCACCTGAGGTACATGACCATCTTCCTAAACTAAAATTGAATATTCCACCATTTGAGGGTAGACATGTTCCTGATATATATCTTACTTGGGAGTTAGAAACTGAACAACGATTTACATGTTTACAATATCCTGAGGAGAGACGTGTTCCTGCTGCTATTTGCGCTTTCACTAGCTTTGCATGTGTTTGGTGGTCTGAACATTGTAGATTATATCCTATTCCAGCTACTTGGGCTGCTTTGAAAACTGCTATGCGTACGCGTTGGGTTCCACCATATTATCAACGTGAATTGCTTCAAAAATTGCAGCGTTTAAGACAAGGAAAAAATTCTGTAGAAGAATATTATCAGGAATTACAAACTGGCATGATTAGATGTGGTATTGTTGAGGAGAATGAAGCTATGCTTGCATGTTTTATGGGTGGATTAAATAGAGAGATTCAGACCATTCTAGAGTATAAGGAGTATACTAATATCACTCGTTTATTCCATCTTGCTTGTAAAGCTGAACGTGAAGTGCAGGATCGACATGCATTGGCGCGAACTAACTTTCCGGTAGGTCGATCTTCATTATGGACACCACATGCATCCTCTATTTCCATTGCACCAGCACCTCAATCAGGTGCTACCTCCAGCCATGATACAAGAAAGCAAGCACAACCACCACTATCTACCAAGACCACACCTGCTGGGCCTGCACAGAGTTCTTCTTCTTCTTCCATGGCATCAACAGGGCACACAAGTGATATTATTTGTCGTCGTTGTAAGGGAAGAGGACATTTTGCGAGAGAATGCAAATCTCAGCGTGTGATGGTTGTTATTGAGGATGGTGGGTATGAGTCCGCTAGTGACTATGATGAGGAGACTTTGGCTCTTATTACACTGAAGAACACGGTGGAGAGGATTCTGATCATGAGACGCAATACATGGCTACTGAAGATGCTGACAGGTATGAATGTTTAGTTGGTCAACGTGTTTTGAGTGTGCAGGTTACACAAGCTGAGCAAAATCAGAGGCATAATTTGTTCCATACAAAGGGAGTTGTGAAGGAACGTTCTGTTCGCGTCATCATAGATGGAGGGAGCTGCTATAACTTGGCTAGCATGGAGAGGGTGGAGAAGCTATCTCTCGCCACAAGACCACATCCACATCCTTACTACATCCAATGGTTCAACAACAATGGCAAGGTTAGGGTAACACGTACTATTCGTGTGCATTTTAGTATCTCTACATATGCTGATTATGTTGATTGTGATGTGGTACCTATGCATGCATGTTCCTTATTACTTGGTAGACCATGGCAATTTGATAAAAATTCTTTACACCATGGTAGAAACAATCAATATACTCTTGTTCATAAGGATAAAAATATTACTTTGCTTCCTATGACTCCTGATTCCATTTTGAAAGATGATATTAATAGATCTAATAAAGCAAAACAGGAGAAAAATAAAAGTGAAAATCAGATTGTGGCAAAAGAATTTGAGCAGCAAATGCAGCCTAATAATAAACCATCTAGTGTTGCTTCTGAAATTAAATTAAAAAGTGCATGTTTACTTGCCACCAAATCTGATATTGATAATTTAGATTTTAGAAAATTTGTTTGCTATGCTTTTGTGTGCAAAGAGGCATTATTTTCATTCGAGAACATGCCTTCCTCTTTGCCTCCTGCTGTCACTAACATTTTGTAGGAGTTCGCTGACGTCTTTCCACAAGACGTGCCACCGGGATTACCACCTATTCGGGGGATTGAGCATCAAATTAACTTAATTCCCAGTGCATCATTACCCAACCGTTCACCATACCGTACCAATCCAGAGGAGACGAAGGAGATTATGCGTCAAGTACAAGAACTGCTCGACAAAGGTTATATACGCGAATCCCTTAGTGCTTGTGCTGTTCCAATCATTTTAGTGCCAAAAAAGGATGGTACATCACGTATGTGCGTTGATTGTAGAGGCATTAATAATATTACTATTCGTTATCGTCATCCTATTCCTAGGCTAGATGATATGCTTGATGAATTGAGTGGCTCTACAATATTCTCCAAAGTTGATTTGCGTAGTGGATACCATCAAATTCGTATGAAATTGGGAGATGAATGGAAAACAATATTTAAAACTAAGTTTGGATTATATGAGTGGTTAGTCATGCCTTTTGGGTTAACTAATGCACCCAGTACTTTCATGAGGTTAATGAACGAAGTTTTACGTGCTTTCATTGGACGTTTTGTGGTAGTTTACTTTGATGACATATTGATTTATAGCAAATCTTTGGAGGAACATTTGGAACATTCACGTGCTATTTTTATTGCTCTACGTGATGCACGTTTGTTTGGTAACCTTGGAAAGTGCACCTTTTGCACCGACCGAGTATCTTTTCCTGGCTATGTGGTTACTCCACAGGGAATTGAAGTTGATAAAGCCAAGATTGAAGCTATTGAGAGTTGGCTGCAGCCCAAAACGGTCACACAAGTGAGGAGTTTCCTCGGCCTCGCTAGTTTCTATAGGCGTTTTGTGAGAGATTTCAGCACCATTGTTGCACCTCTCAACGATCTTACAAAGAAGGATAAGCCTTTTGTTTGGGGTACCGCACAGGAAGAAGCCTTCACGATATTGAAAGATATGTTGACACATGCTCCTTTACTCCAACTTCCTGATTTTAATAAGACTTTTGAGCTTGAATGTGACGCTAGTGGAATTGGATTAGGAGGTGTGTTATTACAAGATGGAAAACCTGTTGCATACTTTTCTGAAAAATTGAGTGGGCCTAGTCTGAACTATTCTACTTATGATAAAGAATTATATGCTCTTGTTCGGACCATAGAAAAATGGCAACATTATTTATGGCCAAAGGAATTTGTTATACATTCCAATCATGAATCTTTGAAACACATTAAAAGTCAGGCAAAACTGAACTGTAGACATGCTAAATGGGTTAAATTCATTGAGACTTTCCCTTATGTCATTAAACAAAAGAAGGGTAAAGAAAATGTTATTGCTGATGCATTGTCTCGTCGTTATACTATGCTTTCACAACTTGACTTTAAAATATTTGGTTTGGAGACCATCAAAGATCAATATGTGCATGATGCTGAATTTAAAGATGTATTGCAGAATTGTAAGGAAGGGAGAACTTGGAACAAGTTTGTTCTTAACAATGGATTTGTGTTTGTTCTTAACAAGCTATGCATTCAAGCTAGCTCCGTTCGTCTTTTGTTATTGCAGGAGGCGCATGGAGGAGGATTAATGGGACACTTTGGCGTCAAGAAGACGGGGGATGTACTTGCTACACATTTATTTTGGCCAAAGATGAGACGAGATGATGAGCGTTTTGTTGCTCACTGCACTACATGTCAAAAAGCTATGTCGTGACTCAATCCTCATGGTTTATATATGCCTTTGCCTGTACCTAGTGTTCCTTGGGACGATATATCTATGGACTTTGTTTTAGGTTTACCTCGAACAAAGAAGGGGAGGGATAGCATATTTGTTGTCGTGGATAGGTTCTCGAAAATGGCACACTTTATACCATGTCATAAAAGCGATGATGCTGTTAATGTTGCTGATTTGTTCTTTCGTGAAATTATTCGCTTGCGTGGTGTGCCAAATACTATTGTTTTAGATCGTGATACTAAATTTCTTAGCCATTTTTGGAGATGTTTATGCGCTGAGTTGGGGAATAAACTGCTTTTTAGTAATACTTGCCATCCCCAAACTGATGGACAAACTGAAGTAGTCAATAGAACATTGTCTTCTATGCTTAGGGCTGTTTTGAAGAATAACAATAAAATGTGGGAAGAATGCTTACCTCATATTGAATTTGCTTATAATCGTTCATTGCATTCTACTACTAAGATGTGCCCTTTTGAAATTGTGTATGGTTTCCTACCTCGTGCACCTATTGATTTATTGCCTCTTCCATCTTCGGAGAAGGTTAATTTTGATGCTAAAGAACGTGCTGAATTGATTTTAAAAATGCATGAGTTAACTAAGGAAAACATTGAGCGTATGAATGCTTTTCCTAATTTGCGCAAATCAAAGCTAATGCCACATGCTGATGGTCCTTTTAAGGTGTAAGAGAAAATAAATGATAATGCATATAAACTTGAGCTGCCTGCAGATTTTGGGGTTAGTCCCACTTTTAACATTGCAGATTTGAAGCCTTATTTGGGTGAGGACGATGAACTTTCGTCGAGGACAACTTAATTTCAAGAAGGGGAGGATGATGAGGACATCAATACCATTGTTACACCCACAGCCCCCGCTGCTATACATATTGGACCAATTACTAGAGCTTGCGCACGGCAATTGAATTATCAGGTACTTTCGTTTCTTGGTAACAATTCTAATGTTCATGAGAATATGATGTTGCCTAAATTGGATACATTTGTTTTGGTTACAAATGAAGGGCCTAGCTTGGACAAGAAAGATGAACCTTGGAGCAAGTTCAAGCATGGAGATGATGGCAGGCGCAACGGGATCAAGAATGGAGTTACAAGTGATGATTTCAGGACTTTGAAACCACCATAAGGAGTGTATGAAGCCTTGGACGAAATATACAAGATGCCACTTCATGAATTTCGTCCAGAGGCTATTTTAGGTGCTGCGTCACCTTATTATTTGGTGAGGCCCATGTATTTTCGAAATACTTAAGTATAGGCTGTTTTTAGAGTCCGTATGTGTGGGGAAACAAGAGTTAGGTTTGGTTTCAGACCCCTCCTACAAGGTCCATGAAATCCCCCCTCTTCCTCCATATATACAACCCTTAGGGCGTCGTTTATACTTTGGGTTTTGTTTAGATTAAAGTTCGCCATAGCTGCAACTTTGCGTACTTCATTTGTGTTAAACAATCAGACAAAGGCGTCACAAAACCCCACCTTGATCAATAAATCTTTCTTCTTATATTCGCAATACCTAGATTGCAATCTCAGTTTCTTGCTTGTTCTTCATTTGCCTGCAGGAAACAAACCTTTGTGGTCAGGTTGATCGTGCTCCGGCGTGGTCAATAACCTCTCGGAGTTGGTTTAGCGATTGCTAAGGCGCGACGTCCTCGCACGTTCGTAGTGGGATCATCAAAGTCGACTTCGTCCAAAACGATAGCCACCATCTCATCGAAAGACGGGAAACCTTTGCCTCTATCAAGTGGTATCAGATTTTCAGGTTGCTCGGTGAGATTTTACAGTTTTTCATAGTTTAGATCGAGTCTGCTCTTCATACCTACAGTCCACGAAAAAAGCCAAAAAAAATTAGGGTTAGTTCATCATATCCAAACCAATCTGAGCCTTTATGTAGTCTTTTTAGAGTTTTGCTTTGTTGAATTTGCGGTTGCATCGTCGTGTCAAGTTGCTGGTCTTAGCGTATAGTCCCTTATAGTTTCGAGTTCTGTTCACAGGTTGTCACGCTGCCGTCGCACCATCGTCATCATCATTGCCATATACCACCACCCCACCATATACATTGTCGCTGCCATATACAACCACCAATCCGAGTCCGGATATACCATCGCCAAATACCACCACCAATCTGAGTCCAGCTATACCATCGCCATATACAACCACGAGTCCGAGTTCCACCAGATTCATCGCTGCCACCAGTCCGAGTTCCACCAGATTCATCTCCGCTACCAGTCCTAGTCCGAGTCCAGTATTTGTTGCTTTGTTTTCGAGTTCCAGATCACGCGATACTTTGAGTCGTGACAGAATAGGACTCCTGAGATTCTGTGCTACCCGTAGAAGAAAAATAGTTCCAAACTCAAAAAAAAAAATTCTGGCTAGGCAGTTTTAGATCATTTGTAGACTTTTTCAAAAAAAATTGTTGCCGAGCAAAAAAAAGAGGAAAAAAAGTGCAAAACAAAGTGAAAAAAAAGAAAATAAATTTAGAGAGTGCTCCTCCCTTGTTTACGTGCCGCGCCGTGATTTTGTTCGTGTTCTAGGCTCGCGTCTCTAGTACGGTCTAGCCTAGGACCAGCACAGTACCGTCGTTGAGCGTTTATTCAACTTTGCATCTCTGAATTGATTATTGCTGACCTTTTTGCTACCATATTATAAGCCTTCCCATCTCCACATACATCTACGTCGTGCGTTTGACACCACCTGGCAATCGCTCTATCCAATCATTGAGAGTTTTGACTACGACGGTTGTCGATCACCACCTGCTGCTGGGTAAGAACTGGTAAGAATTTGAGATTCGCTTGCTGTATTTGTGACATCCACCACCACCTCTTGTTAGTAGTCTGTAGGATCATATTCTTGTGTATTTCTATTGCTGCTAACCATGGCAGGATCACAAGCCGACGAGACTGACTGGGAGAACATGACGAATAAGGAGTTGCATGATAAATTTCAGCAAATGATGAGTGGACAGGTTCTAAACAGATTTGAAGAGGACATGGAGAAGATAGATGGCATGAAGAAGACGTTCGAAACAAAGCTCGATAACAAGTTTAATGAATTGCTCGCGCGTCTTCCACCACCCCCACCGGTTTCCCCTAACGCACCTCTACAACAACAACAACAACAACAACAACAACAACAAGACGTCGGTTTCCAAATCAAGTGGGACGAGCACAACGCGTTCCCATTGACCCTGGGCAAAATTCTGGTGCCGCTGTTGATGCTTCTGCCGCTCCTGCTGCTACTACAGAGGTGGAGGACCATTACGAGGATGAGGTTGATCAAAATAAGAACTATGTGCAACCACCAGCACCACCACCACCAGGTCGTCATCATGCATATCATCGCAGCGGTAGGGCTGCACCACCACCTGAGGTACATGACCATCTTCCTAAACTAAAATTGAATATTCCACCATTTGAGGGTAGATATGTTCCTGATATATATCTTACTTGGGAGCTAGAAACTGAACAACGATTTACATGTTTACAATATCCTGAGGAGAGACGTGTTCCTGCTGCTGTTTGTGCTTTCACTAGCTTTGCATGTGTTTGGTGGTCTGAACATTGTAGATTATATCCTATTCCAGCTACTTGGGCTGCTTTGAAAACTGCTATGCGTACTCGTTGGGTTCCACCATATTATCAACGTGAATTGCTTAAAAAATTGCAGCGTTTAAGACAAGGAAAAAATTCTGTAGAAGAATATTATCAGGAATTACAAACTGGCATGATTAGATGTGGTATTGTTGAGGAGAATGAAGCTATGCTTGCACGTTTTATGGGTGGATTAAATAGAGAGATTCAGACCATTCTAGAGTATAAGGAGTATACTAATATCACTCGTTTATTAGTGCAGGATCGACAGGCATTGGCGCGAACTAACTTTTCTGCAGGTCGATCTTCATTATTGACAGCACGTGCATCCTCTACTTCCACTCCACCAGCACCTCCAACAGGTGCCACCTCCAGCCGTGATACAAGAAAGCAGGCACAACCACCACTATCTGCCAACAGCACACCTGCCGGACCTGCGCACAGCTCTTCTTCTTCCATGGCATCAACAGGGCACACAAGTGATATTATTTGTCATCGTTGTAAGGGAAGAGGACATTTTGCGAGAGAATGCCAATCTCAGCGTGTGATGATTGCTACTTAGGATGGTGGGTATGAGTCCGCTAGTGACTATGATGAGGAGACTTTGGCTCTTATTACACATGAAGAACACGGTGGAGAGAATTCTGATCATGAGACGCAATACATGGCTGCTGAAGATGTTGACAGGTATGAATGTTTAGTTGCTCAACATGTTTTGAGTGTGCAGGTTACACAAGCTGAGCAAAATCACAGGCATAATTTGTTCCATACAAAGGGAGTTGTGAAGGAACATTCTGTTCGCGTCATCTTAGATGGAGGGAGCTGCAATAACTTGGCTATTAATATCACCTTTTATTTTTATTTTTCACAATCTGATTTTCACTTTTATTTTTCGCCTGTTTTGCTTTATTAGCTCTATTAATATCATCTTTCAAAATGGAATCAGGAGTCATAGGAAGCAAAGTAATATTTTTATCCTTATGAACAAGAGTATACTGATTGTTTCTACCATGGTGTATACTGATTGTTTCTAACAAGAGTATACTGATTGTTTCTACCATGGTGTACAGAATCAGGAGTCATAGGCTGTTTTTAGAGTCCGTATGTGTCGGGAAACAAGAGTTAGGGTTGGTTTCGGACCCCTCCTCCAAGGGCCACGAAATCCCCCCCCTCTTCCTCATATATACAGCCCTTAGGGCGTCGTTTAGACTTTGGGTTTTGTTTAGATTAAAGTTCGCCATAGCTGCAACTTCGCATACTTCGTTCGTGTTCAACGACAAGACAAAGGCGTCACAGAACCCCACCTTGATCAATAAAGCTTTCATCTTTTATTCACAATATCCAGATTGCAATCTCAGTTTCTTTCTTGTTCTTCGTTTGCCTGCAGGAAACAGACCTTCGTGGTCAGGTTGATCGTGCTCTGGCATGGTCAATAACCTCTCGGAGTTGGTTTAGTGATTGCTAAGGCGCGACTTCCTCGCACGTTCGTAGTCGGATCGTCAAAGTCGGCTTCCTCCAAAACGATAGCCACCATCTCATCAAAATACGGGACACCTTTGCCTCTATCATATCCTCCCAAGGAACACAAGGTACAGGCAAAGGCATATATAAACCATGAGGATTGAGTCGTGACTTAGCTTTTTGACATGTAGTGCAACGAGCAACAAAACGCTCAACATCCCGTCTCATCTTTGGCCAAAAGAAATGTGTAGCAATTATATCCTCCGTCTTCTTGACGCCAAAGTGTCCCATTAATCCTCCTCCATGCGATTCCCGCAACAACAAAAGACGAACCGAGCTAGCTGGAATGCATAGCTTGTTATCACGAAATACAAATCCATCATTAAGAATGAACTTGTTCCAAGTTCTCCCTTCCTTACAATTCTGCAATACATCTTTAAATTCAGCATCATGCACATATTGATCTTTGATGGTCTCCAAACCAAATATTTTAAAGTCAAGTTGTGAAAGCATAGTATAACGATGAGACAATGCATCAGCAATAACATTTTCTTTACCCTTCTTGTGTTTAATGACATTAGGGAAAGTCTCAATGAATTCAACCCATTTAGCATGTCTACGGTTCAGTTTTGCTTGACTTTTAGCGTGTTTCAAAGATTCATGATCAGAATTTCAAAGATTCATGATCAGAATGTATAACAAATTCCTTTGGCCATAAATAATGTTGCCATGTTTCTAAGGTCCGACCAAGAGCATATAATTCTTTATCATAAGTAGAATAGTTCAGACTAGGCCCACTCAATTTTTCAGAAAAGTATGCAACAGGTTTGCCATCTTGTAATAACATACCTCCTAATCCAATTCCACTAGCATCACATTCAAGCTCAAAAGTCTTATTAAAATCAGGAAGTTGGAGTAAATGAGCATGTGTCAGCTTATCTTTCAATACCGTGAAGGCTTCTTCCTGTGCGGTACCCCAAACAAAAGGCACATCCTTCTTTGTAAGCTCATTGAGAGGTGTAGCAATGGTGCTGAAATCTCTTACAAAACGCCTATAGAAACCAGCGAGGCCAAGGAAACTCCTCACTTGTGTGACCGTTTTGGGCTGCGGCCAACTCTCAATAGCTTCAATCTTGGCTTTATCAACATCAATTCCCTGTGTAGTAACAACATAGCCAAGAAAAGATACTCGGTTGGTGCAAAAGGTGCACTTTCCAAGGTTACCAAACAAACGTGCATCACGTAGAGCAATAAAAACAACACGCAAATGTTCCAAAGGTTCCTCCAAAGATTTTCTATAAATCAATATGTCATCAAAGTAAACTACCACAAATCGTCCAATGAAAGCACGTAAAACTTCGTTCATTATCTCATGAAAGTACTAGGTGCATTAGTTAACCCAAAAGGCATGACTAACCACTCATATAATCCAAACTTAGTTTTAAATGCTGTTTTCCATTCATCTCCCAATTTCATACAAATTTGATGGTATGCACTACGCAAATCCACTTTGGAGAATATTGTAGAGCCACTCAATTCATCAAGCATATCATCTAGCCTAGGAATAAGATGACAATAACAAATAGTAATATTATTAGTGCCTCTACAATCAACGCACATACGCGACATACCATCCTTTTTCGGCACTAAAATGGTAGGAACAACACAAGGACTAAGGGGTTCGCGTATATAACCTTTGTCGAGCAGTTCTTGTACTTGACGCATAATCTCCTTCGTCTCCTATAGATTGGTATGGTATGGTGCACGGTTGGGTAATGATGCACCGGGAATTAAGTCAACTTGATGCTCAATCCCTCGAATAGGTGGTAATCCCGGTGGCACGTCTTATGGAAAGACGTCAGCGAACTCTTACAAAATGTTAGTGACAGCAGGAGGCAAAGAGGAAGGCACGTCCTCGAATGAAAATAATACCTCTTTGCACACAAAAGCATACCAACCAGATTTGCTAAAATCTAAATCATCAATATCAGATTTGGTGGCAAGTAAACATGCACTTTTCAATTTAATTTCAGAAGCAACACTAGATGGTTTATTATTCTCTTTTATTTTTCTCCTGTTTTGCTTTATTAGCTCTATTAATATCATATTTCAAAATGGAATCAGGAGTCATAGGAAGCAAAGTAATTTTTTTATCCTTATGAACAAGAGTATACTGATTGTTTCTACCATGGTGTACAGAATTTTTATCAAATTGGCATGGTCTACCAAGTAATAAGGAACATGCTTGCATAGGTACCACATCACAATCAACATAATCAGCATATGTAGAGATACTAAAATGCACACAAACAGTACATGTTACCTTAACCTTGCCGCTGTTGTTGAATCATTGGATGTAGTAAGGATGTGGATGTGGTCTTGTGGTGAGAGAGAGCTTCTCCACCATCTCCATGCTAGCCAAGTTATTGCAGCTCCCTCCATCTATGATGACGCGAACAGAACGTTTCTTCACAACTCCCTTTGTATGGAACAAAGTATGCCTCTGATTTTGCTCAGCTTGTGTAACATGCATAGTCAAAAAACGTTGAGCAACTAAACATTCATACCTGTCAGCATCTTCAGCAACCATGTATTGCGTCTCATGCTCAAAATCCTCTCCACCGTGTTCTTCATGTGTAATAAGAGCCAAAGTCTCCTCATCATAGTCACTAGCGGACTCATACCCACCATCCTCAGTAGCAATCATCACATGCTGAGATTGGCATTCTCTCGCAAAATGTCCTCTTCCCTTACAACGATGACAAATAATATCACTTGTGTGCCTTGTTGATGCCATGGAAAAAGAAGTGCTCTGTGCAGGTCCGACAGGTGTGCTCTTGTCAGATAGTGGTGGTTGTGCATGCTTTCTTGTATCACGGCTGGAGGTGGCACCTGATGGAGGTGCTGGTGGAGTGGAAGTAGAGGATGCACGTGGTGTCCATGATGAAGATCGACCTGCAGAAAAGTTAGTTCGTGCCAATGCCTGTCGATCCTGCACTTCACGTTCAGCTTTACAAGCAAGATGGAATAAACGAGTGATATTAGTATACTCTATATACTCTAGAATGGTCTGAATCTCTCTATTTAATACACCCATAAAATGTGCAAGCATAGCTTCATTCTCCTCAACAATATGACATCTAATCATGCCAGTTTGTAATTCTGATAATATTCTTCTACAGAATTGTTTCCTTGTCATAAACGCTGCAAATTTTGAAGTAATTCACATTGATAATATGGTGGAACCCAACGAGTACGCATAGCAGTTTTCAAAGCAGCCCAATTAGCTGGAATAGGATATAATCTACAATGTTGAGACCACCAAACACATGCAAGGCTAGTGAAAGCAAAAACAGCAGCAGGAACACAAGAAGATATATATCGTTGTTTAGTTTCTAACTCACAAGTAAGATATATATCAGGAACATATCTACCCTCAATGGTGAAATATTCAATTTCAGTTTAGGAAAATGGTCATGTACCTCAGGTGGTGGTGCAACCCTACCGTTGCGATGATATGCATGAGGACGACCTGGTGGTGGTGGTGCTGGTGGTTGCACATAGTTCTGATTTTGGTCAACCTCATCCTCGTAATGGTCCTCCACCTCATCAGTAGTAGCAGGAGCGGCAGAAGCATCAACAGCAGCACCAGAATTTTGCCCAGGTTCAATGGGAACGCGCTGTGCTCGTCCCACTTGATTTGGAAAGTGACGTTGTTGTTGTTGTTGTTGTTGTAGAGGTGCGTTAGGGGAAGCCGGTGGTGGTGCTGGAAGACGCGCGAGCAATTCATTAAACTTTTTATCGAGCTTTGTTTCGAACGTCTTCTCCATGCCATCTATCTTCTCCATGGCCTCTTCAAATCTGTTTAGCACATCTTGCACCTGTCCACTCATCATTTGCAGAAATTTATCATGCAACTCCTTATTCGTCATGTTCTCCCAGTCAGTCTCGTCGGCTTGTGATCCTGACATGGTTAGCAGCAATAGAAACACACAAGAATATGATCCTACAGACTACTAACAAGAGGTGGTGGTGGATGTCACAAATCCGTCAAGCAAATCTCAAATTCTTACCAGTTCTTACCCAGCAGCAGGCGGTGATCGGCAACCGTCGTAGTCAAAACTCTCAAAGCTTGGATAGAGCAATTACCAGGGAGAGTCAAACGCACGTCGTAGGTGTATGTGGAGCTGGGAAGGCTTATAATATGGTAGCAAAAAGGGTCAGCAATAATTAATTCAGAGATGCAAAGTTGAATTAATGCTCAACGACGGTACTGTGCTGGTCCTAGGCTAGACCGTGCTTGAGACGCGAGCCTAGAACACTAACAAAAATCACGGCGCTGCACGTAAACAAGGGAAAAGCACACTCTGGAACTTTTTTTCACTCTTTTTTTGGCGCTCCTCTTTTTTTGCGCTCCTTTTTTTGCGAAAGATCACTCTTCCCTCGTCAAACTAACAGGATGGGCACACAATTTTTTTTTGACTTTTTTTCCGAAATCAGGGCAACGACGACGAAAAAGTGCGACAAAAAATCACTGTGATGGCACGTGGCTCAAAAGACTCAGAAAAGCCTAAAAATAGGATAGGGAAAAATATTTTTGCTTGTGATTTTTTTTCCAAAACCTACTTTGGCAAGGAAACACGAATCGGAAATTAGACGGACCTCGAAAACAAAGCTAATATGAAAGGAACTCAGATTGGTGGTGGATATATGATGGTAGGATATGGCAGCGGTGGTGGTATATGGATACGGATTGGTGGTGGTATATGGATACGGATTGGTGGTGGTATATGGAGACGGATTGGTGGTGGTATATGGATATGGATTGGTGATGGTATATGGAGACGGATCGATGGCGGATAAGCGGTGGTGGTAGATGGCATGGGCGATGATGATGGTGCGGCGGCGGTGTGACAACTTATGACCAGAACTCGAAACTCTAAAAGACTAGACTCTAAGACCAGCAACTAGACATGACGATGCAACCGCAAATTCAACAAAGAAAAATACTGAAAAGAGTATGCAAAGGCTCAGATTGGTTCGGATATGATGAACTAACCCTAATGTTTTTTCCTTTTTTTTGTGGACTGTAGGTATGAATAACAGACTCGATCTAAACTATGAAAAACTGTAAAATCTCACCCCTGGAAATCAGATACCACTTGATAGAGGCGAAGGTGTCCCGATGTTTCGATGAGATGGTGGCTATCGTTTCTGTGGGAGTCGACCTTGACGATCCGACTACGAACGTGTGAGACGTCGCGCCTTAGCAATCACTAAACCAACTTCTGAGGGGTTATTGACCACACCGGAGCACGATCAACCTGACCACGGGGGTCTGTTTCCTGCGAGCGAACGAAGAAAAGCAAGAAACTGAGATTGCAATCTGGATATTGCAAATATAAGATGAAAGCTTTATTGATCAAGCTGGGGTTCTGTGATGTCTTGGTCTGGTCATTGGACACAAACGAAGTACACGGAGTTGCAGCTATGGCGAACTTTTAATCTAAACAAAACCCAAAGTCTAAACGACGCCCTAAGGGATGTATATATGGAGGAAGAGGGGGGGATTTCGTGGCCCTTGGAGGAGGGGTCCGAAACCAACCCTAACTCTTGTTTCCCCACACATACGGACTCTAAAAACAGCCTATACATAAGTATTTCGAAAATACATGACCTGTAATAATAAGGTGACGCAGCACCTAAAATAGCCTCTGAACGAAATTTATGAAGTGGCATCTTGTATATTTTCTCCAAGGCTTCATGCACTCCTTATGGTGGCTTCAAAGTCCTGGAATCATCACCTGTAACTCCGTTCTTGATCCCCTTGCTCCTGCCATCATCTCCATGCTTGAACTTGTTCCAAGGTTCATCTTTCTTGTCCAAGCTAGTTCCTTCATTTGTAAGCAAAACAAATGTAACCAATTTAGGCAGCATCATTGATGTGGAGCATCCTATGATCATCCCCATGTACACTACGACTTCTCACCAAGCCCTTAGTGCCCACATGTTGATACCTCAAGCATACGCCATTGGACACAAGGTGAACCCGCTCCTTTCCGAATCTTCCCATTCCGCATGTAAGACATGGATGCTACCTCAAGCGCGGACCTTATGCATACTCAGGTCCATCCGAGGAGATCATGGAGAGCCTATGGACCAAGGCCAAGTGTGCGCGGGAGCAAGGGAACGAGAGCCAGCTGCTACAGCCCGAGCGGTACTACCGCCCACACCAAGCGGTACTACCGCTGGAGGCCCACAAGCGGTGCAACCGCTCAACCACCGCACAACAACCGGCCAAGCTTCTATGATCGAGCGGTGCAAGGCCGGTGCAGCACCAGTTTATCTCCATAACAGCCACCTGACCGATACAACCGCCCCAAGCACCGGTACAACCGCTGAGCACATCTAGAAGCACCTCCAGGAACCAGTACGTGAGCGCCCAGCGGTACAACCGCCCCCATGACCGGTACTACCGCCCTGCCTGCGCGCCGTGAAAGGGGTTTCACCCCATGTATCCCCCAACTTACCCCTTGGACTATATATACTTGTCCCTTAGCTCCGTACTAGGGTGAGCGTTGGTTTAGCTCATTTGAGAGATAGAGCTACACTCATCCATATCGGATATACTCCACGAGAGAGACCGCGGCCTCTATGGAGAAGATCCCTTTGGATTTAAGACCTCCTTTTGGAGAAGAACTCAAGACCTCCTCACGGAGAAGACCGGTTACCTACTTATCGCCCCTAGTTGATTGTGTATCGTGTACCTTCCTTTGTGTTCATGGTTCTAGCGCATGTGTGATCATACTTGTTGGTTTGAGTGTTCTCTTGTGTTCCCCTCGTGATTTTCCCCTCGTTTCCCTCCTTGTGTTCATCACGTTCTTCGCGGGATCTGCTCCTTTCGTGAAAGATCAGCCTATAGGATTCTACCCTACATCATCTTAGTATCAAGAGCCACGTTGATCATGATTTCGGAGCCTCCCCGTTGTGTTTCTAGCCTTATTTTGTGTTTTTCGTCCTAAATTTGAAAATCCCCACCAAAATATTCCCAAATTTTTTGTGATTTGTTGGTTTGACGAAGTTTTGTTGGATTTGATCCATGGATTTGCTTGGTTTCAAGTGGATCTAGCATCTCTCCATTTTTCTCCACCTTCCGTCCACAAAATCCATCAAATTTTGCCCCCGAGATCATCCATTTCCACCCCAAGTTCATCTCCGATCCAGATCTGAGAATTTTTCCCGACACCAGCGGTACAACCGGCCCCCGAGGTGGTACAACTGCTCCCCCATAACCTGATACTTCTGCCAGCTAAAACTGGAACTCCAGGATGCTCCAGGAGCGGTACAGCGCCCTAGCAAGTGGTACAACCGCCCCTCCCAGTTTCAGCCTCGGCTGATTGACATTTTTGACCATAACTTTCACATCCGCAGTCCGATTTTCGCGTTCTTTAGCTCGTTGAGTAGCTATTGACATCCTCCATCCATATACATAGGTTGCAACACCTTTTGACACCGTCAACGTTTTGGAACTTCGGCATCTTTGCCTAGGGCTTCCACCACATCATCAGCTACACCACCACCGACTGCCGCAACCTAACCAATTTTGTTCCCCATCGCATTAGTGGTTGCTTGAGGAGTGATTTGAGTCTCCTAAGGTGTCTAGGCTACTTAGGGATGGTTTCTTCTTCATCAACCACCACAACCACTTCCGCATAGGCTTGACCACTATACACTCCCACCACCCAACTTGACCCAATTTTGTTTGTGTTGTGAGTTGTGTCTCCTAAGGTGTTTCGGCTACTTAGGGACCGCGCTTCCAACTCCGACACCATGTATAGTACCCTACCATAACCTCCACTTCCGCATTTCCTACTCGCAAAACCCATCGCAACTACCACCGCATTCCCGCTACCACCATTTGACATTTGAGAATTTGAGTTCGCGGTTTTTCCGTTTCCTAAGGTGTTTCGGATACTAAGGGATGAGTCTCCATCATCTTAGTATCTCCATCAAGATCACCGCCACTCATCATCACCGCGGACGGTAACCTCCATATCATCTTGGTATCATGGTACCCCTCCATAGCATCATACCACATTGCATATAAGATCATCTTGGATCATAACACCGGGAGCCATACATACATAGCATACTTGGGATAGAAAGTCGATACATTTTGCATATCATAGGTTGTGCACAAGTGTCGTATCCGCCTATAGAGCAATCGTGCTAGCGTCTCTCTTGAGTTGTGCAACACGAGCGTTTTCCGTGGATTCCACATTTCGTGCTCATCCTTGGTTGCACGACCCCATTTATCTATCTGTGTGTGCGTTTCCGTGTGCCATTCATTGCTATTGGTCTACTTGTTTCACTTGTGAATTTGTGAACCTCTTTCAACATTATTGAATCTTGCTAACATTTTGCATTAAATTTTTCTGCCACTATCCTCATCGAGCTCCACCATAATCCTTACTTGTGTAGGTGTGAGAAACCGACAAGAATTGGTACCAATTGTGCTATTTCCTTGTCCACATTGGAGTGATCATTGATCCACTTTCAACTTCGGTCAAGGTACATTTGGTATTTGTTCTTCTCTTTCTAGCACTCACATTTTTCTTTTAGAGTGATGTATAGGCAAGGCATTTCATCTCCGGTCTTCCACGACAACGACGGCATGAACAACTACATCACCAAAGCGTCAATCTTCGATCTACAACGACAAATGCAAGGCGCACAATCAAGATTGTGAGAGCGCATCGAGAACCTCTCCATCGACATTCGTCACTCTAAAGCGAGGAAAAGGGACTACATCGACAACAAACTTTCTGCACAAAAGGAGGAGCAAGATGCAAGGATGGAGGAGATTCGGGCCTTAATCAAGTCTACTTCCCCTTCATCATCCTCAAGGTGGTGACATTCAAGTCACAAGTCTTCCAAGCGCAAACAAGATGTACGCGCAAGTCGTCCACGTCCACATTTCTATGGCGACCACCATCACGTTCGTGATCAACCTCGTCATGAAGGGAAAGTCACCTCCAAGCAACATATGCACGATGACGACGAACGACATCTACGATGAGCTCAAGTGCGACAACGCCAACATCATCATGACGATGCTCACCAAGCGCAAATGCACAAGTCCTAACAAGCCCTACGTCACGCCAAGTCCAAACTTCATGAGAACAAAAGAAGACCGCGAGACAAGAACCACCAAGACGGAGCTATGGCTACACCAACCACTTCGGCATCTTCGCCAAGTGCTATCAAGGCATCTTCGCCTTTGGACGTACGGCATCTTCGCCTACTTCCCGTGAGTACGCCTACATCGACATCATCAAGTATACGGCGACCACCTACGAGCGAGGGCGACACTTCCATCTTCGGAAGCCCTCCAAGGAAGATGGCCGAGCATGGGACATTCCCTTCGGTCATGGAGATGAGCTACGAGGTGCCACATCATATGGACCTCCTACGACAACAAGACAGTGACAAGACGGTCGAGCTAGGGCCATCACCTTCGACAAGCGTGACGAGCATGAACCTCTTCAACAACATGAAGACGGCGCCCATATTGGACTCATACTCCGAGTCAAGCTATGCGACCGCACATGAGACCTTATCTTCGGTCTTAGATGAGAGTGATGATGTGCCATCTTCGGCCTTCATCCATGACTACTACGACGACATGATTGAGCATGGAGACATTTGCACCTACGTCTCTCCGACACCCACATATGACGAGATGCCCCAATTCCCATGTGAGGAGAGACACCCCACCATAAGTGATATGAGTGACTCCACCATATGTGACATTGAGTGTATTTCCTATGAGAGGATGAGTGTGACCACCACTAGCCCCACACTTGAGAGCATGCCACACATCCTATGTGAGGTTGAGAGCCATTTGAGTGACTCCACCAACCATATGAGTGAGAGCATCCGAGAGGGAGTGAGTGAGCCACAACACTTAGTGCGTGAGGTAGTTGACACGGCATGTGAGGCCACTATGATTTCTAATGACTTAACCTCTACTCCAAGTGTGTTTTCTTATTTGGTGCTAGGTCTCCTACATGACGACACGCCTATCCTCGACGAGTCCATACCTCCAATGGAGACGACGATGGCCATGGTGGAAGAAGATGCACCCCCCACATGGTTCCATCAAGATGAAGATGACCAAGACTTGGTCTTCGACACCTCACCTATAGCACATGAGCAATGCTCCAAAGGTAACATGGGTGATGGTGCTTCTCTTGTCCCACTAGTGGACTATCTCACCAATGATTGCTTGCATGATGTTGATCCACCTATTCCCATGCTTCATGCTAGTGCAACTTCTTCATGTCATGACTTACCAAGTTATGATGAATATGATGATGAGCATGTTGATTTGCCTAGTTGTGATGCTATGCTCCATAGGATATCATGTGAAAATTGTATTGGTCACATCATGTTTGACAATCCATTGAACTTGTCATATGCTATGAGTGAGATCTCACATATTGCATCATTTCAATCTCAACGTAGTAACTATGCATGCCCCATTAAAATCAATCCCATTTGCACTTATGGCATAGATGACGAGATGATGGTCATTGGCTTTTTTTCATGTGATGATATTGCCATGCTTCCTTTACATAATTTGTGCAATTCATCTACCATGCCATGCCATGACCACATTGTTCCAAATATGCATTGTTTTGGATGTTGACAATATTCTCCGTGTGATGTTTCCATTAATGATCATGTGGAGACTCCCATAGTTTCCTCATACATATTAGGATATTTTGATGCATTCCATACATGGCATGATTCCCATAATTGCTTGCACCATATGCATTCCACGCATAACAATGCTCTAGATATTTCCCATGACGCATTACACAATTTGAGTCTCCATTATGCTATACATCACAACAAACCTATCATGATGGATGACATGTCTCTATATCATGCATCTCATTTATTTGAGCATTGGATATTTTGTGCTAACCAACACAAGCATGTGCGCATCATGATGGATGATGTGTACATCTACCACGCACACACAATTTTCCCTTTGTCTTTGTTTGGTGTAGGTACTCACATATACTCATCAACCTCTCAATCCCAAGAGTTGACGAAACGAGCTCTTGAGAGCATAGATGACTTGGGATCCCGTGAACTACCCTTCCCACCGCTCTCTTCACGCAACAACTATGCGCATCTCTCTCACTTGGATCTCACATGGCTATGGGCTATATACCGCTTCTCGCTTCTTGCTCATTTTTCCGTGTTCACTTTGCATGCTATGCTTGCTTATATGCCTTTGCCATTAAATTATGACCCTTGCTTGCATCTACCCATGATTCACCATTATGCTACTCCTATGTGTATTTGCATGCTTGGTGGAGATCCTTGTTGCTATTGCCATGTTTATCATGTGCCTCATGCTATTGATGCTATTTTGCTCATATCCCCCTTTCATGCTTGTGCTATGTCATGTGAATTATTCATGCACACTATTTGAACCCATGACATGCTTGCCATGATTCCCTCTAGTATGTTGCATCTTCGCACTACTAGCTCACACCACTTGATTGCTATGATTGCTTGCTTTGTCGCATCACCCATGTTCCATTATTACATGCTTTCTTGGGTTGATGACGTATATGTTCATGCCTCTCACATGATATATTTTGTTCATTGTCGCTTGCCTCCAATTGTTGCATCTATTGATCATGGAGACTTGGACACTTTACTTGTGATGCATGCTTGCTTGATTGAGCCTATTGTATTTGGTTGTTCTCGCATCATCATATGCCTCCATACTATGAAATGCTCCCTTGTCCTTTCTTATGATGTGCATGATGCATACACTTGTTGGGTATCTCACCATTCGAATGATAGGTGTTGCATTTGCACTAACCTCATTTGTTTTTCCGAGTGTTTGTCATGTTCTTTCATTTTGAAGGATTCACAAGGTGGCACCATCATGAAACACCTTGGTCATGTGAAAGCGTACATGATGCACAACACCAACATTTCAACATCCTCATAAAGGTGAACCCATTCCCTTTGAGCCATCCTCAAATATGCATATTGGATGGGTCACTCTTTCATTGTTGTTTCATTCTTGTTGTCTACATGGTAAATCTCGTGAACGGAGGAGCAACATTGAAGATTGGCTCTATGGACCTTCACATTGAGGAGCGCTGGGACTTATTGGAAGCACCTTCGAACCTCCACTCATGCAATGACATCGAGCATTGGTACGCCAACACCTCCATACTTGTTGATTGTGCTCACCCATGTCATGCTCAATGGGCACATGATACACATGACAATTTTGCATCTTATGCATGGATTGATTCATATTATGATTGCCTTGTTGCATCTTGTGTTTCTGTGTCATCCATGATATATGAGCTTGTGCATTTCCTTAGCAAATTTGGTGTGATCTACCTCGATGGCATATTCATACATCATGATCATATTGCCCATCATCAATTGCATGATCACATACTCATCTTGAGCATCCATTGCCTTATTCATGCTATTGATAAACCGTCCCTCTATGACATCATTTTGCAACGTGGTTGCATTGATCATATTCACAACACCTTTGTGTGCGCAATGAATGCGTTTGCTCCCATGAATGCTTTGCATACCATTCCATCTCTTTTGGATAAGCTTCATGCACCTTGTCATGCTCAATCTTGTTGCACGGACTCATTCTTACATGATGGACACTTTGTGTGCTCTAACCATTGTATTTTCGAGTGTCATTTGTGTTTGCTCTTTTTGCATGTATACAACTCCGGCGACACCTTGGAGTACTTGGATTGCGCAACATCTTCCACTCCATCCAAGTACAAGTCCGTCCGACAACCGTTTCCATGGTGATGAGGTTTTCGATCCGAGGTCGGATCTTTCCCAAGGGAGGGGAGATGATGCGGAGCATCCTATGATCATCCCCATGTACACTACGACTTCTCCCCAAGCCCCTAGTGCCCACATGTTGATACCTCAAGCATACGCCATTGGACACAAGGTGAACCCGCTCCTTTCCGAATCTTCCCTTTCCGCATGTAAGACATGGATGCTACCTCAAGTGCGGACCTTATGCATACTCAGGTCCATCCGAGGAGATCATGGAGAGCCTAAGGAACAATGCCAAGTGTGCGCGGGAGCAAGCGAAGGAGAGCCAGCTGCTACAACCCAAGCGGTACTACCGCCCACACCAAGCGGTACTACTGCTGGAGGCCCACAAGCGGTGCAATCTCTCAACCACCACACAACAACTGTCCAAGCTTCTGTGATCGAGCGATGCAAGGCCGGTGCAGCACCGGTTTATCCCCATAACAGCCACCTGACCAGTACAACCGCCCCAAGCACCGGTACAACCGCTGAGCACATCCGGAAGCACCTCCATGAACCAGTACCTGAGCGCCCAGCGGTACAACCACCCCCATGACCATTACTACTGCCTTGCCTGTGCGCAGTGAAAGGGGTTTCACCCCATGTATCCCCCAACTTACCCCTTGGACTATATATACGTGTCCCTTAGCTCCGTACTAGGGTGAGCGTTGGTTTAGCTCATTTGATAGATACAGCTACGCTCATCCATATCGGATCTACTCCACGAGAGAGACTGCGGCTTCTACGGAGAAGATCCCTTTGGATTCAAGACCTCCTTTTGGAGAAGAACTCAAGACCTCCTCACGAAGAAGACCGACTACCTATGTATCGTCCCTAGTTGATTGTGTATCGTGTACCTTCCTTTGTGCTCCTGGTTCTAGCACATGTGTGATCATACTTGTTGGTTTGAGTGTTCTCTTGTGTTCCCCTCGTGATTTTCCCCTCATTTCCCTCCTCGTGTTCTTCGCGTTCTTTGCGGGATCCGCTCCTTTCGTGAAAGATCGGCCTATAGGGTTCTACCCTACATCAATCATCTTCTCATGAACATTAGAATCGTTACCAAGAAACGAAAGTACCTGATAAATCAATTGGCATGTGCGAGCTCTAGTAATTGGTCCGGTATGTATAGCAGCAGGGGCTGTGGGTGTAACAATGGTATTGATGTCCTCATCAGTAGTTGTGCAAACGGAAGATTTTGTCGACTTTCAATGCCCTTGAAAGGTATTCTTCAGGATCGTTGCTTCCATTGAACTTGGGCATGGTGAACTTAGCTTGCCGTAGCATTGCTCTTCATTGTGTTGGGGTCGGGGATGATGACACCCATGTTGTTGATGATTGTCAAACTTGTTGTGCTCTTGGCGAGGAGGGTTTTCATTGCCGTGGAGGATTTTCATTGTCTTCATGCTCTTGGTGAACTTGATGTCCTTGGCGAGCTTGTGGAGGAACTAGTCAAGCTTGATGTTGCACGCGAGCTTGAAATATTCGTTTGTGAGCTTCTTCGCGAAGTGCTTCTTCATGTTCACAAGCTTGTCGGCCTCGGTTGGCTACGGCTCGACTTGAATCTCGGAGGGAACATTGCGTCTCAAGTGCTTGAGCTTCACGGAGTTGTTGTTCTTGGCGTTGTGCCTCGGCATCTTGTTCTTCTTGGTGTAGACATGCTCGCTCTTCCTCTTCATGTTGGCGTTGTCGTTGCCGATCTCGTGCTAGCGCAAAAGCCGCTTGGGTTTGACATTGTTGGTGCTCTTGAGAGTTGGTGTCGCATAGAGGATTGAGGCTTGCTTGACGATCATTGCGCACCGCACGTCAAAGAGTGTTCGATGTCGGTGTACTTGAGCCAGAGAGGGTGAAGTCAGAGTGTCGACTTGAGCGGCTCTGTCTTGATGAGGACGAAGTGGAAGAAGAGCGGTTGTGCAACAATGCATGAGTCTCGTCCATTCTTGCATCGTTCTCTTGCTTGTGATCATCGAGCTTGTGGTCGAAGTAGTCCCTTGTACGTTGCTCGGAGAGACGCAAGTCGGCGGCGAGGTTGTCGATGCGTTCACTCATTGCTTGTTGCTCTTGATACAAAGCACGTTGTGCACCGAAGAGGTGGCTCTTGGTGACGTAGGAGTTCGTGTCGTCGTCGTGCTCAAGGAAGAGTGGGTTGGTACAAGTACTTGGCCTATCCATCATTCCAAGAGAAAAATGTGAGTGGTAGAAAGAGAAGAACTTATACCAAAGGTACCTTGATCGAAGTTGAAGGTGGATCAATGATCACTCTAATGTGGAACAAGGAAATAGCACAATTGGTACCAATTCTTGTCGGTTTCTCACACCTACACAAGTAAAAGCGTATGGTGGAGCTTGGTTAGGATGGTGGCACAAAATTTGATGCAATTGTAAGTGAGCTTCAATAATGTTGGAAAAGATTCGCAAGTTTGCAATGCAACAAGTATACCAAGCAATATAAGGTACACGGAAACACACACGCAAAAAGATAAGTGGGGTCGCGCAACCAAGGATGAGCCAAAATGTGGAATCCACGAAAATGCTCTTGTTGCACAACACTAGAGAGACGCTAGCATGATTGCACAATAGGCGGATACAAAGACTTGCGCACAACCTACTAAGCAAAAAATGCAACGACTTCTATCCCAAGTATGTTTTATGCAAGGTGTTCTGATGATATGATCCAAGATGGTATAGTATGACAATCTTAATGTTGTATGATGCTATGGTTCTTGCTTAAAATCTCTTTGCTTATCTTTCCCTTTTGCTTAAAAGCTTGTTTTTCTCTTTGTTGTTTGAGCTCTTTTCTCATGTAATGCTTAACGAACCAAGATAGCAATTGTGTATGCAATGAAAACCTTGTGACACAAGAGATGATACCAAGATATGCACCAATGATGTATGTATGCTATGGGAAGTATGATCACTAATGTGCACAAGTCTCATTGCCGGAAATACTCAAAGGCTAGTCTCAATGGGTAAGCGACACAAAAGGAGAAAAGCTATGATGGCTATCAAAGTAATGGCAAGAATGATATGTCCAATACCAAGGTGAGGTTACCGCTTCTTGCTTACGGTATGGTGTCAAAATGGTGGCACGAATACCAAGATGTATTCGAGGTGGTCGTTGTTGATGACGCGTCCATGGCGAAGATGAGCGGCGGTGATATTGACGTCGAACCGTACCTAAATAGCCGAAACACAATAGGACACGGACCCGCAACTCAAATTCTCAAATCTCGAAGTGGCAACACGTGTCGGAGTGTGAAACGGGTAAGCAATGGTGGTGGTATGCGGAAGTGGTGATGGTGTATAGGTGGTGGTAGTGCGTATGCGGAAGTGGGGCGGTGGTGGTGAGTAAACTGAAAAAAACAGTTTCGTCAGGTATCGTCAGACGTCCGGGATGGGCCGGTCGTCCGGTCGTTGGACGTTCGGAGACGGTCGAATGTCCAGTGCCTGGGCGGAAATTCAGGCACGGGAAGAACAACATGTGTTCGTGATGGGGAGGTCGAGATTCATCGAATCCGGTCGATTTCGTGGATGGAAAGAGTGGAGACAAGGGGGGAAAGGTAGATCCACTCAAGGCAAAGCAAATCCACGGATCGAATCCAACAAAATTTCAACACACCAACAAATCACAAAAAAATTGGGGCTATTTTTGTGGGGAATTTCGAATTTGGGACAAAATCAACAAAAACTAGGCTAGAGACACAATGGGGAGGCTCCGAAATCATGTTCAACGTGGCTCTAGATACCAAGATGATATAGGGTAGAACTATAATCGGCCGATCTTTCACGAAAGGAGCGGATCTCGCGAAGAACACGAAGAACACGAGGGAAAACACCAAGGGAAACACGAGAGGAAACACGACAAAATCACTAAACCAACAAGAAATGGTCACACATATGCTAGATCCTCGAGTACATAAGAGATCACACGATCCACAGACAACTAAGGACGATACAAAGGTAGCCGATCTTCTCCGTGAGGAGGTCTTGAGGTCTTCTCCGCAAGGAGGTCTTGGATCCAAAGGAATATCCTCCAAAGAGGGGCCACGGTCTCTCTCGTGGAGTAGATCCGATGTGGATGAGCAATGCTCTATCTTTAATATGAGCTAAACCAATGCTAACCCTAGCTAGAAGGAATAGGAGGTCTATTTATAGTCTTAGTGCAAAAGAGGGGCGAAGGGCTACATGGGCTGCGGCCCAACACGTAACAGCACACAGGCGTTGGACATCTGGGAGTCACCGGTTGTCCGGAGGCTCGCGAGGGTCCGGACGTCCGGTGCATGTCAGACGTCCGCGGATTCGGCTTGGGTGGTCTTCGGTCGGACGTCCGGTCGGGGTCGGACGTCCGCGGTGTCGGTCGTCCAGGGTGCGTCGGAAGTCTGTAGTTTAGGCTCGGGTGTGGAAGTGTCGATCGTCTGGAGAGGGCCGGACGTCTGGAGCCTGGGAACTTCGAGCAGTTCTTCTTCTTTTACAATGGACTTGGCGTCCTCACCGTCTTGTCCGTTGAGTGTAGTTGGTCCATGGCTTTCCTCCAAGCACCTGATCACACATAGGGTTTCCACTTGAGGTAGTAGTCAATTCTCATGCATGGAAGGTGGTAGTTCGGAGAGGAGTGAGTTCACCTTATCTTCGATAGCCTTCAATCGGGCTCTTGTGATGGGAGCATCCTACAGACATCACCATGTCAAAAGTCCATTTGGCAAGTGACACGTGCGACATCTACTTCACACACACAAAGGTGAATCATCTCCTTCACACGTGCTCACTTGACCCTCTCGAGGATGGTATACTACTTGACACTCCTTCCGCGTGCATGCATAGGTATTGTCGGAACATCACGGATGTCGAGGAGGAGTGCGAGCACAAGTGTACGTCTACACCATCCGCGAGGGAAGCGTGGAAGAGAAGACGGAAGAAAGGAGAAGAAGAAGACGGAGCGGCTGTTGGAGTCAGGCCGGACGTCCGGACCTCCGTCCGGATCATCCGGGATCAGCCGGATCATCCGGGTCCCCCTCCGGATCATCCGGACAACTCGTAATAGAAGACACCCGAAGGTCTCATGTGAAGCCGGATCATCCGGGCCCCCTCCCGGATCATCCGGACAATGGCCGGATCATCCGGACCTCCATCCGGATCATCTGGGCCTTGCCTGCGTGCAACGTTTCAGGCCGAGGCCCATGTACCCTTTCCGCCCCCTCACTTACCCCTTCATGGCCTAGACTATAAATAGACCTCCTCCACCTCCTTTCTAGGGTTAGCGTTGTGATATCTCATTTGAGAGATAGAGCTACGCTCATCCATATCGGATCTACTCCACGAGAGAGACTGTGACCTCTACGGAGAAGATCCCTTTGGATTCAAGCCCCCTTTCTAAGGGAAGACCCCCCCGTGGATTCAAGACCTCCTCATGGAGAAGACCGGTTACCTCTTCTATCGTCCATTCTTGACTTTGGTTCTTGTATCTTACCTTTGTGTTCATCGATCTAGCGCATGTGTGATCTATTCTTGTTGGTTGAGTGATTTCTCTCGTGTTCCCCTCATGTTTCCCCTCGTTTCCCTCCTTGTGTTCTTCGCGTTCTTCACGGGATCCGCTCCTTTTGTGAAAGATCGGCCCCTAGGGTTCCTACCCTACATCATCTTGGTATCATGAGCAAGGTTGATCACTATATCGGAGCCTCCCCCACCATTTTCTATCATTCTTTTGCTTGATTTCGTCCTAAATTCGAAAATCCCCACCAAAAATAGCCCCAAATTTTTTTGTGATCTGTTGGTTTGATGATGTTTTGTTGATTTTGATCCATGGATTTGCTTGGTTTCGAGTGGATCAAGCATCTCCCCAAGTTTCCCCACCTTCCATCCACGAAATCTCCTCAATTTCCCACGAAAATCCCACATTTCCAGCCAAAAATTCGTCCCCGAGATAAAATCCCGAGCAGTTTGACCTACCCGGATCATCCGGAAGTGCTCCCTGATCATCCAGATCTACCTGGATCAGCTGGACCATCTCCCGGATGTCCGGACGCCCCACACGACAGAAATCCGGTTGACGAACCAGGATCATCCGGACCTACTCCCGGATGTCCGGGTAACCCTGACACTAACTCGGCTGAATTTTTTTTGGCCATATCTAATTCATCCGGAGTCCGTTTTTGACGTTATTTAGCTCATTTTGAAGCTCTTGACATTCCCCTTCTCACAAAAATAACACCACCATCATTTGACTCCATCAAATTTTCTGAAATTTGGCATGTTTGCCTAGGCCTTCCACCATATCATCTGCTACACCACCACCGACTTCCGCAACCTAACCCATTTCGATCCCCATTGTATATGTGGTTGTTTTAGTGGTGACTTGAGTCTCCTAAGGTGTTTCGGCTACTTAGGGACGGTTGCTTCTTCATCGACCACCACCACCACTTCCGCATAACCTTGCCCACCATACACTCCCGCCACCTCAACTTAACCCAATTTTGTTTGTGAGGTGAGTTGTGTCTCCTAAGGTGTTTCGGCTACTTAGGGACCGTGCTTTCAACTCTGACACTGTGTATAGTCCACCACCATAACCTCCACTTCCGCATTGCCTACCCCAAAACCCATCATTGCATTTCCGCAAACACCACCGCATTCCGCTACCACCATTTGACTTTTGTCCTTGAGATTTTGAGTTGTGGTTTTTCCGTTTCCTAAGGTGTTTCAGCTACTTAGTGACGAGTCTCCATCATCTTGGTATATCCATCAAGATCACCGCCACTCATCATCGCCTCGAACGGTAACCTCCATATCATCTTGGTATCGTGGAACCCCTCCATTGTATATTCCCTTGCCATTGCATTGATAACCCCTAGCCCATTTTGCGTTACTTGCCTATCGAGACTAGCCATTTGAGTATTGCCGGCAATGTTACTTGTGCACATTAGTGATCTACACCATACATTGCATACATACCATATCATATTGGTATCATATCACCTCGTGTGTCTCAAGTTTGTTCCCGCATATACACAATTACTATCTTGGTTTGTGCATTTCGCAAAGTAGACATACAAAAAAAGAATAATAAGCTTTTAAGCAAAAGAGAAAGAGCAAATAAGCTTGTAAGCAATAGCCATACATCATACCACATTGCATATAAGATCATCTTGGATCACCTTGTGAGGAACACCGGTGTTGGTGTCAAAACTGGCGGATCTCAGGTAGGGGGTCCCGAACTGTGCGTCTAGGCCGGATGGTAACAGGAGGCAAGGGACATGAAGTTTTACCCAGGTTCGGGCCCTCTCGATGGAGGTAAAACCCTACGTCCTGCTTGATTAATATTGATGATATGGGTAGTACAAGAGTAGATCTACCACGAGATCAGAGAGGCTAAACCCTAGAAGCTAGCCTATGGTATGATTGTTGATGTGTCTGTTGTCCTACGGACTAAAACACTCCGGTTTATATAGACACCGGATAGGGTTATGGTTACATAGAGTCGGTTACAATGGTAGGAGATCTGCATATCTGTATCGCCAAGCTTGCCTTCCACGCCAAGGAAAGTCCCTCCCGGACACGGGACGAAGTCTTCAATCTTGTATCTTCATAGTCCAAGAGTCTGGCTGAAGGTATAGTCCGGCTATCCGAACACCCCCTAATCCAGGACTCCCTCAGTAGCCCCTAAACCAGGCTTCAATGACGACGAGTCCGGCGCGCAGATTGTCTTCGGCATTGCAAGGTGGGTTCCTCCTCCAAGTACTTCGTAGAAGATTTTTAACACAAAGATAGCGTCCAGCTCTGCAAAATAAGTTTCCACATATTGCCATAGAGAGAATAATATTTACACCAATCTAATCTGCTGACGTATTCCGTAGCGCGACACACCACGGCCAAGCCTTTATCCGAGTGGTTTCATTATCCCACCTCAGCGCGTTATGCGAGGCGGTTTCCTTGGCACGTCTTGTTAAAGCAGAGATCGTGTCCCTTATCCCGGGATTCTCATCAATACGGGCGTGGGTAACCCGACCGCGCCATCGATTACGGCACTTGGAGATAAGCGAGTTTTACCAGGCTGGTGGGGACATGTAGTTGCGTCCACCCATATAAGGGGATAAGGATCCACCCTTTCACCTACGCCTTCTTCCTCCTTCGCCTATCCATTCTTGCGCACTCGAGCTCCAGCGCCGAAGTCCGCACTCCCCACCTCAACCTTCTCCAGCCATGTCCGGAGCGGGAGGCAAGTGGATGGTCTCCTCCGTCATGGAGGGACACATCAAAAAGCTGAGGAAGGCCGGATACCTGTCTAACGACATCGCGTACCGGCTTCCCGAAAAGGGGCAGCTCATCCCCACCCCTAGGCCCCATGAGAGGGTGGTGTTCCTCCCCCATTTCCTCCGCGGACTGGGCTTCCCTCTCCACCCATTTGTCCGAGGGCTCATGTTCTACTACGGCCTGGATTTCCCTGATCTGGCCCCGAACTTCGTCCTCAACATCTCGGCGTTTATCATCGTGTGCGAGGCCTTCCTCCGCATTCGCCCCCATTTCGGCCTATGGCTCAAGACTTTCAACGTCAAGCCGAAGGTGGTGCGCGACAACCAGGTAGAGTGCGGAGGCGCCATGGTGGGCAAGATGGCCAACATCCTATCGAGGGCTCCTTTGTGGAGACCCTGAAGGGGTGGCAATCGGGGTGGTTTTACATCACCGAGCCGCGCGACGCTGAATGGGTCGCACCCCCTGAGTTTCGATCCAGACCCCCTACGCGGCTCACCTCCTGGAAGGAGACGGGCCTGTGTTGGGGTAAAAAAGGAGAGCTGACTGAACTCCAAACATGCATCCAAACCCTGGCGGACAAGAAGCTCAAGCTTGTCAACGTAGTCCAGGTTATGCTCGTCCGCCTGATCCTCCCGTGTCAACAACGGGCTTTCAACCTGTGGGAGTTCGACCCAGCGCGGCACCAAACTCTAAGCAGGCTCTTCGACACGACGTACGAAGATGCCTAGAAGGTGCTTTTCAAAGGCGCCGAGGCTCCCGCATCCGCTACCGAGGATCGCGGATTCAGTGCGCAGCGTCACGCTCTCGCGGTAAGCTGTTTTCTTTCTTTTACAGGGTATCAGTTTTTCATAGTTTGACTCCATGCGGGATCTAAGCTCCCTTGCCTTTGACAGGATTGGCAGGTGATGTCCGGACATATCAACTGTCCGTCTCCTTTGCCCGAAGGCCCAGCGGACGCTCGCTTGGCGAAGCTGCTGGTTCCGGCAGCCTATGTGGTGCCGGAGAAGAAGGTTGCGAAAAAGGCCACGGGGACTCGAAAGAGTGCCCGGCGCCAGGAGGTGTCGGATCCATCATCCGGCGGTTCCGAGGCGCATTCCTCTCGTGAAGACGAGGAGGAAGAAGAAGAGACCTCTCCCCTTCTAGCGGGAGGAGAGAAGAAAAGGAAGGCCGCCTCTCTGAGGAGGCCGGAGGGTCCAAGAAGGGGAAAACCCTTCCTCCGGACTACTCCACCAACGCCGACGACAGCGGAGAGGAGTGGCAGCCCAGGGCCAAGCCCCTGGCAAAATCGTAAGTATCCGGATACTAGGGTAATTCATAGTATTCGTTTATTGCACAACTTTTCCTTACGTCGAATTTATTTATGCAGCCCACCCAAAGACCGGCTCGACGCGTCATCGAGCGGCTCACTGGACTCGTCGAATGTGAACTCGCTTCCGACGGCTTCCTCCCCCCGTCCTACGGATGACACCGAAGTGTTGTTCCAACAGGTTCCAAGCCGGGTGGAGGTGGTCCTGGAGGCGCCGCAAGGCGACCTCCCGGACTCCAGGAGTAAAGGGGATGAAACCCCCCAGGGCTCCAAGTCCGGCTCTAGGCCGGACACCGCTCCGGAACCTTCAAAGGTTCCAGAGTCCGGCGGGGGACCTCCTTCCAAGAGGAGAAAGTCCACCGTGCTGGCGGCCCCCGTCCAACCGGAGGCACCGGACAATATGTTGGAGGCGCTCCAGGGCGCCTCCATCGACGAGGAGCACCGCGCTATTATGAGTGTGGTGGTCCAGAAGGTTCAGTCCGCCAAGAGCGGACTGACTGAAGCTTGTACTAGCCTTTTGACAGGCTTTGAGGTAAGTAAAGAATGTGTAAATAATATTACCGCATAGACAGTAGCCCCTGATGCTCTGTTTTGCATTCGATAAGAAAAGCCGAATAGAGGATCAAATAGAATTCGGAGGAGTCTAACAAAAAGGAGTTAAAATGCGTATGCAGGCTTCCCTGCTTGTGGCCGCCGCACTGACTGCGGAAGTGGACACGCTAAAGCAGAACCTCGAGCGGTCCGAGCAAGAGCTCGGGCGTGCCAAGAAGCAGCTCGAGGACAATGAAGGTAAGAAATACCTTGTTTTTAAATATATATAAAAAGGTGCAATTGCAAAGAATGATAGGATTATCATGGCTATTGTAGGGGCCACGTCTGAAGTGGCGACCCTTAAGCAAGCGCTGGTCAAGGCCGAGAAGAGGGCGGCCTCGGAGCGCACCGAGCGGGAGAAGTATGAGGCCGAGGTTGGCAAGGTGCGGCAAGAGCTCCAGGCTCTCATGGAAAAACATGAGAGTTTGGAAATTGACTCAAAGACGCGAGCGTCCAAGCTCGCGGTGGCTATTGAAAATGCCAAGTCTGCCAAGGCCGAATCCCAGAGGACCCTCCAAGAGTTGGATGAGGTGAAGAAGATAGCGGCGGGTAAGGCATTCTTTATGCAAAGTAAACACATAAACGTGAGTTACTTGATACTTACTCGAATCCGAAGTTCTCTAGGAGCGTTTGCAGATCTTCCCCGAAGTGTATCCGATGCCGCCGCATTCTATCGAGCCGCGGAGGGTAGCTCGACAGAGAAGGTGTTCTGGTCTCAGTATGCTGAGGCCAGACACCCCGTGCCCCTGAGCGACCAGCTAATGCAACTGGTCGAGCTCCACAAGGCGGCCGAACGGGCCATGAAGGGCCTCATAGTTTGGCTGTGGCCTGGAGAGGCTCTGCCTCGGAGCTATTTCGGGCTGGTGCGGGGGCTGGTGGAGGCCTGTCCAAGGCTTGAAGACATCAAGCGCTCCGTCTGCATTGAAGGTGCCCGTAGGGCCCTTGCCCGTGCTAAGGTGCACTGGGGCAAGCTGGATGCTGAGAAGCTTGTGAAGGACGGGCCACCGCCGGGAAAAGAGCATCGCAAGCCCGAGAATTATTATAAGGATGTTCTGAAGGGTGCCTGCCTTGTGGCGGATGAATGTACCAAGGATGTGTTTTTTGAGTAAAACTTGCTCGTGTTATCCTGTGCGCTGAAAACTTGTTCATATGCGCTAAGCAATGCTGTTGGAATTTAAAATATTACCTTCTGTGCGGCTGTTTATCAATACTAAGAGAAGGCGAGTCGTCGGCTTCTGCCCCCGTGCCGCTAGTGCTGGGTGTTCGGGAATAAACCTGGGCACTCTTTTCCCCATATTTGGGTCCTTCGAGGGAGGCGCTCAGCCCAACGAACAAGGCAATCGGACTATAATGCGTGAACACTCTCACTTAGCCATAGAATTCTATAATTTTAAATTTCGGCGAAGCCCCTAGTATTCGGAAGACCGAGTTCGGGGCGCTATTCACGCCTTGGCCGGATAGAGCCGACTGCTCGCTCTAAGCGGCATAAGTCTTTAGGGACTCAAAAAACCTCTCGAACAGCGACCAACTCTCGCTTCATCATGACAGTTAGTTTTAGCTTTCTCCACTGAGGTGCTCGACCCAGCTCAACTGGGGCACAATCGCAGTGGTTCTCCTAGTGCTACCTTAGCCGATATAGCGGAACGTAAGGCACCAAAACATAGGAGCCTGGCAAACCCAACTATTGACCCAAGACATGATTCGGAGCCGATGCATATAGTGCTATATGTTCGGGGTGCCGCACTTGTTAAAGTGTTCGGGCTTCTCACACCATATTGAGGGGTACTAAAGCCCCTGGCGTATCTTGGCCATACCAAAGTGTACGGGTGCCACATGTCATTAAGGAACATATATTTATAGAAAAAGAGTAATGCAAAAATAAACAAAAGTTATGCATTGTTCATTAAAAAGGGCCGTGATCAAAGTAGAACAATACAAATAATGTGATAAGCGAAAGGTTGGACTATTTAAACATGTTCGTTCCAGGGGCAGGCTGCAGAATGGTATGCGAAACAGGTATACTGCTCGTGATAGAGACCACCTGGGAGTTCCGTAATGCGGCATGGCTTGTCTGCTTCCCTGGTTCTTGCATCGTTTGTGCGGCAATTGAACTGCCGAACAGGCCTTCCAAAAAGTAGAGTCCTGAAAGTAAGAGAAAATTAAAAAATCGGCAGCCCCAGGTGCAGTTTAAGCCGTATTTTGGGCGTGCCGTGATGGTGCCCCTCCCCCTATGCCCATGGTATTTCTAGAGCATAGTTATGTACGCGAAGTACTGGCGTCGCCTTTTTGCGAGGGTTGGGGTTGGGGCCGCATTGCTACGCCTGCTCGGATCGTGCCAGGCGGTCTTGTTGTAGGTTACTCCGGGCACGCTTGACGGTGTCCGGCCGTTTAGTGGCCGGACTGGAGAACTGCCTGGAGAGGCTGCTTTGTACTTCCGCTGCAAGGGCCGCCGTGTGCTCCTCCGTTCGGAGGGAGCGTTCGGTGTTTCCATTGACCATAATTACTCCTTGAGGACCTGGCATCTTGAGCTTAAGATATGCGTAGTGCGGTACCGCATTGAACTTGGCGAATGCGGTTCGCTCGAGCAGTGCGTGATAACCACTGCGGAACGGGACTATGTCGAAGATTAACTCCTCGCTTCGGAAATTATCCGGAGATCCGAAGACCACTTCAAGTGTGACTGAGCCTGTATAGTTGGCCTCTACACCTGGTATTACACCTTTAAAGGTCGTTTTGGTGGGCTTAATTCTCGAAGGATCTATGCCCATTTTCCGCACTGTATCCTGGCAAAGCAGGTTCAGGCTACTACCGCCGTCCATAAGGACTCTAGTGAGATGAAATCAGTCAATGATTGGGTCTAGAACCAATGCGGCGAATCCGCCATGAAGGATGCTAGTGGGATGGTCCCTTCGATCAAAGGTGATCGGGCAGGAGGACCAGGGGTTGAACTTTGGGGCGACTGGCTCTACCGCGTATACGTCCCTTAACGCTCGCTTCCGCTCCCTTTTGGGGACGTGGGTTGCGTATATCATGTTCACCGTCCGCACTTGTGGGGGAAAACCCTTCTGTCCACTATTGTTCGGCGGTCGGGGCTCCTCGTCGTCATCGCTATGCAGCCCCTTGTCTTCATTTTCGGCATTTAACTTGCCTGCCTGCTTGAACACCCAACAATCCCTGTTGGTGTGATTGGCCGGCTTTTCGGGGGTGCCATGTATCTGGCACAAGCGGTCGAGTATTCGGTCCAAACTGGACGGGCCCCTAGGATTCCTTTTGAATGGCTTTTTCCGCTGACCGGATTTAGAGCCTCTGAATCCGGCATTAACTGTCGTATCCGCAGCATTGTCGCCGTTAATGCGGCGCTTCTGCTTGTTGCGACGCGACCTGCCACCACTGTCCCTGGTGTCCGAATTACCAGGGTTCTTGGTCATATTGTTGCTACGAGCAAGACAACTGTCTTCTCCCGCGCAAAAGCGGGTCATGAGTGTCGTGAGTGCTGCCATAGATTTTGGCTTTTCCTGTCCAAGGTGCCGGGCCAGCCACTCGTCACGGATATTGTGCTTGAAGGCTGCTAGGGCCTCAGCATCCGGATAGTCGACTATTTGATTTTTCTTTGTTAGGAACCATGTCTAGAATTGCCTGGCCGATTCCTCTTGCTACTGAATTACGTGGCTTAGGTCATCGGCGTCTGGGGGTCGCACATAAGTGCCCTGGAAATTGTCGAGGAATGCGGCTTCCAGGTCCTCCCAACAACTGATTGATCCTCTTGGCAAGCTGTTAAGCCAATGCCGAGCTAGTCCTTTAAGCTTGAGTGGGAGGTATTTGATGGTGTGGAAATCATCGCCGCGGGCCATGTGGATATGAAGGAGATAATCCTCGATCCATACCGCCGGATCTGTTGTGCCATCATATGATTCGATGTTTACGGGTTTGAAACCCTCGGGGATTTGATGATCCATTATTTCGTCTGTGAAGCATAGTGGGTGTGCGGCGCCTCTGTACTGGGCTATATCATGACGTAGCTCCAATGAGCTTTGTTTACTGTGTTCGGCCCTGCCGAATTTGTGGCCGGCGTGACGGTTATCGTCTCGAGCCGTGGGGCGCCCCCGCGATCCGTAGATCGATCTTGTTTGCCTTGCCTTGTCCTCCAACATATCTCGTAAGTCCGGCTATTCCCGTGCCTTGGTACGGGGTGCGGCTTGAGTGGAGGGCCGAGAGGCCTCTCTGTCGCGGCCACAAGGTGGCCGGTCGGCCGCATCAAGTGCTTCCTCCTCTAATCGAGGCAGCAACCTGCGCTTTGGGTAACTCTTGGAGGGGCGTTCGAGTTTATGCTCTTCGGCCGCAAGGACTTCAGTCCATCTATCGACTAGCAAATTTTGATCAGCTCTGAGTTGTTGCTGTTTTTTCTTGAGGCTTCTTGCCGTGGCCATAAGCCTGCGTTGAAAACTCTCTTGCTCAACGGGATCCTCTGGGACGACGAATTCGTCGTCGTCGAGGCTTGCCTCGTCTTCGGAGAGAGGCATATAATTATCGTCCTCGACCTCTCTGTCTGCCGCTCTCTCATGAGGGCTGGTTTCTCCATCCTCCTATGCTAAATCTTGCTGGAGGGGGTTTTCTTCAGCACTCTCCGGAGTATTATTATCTGCCGTGCTAGAATCACCGTGTTTGTTTTGGCGGGATTTTGATTGGCGCCGCTGACGCCGGCGCTTGGGCTGCTTCTTGGAGGGGTCATCCTCCGTTGTTCCATCGCCATCTCCCTCTTTTGGGGTGTCCACCATGTATATGTCATATGATGAGGTGGCTTTCCAGGGCCTAATAGGCGCTGGTTCTTCATTGTCTCCTTCATCGGCGTCCATACCGTCGATGTCTTCGGAGTCGAAGTCGAGCATGTCGGTTAAATCGTCGACAGTGGTACAAAGTGGGTGGTGGGTGGGCTTTGAATTTCTTCATCGTCCGTGCCCCAACCTTGCTGACCGCAGTCCGGCCAGGGCTCTCCTGATAAAGAGAGAGACTTCAGTGTCTTCAGGATATCGCCGAAAGGCGAGTGATGAAAAATGTCTGCGGCAGTGAACTCCATGATCGGCGCCCAATCGGATTCGATCGGCAGGGGCGTGGAGGTTCGGAGTCCGGCTCCTTGGAGTCGCGAGTCTCGCAGAGTACGGGGCTGGTGTTCGGCTCAATCAGCATTGGGATCGTAGCCCCCGAGGTGGCGTCCATCCGCCCATCCTCGATCGGCGCAGTTGGCTCCGAATTAAGGGTCGAAGCTGATGTGGGTGCGGCCTTCAGGGCACTGTTCGGCGGCAGAGCTAGATCATGCTCGTCGGGACAGTGCGGCGCGCTCAGCAATGGCTCGAATCCGTCGAAGATCAAGTCCCCACGGACGTCAGCCATGTAGTTTAAACTTCCAAATCTGACCTGATGGCCAGGGGCGTAGTTTTCGATCTGCTCCAGACGGCCAAGTGAATTGGCCCGCAGTGCAAAGCCGCCGAAGACGAAGATCTGTCCGGGGAGGAAGGTCTCACCCTGGACTGCATCGCTATTGATGATCGTAGGAGCCATCGAGCCTGACGGCGACGACACAGAGGAACTCTCAATTAAAGCACCAATGTCGGTGTCAAAACCGGCGGATCTCGGGTAGGGGGTCCCAAACTATGCGTCTAGGCCGGATGGTAACAGGAGGCAAGGGACACGAAGTTTTACCCAGGTTCGGGCCCTCTCGATGGAGGTAAAACCCTACGTCCTGCTTGATTAATATTGATGATATGGGTAGTACAAGAGTAGATCTACCACGAGATCAGAGAGGATAAACCCTAGAAGCTAGCCTATGGTATGATTGTTGATGTGTCTATTGTCCTACGGACTAAAACCCTCCGGTTTATATAGACACCGGATAGGGTTAGGGTTACATAGAGTCGGTTACAATGGTAGGAGATCTGCATATCCGTATCGCCAAGCTTGCCTTCCACGCCAAGGAAAGTCCCTCCCGGACACGGGACGAAGTCTTCAATCTTGTATCTTCATAGTCCGGGAGTCCGGCTGAAGGTATAGTCCGGCTATCCGAACAACACCTAATCCAGGACTCCCTCAACCGGGAACCATACATACATAGCATATTTGGGATAGAAAGTTATCCATTTTGCATCTTATAGGTTGTGCACAAGTGTCGTATCTGCCTATAGAGCAATCGTGCTAGCATCTCTCTTGAGTTGTGCAACACGAGCATTTTCCGTGGATTCCACATTTTGTGCTCATCCTTGGTTGCACGACCCCATTTATCTATTCGTGTGTGTGTTTCCGTGTGCCAGTCTTTGCTATTGGTCTACTTGTTTCACTTGCTAATTTGTGAATCTCTTTCAACATTATTGACTCTTGTTAACATTTTGCATTAAATTTTTGTGCCACTATCCTTACTGAGCTACACCATAAGCCTTACTTGTGTAGGTGTGAGAAACCGACAAGAATTGGTACCAATTGTGCTATTTCCTTGTGCACATTGGAGTGATCATTGATCCACTTTCAACTTTGGTCAAGGTACATTTGGTATTCGTTCTTCTCTTTCTCCCACTCATATTTGCTCGACTCTTGTGATGGATAGGGAAGGCATTTCATCTTCGGTCTACAACAACAACGACAAGTTCGATGCCATGAACAACTCCACCGACGCCAAGATGCAAGCTCAAATGGAGGAGATCAAGGCTCTCATCAAGTCCTACAAGCGGTCTTCCTCATCTTCGAGAAGACGCTCAAGAGCACATGCCTTCGAGCTACCATCTCCGGCAAGGTCACATCGGTATCGACACCATCACCACCACGAACGTGAAGGTCAAGAGCTCAACACCAACAACCGCTCAACGACTTCACCATCTCCCTTGGCATATTCGCCAATCGACTTCAAGGCATCTTTGCCTATGGACACATGGCATCTTTGCCCACAAGCACTTCAAGAGAAGCTCCCCAAGCTCAAGTCCACGACTTCCACGAGCTACTGCGACCTCGACATCGACCATGAGATTCCTTTCTATGGGACTCTAGAACCCGAGGAGTATCTCGAGTGGGAGCGTTTGATGGACGACTACCTCAAGCTACATCAAGTTCCTCCCGAAGATCAAGTGAAGTGCGCCACAAGAAATTCCACGACTACGCGTCGACATGGTGGCTTCACACACCTTCGGAGACCTACGACATGAGTTGGCCCAAGAAGAAGAGAGCTATGCGGCGAGAGTTCGTGCCTCCAACCTACACGGAACAACTTCTATGCCAATTGGAGAACACCACCCAAGGATCCAAGTCCATCGACGAGTACTTCAAGGAGATGAAGAAAGCCTTGCGACGAGCTGGCGAGGACGACCCCATTTCGATGAAGTTCCACTTCATGATGGGATTGCACAACGACATCTCCAAGACGATCTTCCTCGAGAACTACAAGTCCCTCGACAACAACTACATTGGTGTTCTCAAGGCAGAACAAGAACCCATGAAGGCCAAAGCTTCTCCACCCCAATCTCACTTCGCGACGACCAAGCTCCATGAGAATGAGCATGAGGCTAGTACCACCATGATGTCCAAGCCCGACGAGCTCCAAGACGATGCTCCCAAGTTTGACTTCACCGCCATCCCTCTTTGTGGCATTGACGATGCCAAGTCTACTTCGACTCTTTTTCAAGATGGTGCGGCGACGACTATGACTACGGACACCATCAAGGACCAAGCTTTGGAGGAGAGCGACATGGTGACGAGCAAGGATGATGCTTCCATCTTAGGAGGCGAGAGTGATGATGTGCCATCTTAGTCCTTCATCCACGGTGACAACAACGAGATGTTTGAGCATGGGATTTTCCCCATCGACCATGACGACGTATGATGACTTGAGTGACTTGTGCCACCATATGGAGAGTGAGAGTGACTTCACCACTAGCCCCATATATTTTTTGCCACAATTCACATGTGAGGAGAGCCACAACCCCCACCACTTGAGTGAGATGAGTGACTCCACCATACGTGAGATTGAGTGCACCTATTTTGTGGGAGTGAGTGAACCACCACATAGAGAGAGTGAGATAGTTGATAGGTCATGTGAGGCCACTTTCAACACTAACGACTTGACCTCTACCTCTATTGTGTCTTCTCATTTGGTGCTAGGTCCCTTATATGATGACGCGCCGATTCTCGACGACTTCGTCCTACCTTTGGACAAGTCGATGGCCATGGTGGAATGTGATGCACCCCCCACATGGTTCCATCAAGATGAAGATGACCAACATTTGGTCTTTCCCACCTCACCTACACAACATGAGTGGAATGACAAAGCTAACATAGGTGAAGGTGATGCTCTAGTCCCACTAGTGGACATTCTTGACGTTGATTGCTTGCATGATGTTGATCAACCTATTTCCATGCTTCATGCTAGTGTGACTTCCCCATGCGATGACTTACCCATTTATGATGAGTATGATGATTTCCATGTGGAGTCTATTAGTTGTGATGCCATGTTACATAGGATTTCTTGTGCTAATTCTCTCGGTCACATCATGTTTGCCAATCCGCTTGACTTGTCATATGCTATGCATGAGATCAATCATATGTCATATTTGCAATCTCTTCATAGTGACTATGCATATGCCATTAAGATTAACCCAATTTGCACTTATGGCATAGATGACAAGCCTATGGTTATTGGCATTTGTTTCTCTTGTGATGATATTGACATGCTACCTTTGTATCATTTATCTCATATGCCATGCCATAACCACCTAGCTTCGGATATGCATTGTTTTGGGTGTTGCCCATTTTCTCCATATGATGTTTCAAATATTGCACATGAGGAGACCCCCATAGTTTCCTCATATATTTTAGGAGATTGTGATCACTCCCACCCATTGCATGATCCCAATACTTGTGTGCACCATATGCTTCCCATGAATAAACATGCTATTGATGTGCCATATAATTGTATGCTCAATTTGCATCCTCATCGTGTTCTACATAACAACTATTCTTTCATGATGGATGACATGTTCCTATACCATGCATCAAATTTCTTTGAGCGATGTTTATCTTGTGCTAACTCTCACGTGCACATAAACATCATGATGGATGATGTGTACACTTACCACACACACAATTTCTTTCGCTTGTGTATTTTTTGTGTAGGTACCCATGCTTACTTGTCAACCTCACAATACCATGAGTTACCAAAACGAGCTCTAGAGAGCAACGATGCCTTGGGATACCATGGATTGTCCTTCCCACCACTCTCTTCATGCGAAGTCTTCGCGCATTTCTTCTACATAGCTCTCACATGGTTATGGGTTATTGTCCATTACATATTATATGCCCATCTTGCCATGTTCACTTTGCATGATATGCTCATTCCGATGCCTTTGACATGCATTTGTGGCCCATGCTTTGCATTACACATGATGATTGATTCTAGTACTTGTATGTGTATTTGCAAGCTTGGTGGAGAAATCACTTGTTATTGCCATCTTTGCTTTGTGACCCATGCCTATGATGATACTATGATCTTGCTTTGTGTTCGTGCTTGCGACATGTCATATGCATTGTCTATGCCTCTTATTTGCTCACATGACATGATTGCCATGATTTCCTCTAGTATGTTGCATCTTCGCACTACTAGCTTACACGACTTGATTCCTATGATTGCTTGCTTTGTTGCATCACCAATGATTCATACTTGCTTATTTCATGCAGTTGATGACAACCATCTACATGCATTGCACATGATTTTTATTGCTTCTTGTCATATCTCTCCATATGTTGCCTCTCTCATGCTAGATGATTTGCCATGTATTGAGTGCAATTATGCCTTTAGTCTTGATAATGAGTTTGCCCCCATAGCATTCTCACATATATTTGGAGATTTTGACATATTCCTTATGAAGCATGCTTGTCTTACCTCTTTGCACCATATACCTAGTGCCATGAATATTGCCATTGTTGCATCATATTCTTAACGCACTTGTGCTTCTAATGGTTATGTGTAGGAGAAGAGAACAATCATGATGGATGATGTGTTTATTTACCATGCGCACACGTTCTTTGTTTTGTTGTGTGCATGTGTAGGATACTTGGACTTCGCGTCGACTTCCACATCACGTGAGTTGACCATTCGAGCTCTTGAGAGCGAACCACCTTCTACCACGATGATTCTACATCACACTTGCTTGTGTTTCGGTATTGTGAAGAATGAACAAGGACACGCCTTCAAGGTGACATCTTTCTTGAGCATGGATATTGCGGATCATACTACTTGTGTTGCTTGCACCATGAGACTTCTTGGTCATCTTGGACCACTTGATTGCACACTTGTTAGAGATCTTGCTTCGACTTGTCATTTTCACCGTTCCATGCATCATGATACATATGCTTTGTGTGTTGTATCCAATTCTTGGATTACTTGTTCCTATCACATGTTTGGTTGCAACAATGTCACTTCTTCACATACACCATGTCCCATTGATTGCTACATGCTATACTTGATTGCCTCACACATGATGAACAATTGCTCTTTCTATTGTGTTGAGTGCCACACTATTTTCCGTACACCCTATGCACGTTATGCTTGGACTGTCTTGCACTTGACTCATGTGTTTAGACACTTCATTTTATTTGGTGTGGTGAATGTTTCCTATGCTTACCATAGACCGTTTGTTGAGCGCTTTATGCATGCTTGCTATGAACTTGAGGTAGATGCCTATTCTCTTGTCAAACATATTCACATCTCTACCTCACATTTACATGCTTCTCCACATGATATCTTTGCTTGTGCTCAATTCATATACTTACATGCTATGTCATAATACTTTGTCACACCATATGCTTTGCATGATGACGACACTTGTTGGGTGAATCACCGCTTGAATGCTTGGTTTTGCACTCACGCTAACCACATTTGTTTTTCCAAGTGCTTGTTGTTCTTTCTCCTTTTGAAGGAATCACTAGACGGTGCGACATTGGAGAGTGCCCATTTTGAGCTTCAAGATGACAAGTACTTGGTGAGCGTCCACTCCTACACGGCGACGGCATCTCTTTCCCGTGGTGATTTGGATTTCGATCCGATGTCGGATCTTTCCCAAGGGGGAGGGGATGATGCGGAGCATCCTACGGACATCACCATGTCAAAAGTCCATTTGTCAAGTGACACATGCGACATCTACTTCACACACACAAAGGTGAATCATCTCCTTTATACGTGCTCACTTGACCCTCTCGAGGATGGTATACTACTTGAAACTCCTTCCGTGTGCATGCATAGGTATTGTCGGAACATCATGGATGTCGAGGAGGAGTGCGAGCGCAAGTGTACGTCTACATCATCCGCGAGGGAAGCGTGGAAGAGAAGACAGAAGAAAGGATAAAAAGAAGACGGAGCGGCTGCTGGAGTCAGGCCGGACGTCCGGATCATCCGGGCTCAGCCGGATCATCCGGGTCCCCCTACGGATCATCCGGATAACTCGCAACAGAAGACACCCGAAGGCCTCATGTGAAGCCGGATCATCTGGGCCCCTCCCGGATCATCCGGACGATGGCCGGATCATCCGGATCCCCATCCGGATCATCCGGGCCTTGCCTACGTGCAACGTTTCGGGCCGAGGCCCATGTACCCTTTCTGCCCCCTCACTTACCCCTTCGTGGCTTATACTATAAGTAGACCTCCTCCACCTCCTTTCTAGGGTTAGCGTTGTGATAGCTCATTTGAGAGATAGATCTACGCTCATCCATATCGGATCTACTCCACGAGAGAGACCGCGGCCTCTACGGAGAAGATCCCTTTGGATTCAAGCCCCCTTTCTAAGGGAAGATCCCCCCGTGGATTCAAGATCTCCTCACGGAGAAGACCGGTTACCTCTTGTATCGTCCGTTGTTGACTTTGGATCTTGTATCTTACTTTGTGTTCATCGATCTAGCGCATGTGTGATCTATTCTTGTTGGTTGAGTGATTTCTCTCGTGTTCCCCTCGCGTTTCCCCTCGTTTCCCTCCTCGTGTTCTTCGCGTTCTTCGCGGGATCCGCTCCGTTCGTGAAAGATCGGCCCCTAGGGTTCCTACCCTACATCATCTTGTCATTGGCCCAGGTGGTGTCATAGGAGCCGTAGGTAGGTCCATGGGGATGACCTTAGGATCCTCCGCATCACAAAGGCTTTTTAACCGTAGAGTCCGCCAAGTGCAAATTAAGAACATTCATCCATATTGATAAAACCTAGCACATCACATAGAGATTTCGGAATTGTGGAAACACTAGCACGCAAATCACATAAAGCATTGCACTACTAATTTTTAATCTTGACTCTAATGGTGGCTTCCCAGTCATCATATAATTTTCTAGGAATCAAAATCTCTAATTCTAGCTTCTCTTCTAAAACTTTCATCATAGTTTCTACAATATGTTTAGTAAAAGCATTATTTTTCTCATAAGCACTTGGTGAATTTAGCATGGACTGCAACAAACAAATGCACTCAATCAAATAGAAACTACCATAATTAAAGTCTTCATAATCCAAGAGAGTGGGCACATCACTAGTTAAAGTTTTTACCTCTCCAAACCCATTTTTAGCAATTTTTTCATCAAGATTTTCACCCTCCGAATTATGGGGACGCCTTCTAGCTAAAGTTGACTCTTCTTCAGTCCCCTTTTCATCAAGTTTTATATTGCTAAACAAGGAATCGATAGATGAAACACCAATCATTGAAATATCCTCATCATTATTACTACGAAAGAAACCAGGAGGAATCACTTTTCCTAGTTTACCTCTTAGCATAGCAGTTCTTTTCTTGCTCTCATCCATAGAGACATATTGATGAGGACATCAATACCATTGTTACACCCACAACCCCTGCTGCTATACATACTGGACCAATTACTAGAGCTCGCGCACGCTAATTGAATTATCAGGTACTTCGTTTCTTGGTAACGATTCTAATGTTCATGAGAATATGATGCTGCCTAAATTGGATACATTTGTTTTGTTTACAAATGAAGGGCCTAGCTTGGACAAGAAAGATGAACCTTGGAGCAAGTTCAAGCATGGAGATGATGGCATGCACAAGGGGATCAAGAACGGAGTTACAAGTGATGATTTCAGGATTTTGAAGCCACCATAAGGAGTGCATGAAGCCTTGGACGAAATATACAAGATGCCACTTCATAAATTTCGTCCATAGGCTATTCTAGGTGCTGCGTCACCTTATTATTGGGCCAGGCCCATGTATTTTCGGAATACTTAAGTATAGGTTGTTTTTAGAGTCCGTATGTGTGGGGAAACAAGAGTTAGGTTGGTTTCGGACCCCTCCTCCAAGGGCCACGAAATTCCCCCCTCTTCCTCCATATATACAGCCCTTAGGGCGTCGTTTAAACTTTGGGTTTTGTTTAGATTAAAGTTCGCCATAGCTGCAACTTCACGTACTTCGTTTGTGTTAAACGACCAGACAAAGGCGTCACAGAACCCCACCTTAATCAATAAATCTTTCATCTCATATTCGCAATATCCATATTGCAATCTTAGTTTCTTGCTTGTTCTTCATTTGCTCGCAGGAAACAGACCCTCGTGGTCAGGTTGATCGTGCTCCGGCATGGTCAATAACCCCTCGGAAGTTCGTTTAGCGATGACTAAGGCGCGACATCTCGCACGTTCGTAGTCGCATCATTAAGGTTGACCCCCATAGAAAACAATAGCCACCATCTCATCGAAACATCGGGACACCTTTGCCTCTATCAAGTGGTATCTGATTTCCAGGCTGCTCGGTGAGATTTTACAGTTTTTCGTAGTTTAGATCGAGTCTGTTCTTCATACCTACAGTCCACGAAAACGCCACAAAAAATAGGGTTAGTTCATCATATCCGAACGAATCTGAGCCTTTGCACAATCTTTTTAGAGTTTTGCATTGTTGAATTTGCGGTTGCATCGTCATGTCTAGTTGCTGGTCTTAGTGTCTAGTCCTTTAAAGTTTCGAGTTCTGTTCACAAGTAGTCATGCCGCCGCCGCGTCTTCATCATCACCGCTGCCATATACCACCATCATCATCATTGCTGCCATATACCACCATCATTTTCATTGCTTCCATATACCACCTTCATCATCACCGCTGCCGTATACCACCATCATCATTGCCGCAACCATATACCACATATCCACCGCCCTCACGATAATCCGAGTCCACCTCCATCACAGATTCACCACCAGTCCGTGTCCCACCACTCTACATATATTCGCCACCAGTCCGAGTTTCCACCAGATTCATCTCCGCCACCAGTCCTAGTCCAAGTCTACTATTTGTTGCTTTGTTTTCGATTTCCAGATCACGCCATACTCCGATTCGTGACAGAGTAGGACTCCCGAACTTTCGTGCTACACGCAGTAGAAAAATAGTTCTAGTTTAAAAAAAACTAAGTCTGGAAAATTCTAGCTAGGCAGTTTCTAGACCATTTGTAGACTTTTTCAAAAATAAATTGTTGCGGAGCAAAAAAAGAAAAAGAGGAAAAAAGTGAAAAAAGGAAAAAAATCAGAGCGTGCTCCTCCCTTGTTTACGTGCGGCGTCGTGATTTTGTTAGTGTTCTAGGCTTGCGTCTCTAGCACGGTCTAGCCTAGGACCAGCACAGTACCGTCGTTGAGCGTTTATTCAACTTTGCATCTCTGAATTGACTATTTCTGACCCTTTTTGCTACCATATTATAATCCTTCTGTAACGCCCCAGATATACTTTCCATATTTGTACTCCAACTCTTGCCGTCTCCGGCGCTAAGTTATATTTATTTCTCGGGTTGGGTCTTTGTCTCCGTGTGTTGTTTTTCTTTTTCGTGCATCTCTTATCATGTCATCACGCGCATTGCATTTGCATACATGTTCATCTCATGCATTCGAGCATTTTCCCCGTTGTCCGTTTTGCATTCCGGCGCTTCGTTCTCCTCCGGTGGTCATTTCTAGTCTTCTTTCGTGTGTGGGGTTTAAACATTTCCGGATTGGTCCGAGACTTGCCAAGTGGCCTTGGTTTACTACCGGTAGACCGCTTGTCAAGTTTCGTATCATTTGGACTTCGTTTGATACTCCAACGGTTAACCGAGGGACCGAAAAGGCCTCGTGTGTGTTGCAGCCCAACACCCCCCAAATTTGGCCCAAAACCCACCAAACTCTGCTCCTTGTCCTAGAGCGTTCGATCACGATCGTGTGGGCGAAAACCGCACCTCATTTGGACTCTCCTAGCTCCCTGTATGCCTATTTATACCCCCTCCATTCGGATCTCTTCTTCCCCCGTCCGAAACCCTAGTTAAAAAAAAAAACAGATCCCTCTTCCCCGCGCCG
>NC_041382.1:319904703-319913890 GCF_002162155.2 Triticum dicoccoides | reverse complement strand
ATATATCAAAATCTTCGCCTCGACATGTACATCATTTCATTCCATTGCATCATTTGCATTTGAGGTCATCTTGATACCCAAAATGCTGTTAGAAGGTGGCTTCGTGAGTTAAATTGCAGATCCGTTAGTTCATCATGCACTTTTGTCATTTTTTCTATGTTTAATTCGTGCATGATATGCCTGTGCCGCTTTGGGATGTATTGTGAAGCATTTTGTCTTCTTTCCAGAGGTGCCACCCATGTATTTTTAGGATGTGTGTGTTGTCTTGTGCAAGCTTGCGAAGTAGGGTACCTGAGAATGCAGATTTCAGGGACTTAGTGATTTTCACTAAGTCTGGGATATTTTAGTTCATGATGCTATATGTCCAGCTTGTTTCCTAGCGATCCGTGCCTCTTTTGAGGATGATCAGTAAGGGAGTTTTGATATTTAAGTTATTCTCTATCCATCCATGTCTTTGTTGGCATATGTGCAGTGCTCTAGGTTGACTCAATCGAGCTCAACGTTTGCTTCGTTGTTAATCTGGGCAGATCGTCAACTTGTTTGCGGTTTTGCCGATGCTACCGTTAGTGTTCCATGCATGCTATGCCTTCGTTCTTGCCATGTGTAGCTAGCACTTTGTGCCTTCTTGCTGGTTATATGCTTTCCTTGCCATGACTTGCACCGTAGTGAGTGCATCGAGCTCGTTTGCATGCCTTCGTGAGTTAAATTTCAGCATGTCTCAGTTTTCACTAAGTCTGAAAACTGATTGTGTTCGAGCGATGTTCGTGAGCTCGGTAGAGTATTTTGTGAACCCTTTTGGCCCCAGGTCACTTTGGGTGTTTTATTAAGCTTGTTGACTAGCTCCATGCCATGTTCTTACTTGTCATGTTCAGGTTTTCTATCATGTTGTTTTGCTGCTCCGAAGAGAGCATCGTGATCTGAAATTTCAGACTAGTGTTGATTTCACTAAGTCTGAAATCTGTTTTGCATTTGCGTTTTAGCCATGCTTGTTTGAACCTCTTAATGGATGAATTTGCCTATGGCTCAGTGCTAGTGTTTTGTCAACCATCTTGTGTACTTCACTGCCATATATTTTGTTTTCATGTTTGGTGGCTGTAGCATGTTCATTTCGTTGCATTTAGATGCCTACTTGCTGTAATCGCAGACCGGTGTCATATCTTAAAACGCTTGCCATTTCTAAACCGTAACTCCGATTCCAATGATCTTTATATCGTTTTCAAGCGATTTCATCCCCTCTATCCAGTGGCACACTTGGTTTTCCAAGTTGATGCCAGGTTCATGCATTTCCTGTCATATCTTGCATTTTGCATCCCGCATAGCATATCGTCATTTCATCATATTGCTTGGTCTTGCCCGTGGTTGATTGTATCCTTGTTGCTTGTTTGACTTGTTGGGTAGAGCCGGGAGACGAGTTCGCTACCGAGGAGCCCGTTGAGTTCGCTTGTGAGGATCCAGTCAACTCTGACAACTGTGCAGGCAAGATGATCATACCCTCGAAATCACTACTATCTTTGCTATGCTAGCTTGCTCGCTCTTTTGCTTTGCCAATGCTACGATGCCTACCTTTTGCTTGTCAGCCTCCCAATTGCCATGTTGAACCTCTAACCCACCTTGTCCTAGCAAACCGTTGATTGGCTATGTTACCGCCTTGCTCAGCCCTTCTTATAGCGTTGTTAGTTGCAGGTGAAGATTGGAGCCGTTCCTTGTTGGAACATTTATTTACTTGTCGGGATATCATTATATTGCTATGTTATCTTAATGCATCTATATACTTGGTAAAGGGTGGAAGGCTCGGCCTCTCGCCTAGTGTTTTGTTCCACTCTTGCCGCCCTAGTTTCCGTCATATCGGTGTTATGTTCCCGGATTGTTGCGTCCCTTACACGGTTGGGCTATAATGGGAACCCCTTGATAGTTCGTCTTGATTAAAGCTTTTCCAGCAATGCCCAACATTGGTTTTACCATTTGCCACCTAGCCTCTTTTCCCTTGGGTTTCCGGAGCCCGAGGGTCATCGTATTTTAGCCCCCCTTGGGCCAGTGCTCCCTCTGAGTGTTGGTCCGAACTGAGCTGCCTGCGGGGCCACCTCGGGGAAACTTGAGGGTTGGTTTTACTCGTAGCTAGTCTCATCTGAGTGTGCCCTGAGAAAGAGATATGTGCAGCTCCTATCAGGATTTGTCGGCACATTCGGGCGGTGTTGCTGGACTTGTTTTAACCTGTCGAAATGTCTTGTTGTACCGGGTTACCGAGTCTGATCGGTGTGTCCCGGGTGGAGGTCTATTCCTTCGTTGACCGTGAGAGCTTGTCATGGGCTAAGTTGGGACTCCCCTGTAGGGATTGATCTTTCGAAAGCCGTGCCCGCGGTTATGGGCGGATGGGAATTTGTTAATGTCCGGTTGTAGATTACTTGAATTAAACTTAATTAAAATGAATCAACCGTGTGTGTTACCGTGATGGCCCCTTCTCGGCGGAGTCCGGGAAGTGGACACGGTGTTGGAGTTATGCTTGCGCAGGATGTTCCTTTAGTTTCTCGCTCGTGCTTCGCCTTCTCTTCTCGCTCTCTTTTGCGTATAAGTTAGCCACCACATATGCTAGTCGCTTGCTGCAGCCCCACACATATTTGCCTTATCCATTCCTATGAGCTTAAATAGTTTTGATCGCGTGGGTGTGAGATTGCTGAGTCCCTGTGGCTCACAGATACTACAACTCCAGATGCAGGTCCAGGTGATTCCGCTCCAGGTGACGAGTACGAGCTCAAATGGGAGTTCGACGAGGACTCTCAGCGTTACTACGTGTCTTTTCCGGATGATCAGTAGTGGTGCCTAGTTGGGGTTATCGATTCAGGACCTTGTCGCATGTTGGGTTCTTTTCTATTTTGGCGCCGTAGTCGGGCCATGAGTGTTTGTTTGATGGATGTTATTTATGTACTCTGATGTGACGTGGCGAGTGTAAGCCAACTATGTTATCTTCCCCTTTTATTATATATTACATGGGATGTTGTAATGATTGCCTGACTTGCGACATTGCTTTCAATGCGGTTATGCCTCTAAGTCGTGCCTCGACACGTGGGAGCTATAGCCGCATCGAGGGCGTTATAAGTTGGTATCAGAGCCATCCCCGACCTTAGGAGCCCCATTGCTTGATCGTTTTTAGCAGCCGAGTTGTGTCTAGAAAAATGTTTTGAGTCCTTAGGAATTATATATCGGAGAGCTTAGGAATTCTTTTTACTTCCCAGTCTCATCATCGCTCTGGTAAGGCATCCTGGCGTAGAGTTTTGACTCTTCTCTTCTCAAATTTCACTAAAAATTTTTTTTTTTAGGATCACGCGAGTATCTTGGTTTTGTTTCGATGGTTTTGTGACGAGAACATTGTTCTTGGTGCCTCCTGTCTTTAGGGGTTGTGGCAGTGTCCCGGGGAGTTGAGCTCCGAGGTGTTGTCGTCACAATTTCATCGTTGCAATTCTGGTATACTTGAGATATGTTCGCCGACATCGAAAATCTCTTTTATGCAGTTCGTTGGTGAGATAACCTCGACGCCACCCAGTACTGGGGCGGGAGTTCGGGAGTATCGCCATAACTTGTATAACGGATGCTTTTCGAAGGTTGAGGTAGATGGTTTCCGAAGTTTTCCTGGTTATGTGTTGAAGGATGGATACAGCTGGATGTAGGATTTGCTAGTTTGGGTGAGATATTGTGCTTCCCCTGTATCCCCAACACCTGATTGCATAACCGGAAAGGTTCGGGAGTTTCATAGGTGGGAATTCTAGTAGCTCTAGTTCTTATTCCACGGATATTGGTTTGAGATTGGGATTTCTTACCGATTATTCGTTCTTGATCCGTACCTTGTTGATTTATTTCTCTTCCTTAATTCTTCGTGGCTTCTCAATTTATGGATATGTGATCATTTGAAGAGGAATGCATTCGTTCATTTTGTTCGGATGTGAAGACTATATGTTGCAATTTTCATTCCGTTGGATTCAGCTTCTATATTGTTGTCTATCTATGTGCTAATGGTGGTCAACCTCTTCAGGATGGCTCCTCCAACGCGCACGACTCCGAATCCTAATCCGCCTCCACCTCCGCCTCCTCCGGAAGCATGGCAAGCTGTGATGGCCGCTACTAATGCAAACACACAGTTGATCATGCAAATCCTTCAAGAGCGCAGTCAAGGCAGTCAAGGGAATCAAGGCCATAATCAGCACCACTTTGCTACTCTGAACCAGTTCCTTGCTAATGGCCCAAAGACGTTCAGCAGTTGTGTTGAGGCTACCGATGCTGTCGATTGGCTAGTGGATCTGGGCAAGCATTTTGAATGTAGCAACGTCAGGCCTGAAGATTTCGTCAAGTTCGCTTCTTTCCAGCTCAAAGATCAGGCTGCAGAGTGGTTCCAGCAGTACAAGGATTCCAGAGGTGGACGTCTGATCACTTGGGACGATTTCCGTCAAGATTTCCGCGCTCATCACATCCCTCAAAGTGTGGTTGAGAGTAAGCGTCAGGAATTCCGCAATCTGAAGCAAGGCTCTTTGTCTGTCTATGACTACAACAAGTTGTTCCAGAAGCTCGCCCGTTTTGCCAAGCAGGATGTTCCTGACGAGAAGAGCATGATCTATCAGTTCAGGGGTGGTCTTCGTGAGGAAATTCAGCTCGCTCTTGTCCTCTTTGAGCCGTTGAGATACGATGAGTTCTACAACATGGCACTGAAGCAAGAGGCTGCTCAGATAAGGTGTGATGCTTCCAGGAAGCGTGCCAGAGATGTTACTCCTTCTTCCTCTACTCAAGTGGTCAAGCAGCAGCAGAAGTATTGGCTTCCTCCTCCTCCGTTTCGTCAGCCGTATCAGCAGAAGAGCAAAGGTGGCAGTGGTTTCTCCCACCCACCCAACCCAGGCTTTCAGAACAAGGCTTCGTCTCAAGCGCCAAGACCGAGTGCTCCGTATCACCGTCCGCTTTCAGAGGTCACGTGCAACAAGTGCCAACAGAAGGGTCACTATGCCAACAAGTGTACCAACCAGAGGCGTCTTCCTCCTCCTCCTCCTGTCAGATCGGCAAGTACAGCGGTGGTCAAGCACAATCCCAAGCACGCCAAGGTCAATATGGTGAATGCAGCTCAGGCTGAGGATTCTTCAGATGTGATCATGGGTAACCTTCCTGTTAATGATATTCCTGCAAAAGTTCTTTTTGACTCTGGTGCATCGCATTCCTTCATGTCATTTCCATTTGCATCGGAGAACAATTTTAGCACTAGGGCATTACCTAGAGCTATGCAAGTCGTCTCTCCAGCTAAGCGACTAAGTTCCAGTATGGAGGTGCCGCATATTTCAATCTTGATGGGTGATTTCAAGTTTCTTGCTTCTCCTATGGTTCTGGCAACTCGGATATCGATCTTATTCTCGGGATGGACTGGCTCTCTAAGCATAAAGCTCAGCTTGATTGTGCAGCCAGGCAGATTCAACTGACTCATTCGTCTGAGGATGTCATTGTCTTTGCCGCTCGGGATAATTCCATCCGGTTGTTTTCTCTCAATGAGAAGGGTGAATTGGATGCTATTTCGCAGATTCCGGTTGTTTGTGAGTATCAAGACGTCTTTCCAGAAGAACTTCCAGGGATGCCTCCGCACCGGCCAGTTGAATTTGTTATTGAACTTGAGCCCGGTACGGAACCTGTGTGCAAACGTCCCTACAAGCTCGGCCCTGAAGAGTTGAAGGAGTTGAAGAAACAACTCGATGAGCAAGAAAGATTGGGTCTCATTCGGCCTAGTACTTCTCCGTGGGGTTGTGGTGTTCTTTTTGTGAAGAAGAAGGATGGATCGAGTCGACTTTGTGTTGATTACCGTCCAGTAAACAAGAAGACCATCAAGAACAAATACCCACTTCCCAACATCAATGAGCTATTCGAAAAACTCAAAGGTGCTCAAGTATTCTCCAAGCTGGATCTCCGTATGGGTTATCATCAGATTCGTATTCGTGAGCAAGATATTCCCAAGACGGCGTTCAGAACAAGCTTTGGTTCATATGAATACACCGTCATGTCTTTTGGCCTCGCCAACGCTCCTCCGACGTTCTCTCGCATGATGAACTTCATCTTCAACCCCTACACCAATGAATTTGTTTTGGTCTATCTCGACGACATTCTGGTTTTCTCGAAGAACAAGGAAGATCATGCCAAGCACTTGCGTTTGGTTCTTGACAAGCTCAGAGAACATAAGTTCTACGCCAAGTTCTCCAAGTGTGAATTTTGGCTCGATGAGGTTCTTTATCTTGGTCATATCATCTCTGCCAAGGGCATTTCCGTGAATCCTGAGAAGGTGTCCGCAATTGTGAATTGGGAACCTCCTCAGAACGTGAAGCAACTCCGCAGTTTTCTCGGTCTCGCAAGCTATTGCAGAAGATTCGTTGAAAACTTTTCTAAGATCGCCAAGCCTCTCTCAAATCTTCTTCAGAAGCACGTCAAGTACGTTTGGTCTCCGGAGTGTGATATTGCTTTCAACACTTTGAAAGAGAAATTGATCACTGCTCCAGTTCTGACTCCGCCTGATGAAACCAAGCCGTACGAGGTCTTTTGTGATGCCTCTCTCCAAGGTCTCGGTGCTGTACTGATGCAAGAGAAGAAAGTTGTTGCTTATACCTCTCGTCAGTTGAAACCTAATGAGAAGAACTACCCCACTCATGATCTCGAGTTGGCGGCAGTTGTGCACGCTTTGTTGACTTGGATACATCTTCTATTGGGAAGGAAAGTGGATATTTTCACTGATCACAAGAGTCTCAAGTACATCTTCACTCAGCCTAATCTCAACCTCAGGCAGACTCGATGGGTCGAAATGATTCAAGAGTACAATCCGAGTATCGAGTATACTCCAGGCAAGGCTAATGTGATTGCTGACGCTTTGAGCAGAAAAGCATATTGCAACAGTCTGATTCTCAAGCCTTATCAACCCGAGCTTTGTGAAGCTTTCCGCAAACTTAATCTGCAAGTTGTTCCTCAAGGTTTCCTCGCCAACCTTCAAGTCTCTCCTACCTTAGAAGACCAGATTCGCCAAGCCCAACTTCTTGATGCTATGGTGAAAAAGGTGAAGATTGGTATTGCAAAGAGTCAGTCCAAGTACAAGTGCTTCCGACTTGATGACAAGGACACTCTCTTCTTCGAGGATCGAATTGTTGTGCCCAAAGGTGAACTCCGTAAGGTGATCATGAACGAGGCTCACAACTCTCTCCTCTCCATCCACCCTGGTAGTACGAAGATGTATCAGGATCTCAAGCAAGCTTATTGGTGGACTCGAATGAAGCGCGAGATCGCTCAATTCGTGAACGAATGTGATGTCTGCAAAAGAGTGAAGGCAGAACACCAAAGGCCAGCTGGTCTCCTCCAACCTCTTGCCATTCCAGAATGGAAGTTTGACCACATTGAAATGGACTTCGTGACTGGGTTTCCAAAGTCCAAGCGTGGCAATGATGCTATATTTGTTGTCATCGACAAGCTCACCAAAGTGGCTCATTTTCTGCCTATCAAAGAGTCAATCACTGCAGCTCAATTGGCGGAACTCTATACCTCTCGCATTGTCTCTCTGCACGGTATTCCTCAAGTGATATCTTCAGACCGTGGCAGCATCTTTACCTCCAAGTTTTGGGATTCTTTTCAGAAAGCCATGGGCACCAACATCCGCTTCAGCACAGCTTTCCATCCTCAAACGAGCGGTCAAGTCGAGCGTGTCAACCAAATTCTTGAAGATATGCTCAGGGCTTGTGTGATCTCCTTCGGCATGAAGTGGGAGGATTGTCTTCCTTATGCTGAATTCTCGTACAACAAAAGCTTTCAAGCAAGTTCGGGCAAGGCCCCCTTTGAAATTCTGTATGGCAGGAAGTGCCGTACCCCTCTCAACTGGTCTGAAACCGGTGAACGTCAGCTGCTGGGTAATGACTTAATCACAGAAGCAGAAGAAATGTGCAAAGTCATTCGTGATAACCTCAAAGCAGCCCAGTCCCGCCAGAAGAGCTACTATGATAGTAAGCACCGTGATCTGGCTTTCGAGATCGGAGATCATGTTTACCTCCGCGTCTCTCCTATGAAAGGTACTCGTCGCTTCGGTATCAAAGGGAAGCTTGCCCCTAGATACGTGGGACCTTTCAGGATTGTCAGCAAGAGAGGCGACCTCGCCTACCAACTCGAGCTTCCTTCAAACTTTGCAAATGTTCATGATGTGTTCCATGTCTCTCAGCTTCGAAAGTGCTTCAAGACTCCTGACCGCACCGTCAACTTCGAGGACATTGAGCTCCAAGAAGATCTCTCTTATCGTGAGCACCCAGTTGCTATTCTTGAAGAGACTGAACGCAAGACTCGCAACAAGTCAATCAAATTTCTCAAAGTCAGGTGGTCACACCATTCCGACCGTGAAGCTACCTGGGAACGCGAGGATGACCTCCGTTCTGAGTACCCGGAGTTCTTTCAGTCCTAGATCTCGGGACGAGATCTTTTCGTAGTGGTGGAGTGTTGTAACGCCCCAGATATACTTTCCATATTTGTACTCCAACTCTTGCCGTCTCCGGCGCTAAGTTATATTTATTTCTCGGGTTGGGTCTTTGTCTCCGTGTGTTGTTTTTCTTTTTCGTGCATCTCTTATCATGTCATCACGTGCATTGCATTTGCATACATGTTCATCTCATGCATTCGAGCATTTTCCCCGTTGTCCGTTTTGCATTCCGGCGCTTCGTTCTCCTCCGGTGGTCATTTCTAGTCTTCTTTCGTGTGTGGGGTTTAAACATTTCCGGATTGGTCCGAGACTTGCCAAGTGGCCTTGGTTTACTACCGGTAGACCGCTTGTCAAGTTTCGTATCATTTGGACTTCGTTTGATACTCCAACGGTTAACCGAGGGACCGAAAAGGCCTCGTGTGTGTTGCAGCCCAACACCCCCCAAATTTGGCCCAAAACCCACCAAACTCTGCTCCTTGTCCTAGAGCGTTCGATCACGATCGTGTGGGCGAAAACCACACCTCATTTGGACTCTCCTAGCTCCCTGTATGCCTATTTATACCCCCTCCATTCGGATCTCTTCTTCCCCCGTCCGAAACCCTAGTTAAAAAAAAACAGATCCCTCTTCCCCGCGCCGGGCCGGACGTGTCCGCCCGCGCCGGACGTTGTCCGCCCCGCCGCCGCACCCACTCACGCGCCGCCACGTGGGCGCGCGCCCACTTCGCCGCCGCC
>NC_041382.1:319802981-319902417 GCF_002162155.2 Triticum dicoccoides | reverse complement strand
GATGCCTACCTTTTGCTTGTCAGCCTCCCAATTGCCATGTTGAACCTCTAACCCACCTTGTCCTAGCAAACCGTTGATTGGCTATGTTACCGCCTTGCTCAGCCCTTCTTATAGCGTTGTTAGTTGCAGGTGAAGATTGGAGCCGTTCCTTGTTGGAACATTTATTTACTTGTCGGGATATCATTATATTGCTATGTTATCTTAATGCATCTATATACTTGGTAAAGGGTGGAAGGCTCGGCCTCTCGCCTAGTGTTTTGTTCCACTCTTGCCGCCCTAGTTTCCGTCATATCGGTGTTATGTTCCCGGATTGTTGCGTCCCTTACACGGTTGGGCTATAATGGGAACCCCTTGATAGTTCGTCTTGATTAAAGCTTTTCCAGCAATGCCCAACATTGGTTTTACCATTTGCCACCTAGCCTCTTTTCCCTTGGGTTTCCGGAGCCCGAGGGTCATCGTATTTTAGCCCCCCTTGGGCAGTGCTCCCTCTGAGTGTTGGTCCAAACTGAGCTGCCTGCGGGGCCACCTCGGGGAAACTTGAGGGTTGGTTTTACTCGTAGCTAGTCTCATCTGAGTGTGCCCTGAGAAAGAGATATGTGCAGCTCCTATCGGGATTTGTCGGCACATTCGGGCGGTGTTGCTGGACTTGTTTTAACCTGTCGAAATGTCTTGTTGTACCGGGTTACCGAGTCTGATCGGTGTGTCCCGGGTGGAGGTCTATTCCTTCGTTGACCGTGAGAGCTTGTCATGGGCTAAGTTGGGACTCCCCTGCAGGGATTGATCTTTTGAAAGCCGTGCCCGCGGTTATGGGTGGATGGGAATTTGTTAATGTCCGGTTGTAGATTACTTGAATTAAACTTAATTAAAATGAATCAACCGTGTGTGTTACCGTGATGGCCCCTTCTCGGCGGAGTCCGGGAAGTGGACACGGTGTTGGAGTTATGCTTGCGCAGGATGTTCCTTTAGTTTCTCGCTCGTGCTTCGCCTTCTCTTCTCGCTCTCTTTTGCGTATAAGTTAGCCACCACATATGCTAGTCACTTGCTGCAGCCCCACACATATTTGCCTTATCCATTCCTATGAGCTTAAATAGTTTTGATCGCGTGGGTGTGAGATTGCTGAGTCCCTGTGGCTCACAGATACTACAACTCCAGATGCAGGTCCAGGTGATTCCGCTCCAGGTGACGAGTACGAGCTCAAATGGGAGTTCGACGAGGACTCTCAGCGTTACTACGTGTCTTTTCCGGATGATCAGTAGTGGTGCCTAGTTGGGGTTATCGATTCAGGACCTTGTCGCATGTTGGGTTCTTTTCTATTTTGGCGCCGTAGTCGGGCCATGAGTGTTTGTTTGATGGATGTTATTTATGTACTCTGATGTGACGTGGCGAGTGTAAGCTAACTATGTTATCTTCCCCTTTTATTATATATTACATGGGATGTTGTAATGATTGCCTGACTTGCGACATTGCTTTCAATGCGGTTATGCCTCTAAGTCGTGCCTCGACACGTGGGAGCTATAGCCGCATCGAGGGCGTTATACCTTCCCAGCTCCACATACATCTACGTCGTGCGTTTGACTCTCCCTGGTAATCGCCCTATCCAAGCTTTGAGAGTTTTGACTATGATGGTTGCCGATCACCGCCTGCTGCTGGGTAAGAACTGGTAAGAATTTGAGATTTGCTTGACGGATTTGTGACACCCACCACCACCTCTTGTTAGTAGTCTGTAGGATCATATTCTTGTGTGTTTCTATTGCTGCTAACCATGGCAGGATCACAAGCCGACGAGACTGACTGGGAGAACATGAATAATAAGGAGTTGCATGATAAATTTCAGCAAATGATGAGTGGACTGCTAGAATATGTGCTAAACAGATTTGAAGAGGCCATGGAGAAGATAGATGTCATTGAGAAGACGTTCAAAACAAAGCTCGATAACAAGTTTAATGAATTGCTAGCGCGTCTTCCACCACCACCGCCGGCTGCACCTATTGCACCTCTACAACAACAACAACAACAACAACAACAACAACAACGCCTTCCAAATCAAGTGGGACAAGCACAACGCGTTCCCATTAACCCTGGGAAAATTTTTGGTGCCGCTGTTGATGCTTCTGCTGCTCCTGCTGCTACTGCAGAGGTGGAGGACCATTATGAGGATGAGGTTGATCAAAATCAGAACTACATGCAACCACCAGCACCACCACCACCAGGTCCTCCTCAGGTATATCATCGCAACGGTAGGGCTGCACCACCACTTGAGGTACATGACCATCTTCCTAAACTAAAATTGAATATTTCACCATTTGAGGGTAGATATGTTCCTGATATATATCTTACTTGGGAGTTAGAAACTGAACAACGATTTACATGTTTACAATATCCTGAGGACAGATGTGTTCCTGCTGCTATTTGTGCTTTCACTAGCTTTGCATGTGTTTGGTGGTCTGAACATTGTAGATTATATCCTATTCCAACTACTTGGGCTGCTTTGAAAACTGCTATGCGTATTCGTTGGGTTCCACCATATTATCAACGTGAATTACTTCAAAAATTGCAGCGTTTAAGACAAGGAAAAAATTTCTGTAGAAGAATATTATCAGGAATTACAAACTGGCATGATTAGATGTGGTATTGTTCAGGAGAATGAAGCTATGCTTGCACGTTTTATGGGTGGATTGATTAGAGAGATCCAGACCATTCTAGAGTATAAGGAGTATACTAATATCACTCGTTTATTCCATCTTGCTTGTAAAGCTGAACGTGAAGTGCGGGATCGACAAGCATTGGAGCGAACTAACTTTTCTGTAGGTCGATCTTCATCATGGACACCACGTGCATCCTCTACTTCCACTCCACCAGCACCTCCATCAGGTGCCACCTCCAGCCATGATACAAGAAAGTAGGCACAACCACCACTATCTGCCAAGAGCACACCTACCGGACCTGCGCAGAGCTCTTCTTCTTCCATCGCATCAACAGGGCACATAAGTGATATTATTTGTCGTCGTTGTAAAGCAAGAGGACATTTTCCAAGAGAATGCCAATCTTAGCGTGTGATGATTGCTACTGAGGATGGTGGGTATGAGTCCGCTAGTGACTATGATGAGGAGACTTTGGCTCTTATTACACATGAAGAACACGGTGGAGAGGATTCTGATCACGAGACGCAATACATGGCTGCTGAAGATGCTAACAGGTATGAATTTTTAGTTGCTCAACGTGTTCTGAGTGTGCAGGTTACACAAGCTGAGCAAAATCAGAGACATAATTTGTTCCATACAAAGGGAGTTGTGAAGGAACGTTCTGTTCGCGTCATCATAGATGGAGGGAGATGCAATAACTTGGCTAGCATGGAGATGGTGGAGAAGCTATCTCTCACCACAAGACCACATCCACATCCTTACTACATCCAATGGTTCAAAATTGTACACCATGGTAGAAACAATCAGTATACTCTTGTTCATAAGGATAAAAATATTACTTTGCTTCCTATGACTCCTGATTCCATTTTGAAAGATGGTATTAATAGAGCTAATAAAGCAAAACAGGAGAAAAATAAAAGTGAAAATCAGATTGTGGCAAAAGAATTCTAGCAACAAATGCAGCCTAATAATAAACCATCTAGTGTTGCTTCTGAAATTAAATTGAAAAGTGCATGTTTACTTGCCAGCAAATCTGATATTGATGATTTAGATTTTAGCAAATCTGTTTGCTATGATTTTGTGTGCAAAGAGGCATTATTTTCATTCGAGGACATGCCTTCCTCTTTGCCTCCTTCTGTCACTAACATTTTGCAGGAGTTCACTGACGTCTTTCCACAAGACGTGCCACTGGGATTACCACCTATTCGGGGGATTGAGCATCAAATTGACTTAACTCCCGGTGCATCATTACCCAATCGTGCACCATACTGTACCAATCCAGAGGAGATGAAGGAGATTATGCGTCAAGTACAAGAACTGATCGACAAAGGTTATATACGTGAATCCCTTAGTCCTTGTGTTGTTCCTATCATTTTAGTGCCGAAAAAGGATGGTACATCGCGTATGTGTCTTGACTGTAGAGGCATTAATAATATTACTATTCGTTATCGTCATCCTATTCCTAGGCTAGATGATATGCTTGATGATTTGAGTGGCTCTACAATATTCACCAAAGTTGATTTGCGTAGTGGATACCATCAAATTCGTATGAAATTGGGAGATGAATGGAAACTGCATTTAAAACAAAGTTTAGATTATATGAGTGGTTAGTCATGCCTTTTGGGTTAACTAATGCACCTAGTACTTTCATGAGGTTAATGAACGAAGTTTTACTTGCTTTCATTGGATGATTTGTGGTAGTTTGCTTTGATGATATACTGATTTATAGCAAATCTTTGGAGGAACATTTCGAACATTTACGTGTTGTTTTTATTGCTCTACGTGATGCACATTTGTTTGGTAACCTTGGAAAGTGCACATTTTGCACCGACCGAGTATCTTTTCTTGGCTATGTTCTTACTCCACAGGGAATAGAAGTTGATAGAGCCAAGATTGAAGCTATTGAGAGTTGTCCCCAGCCCAAAACGGTCACACAAGTCAGGAGTTTCCTTGGCTTCGCTGGTTTCTATAGGCGTTTTGTGAGAGATTTCAGCACCAATGCTGCACCTCTCAACGAGCTTACAAAGAAGTATGTGCTTTTGGTTTGGGTACCGCACAGGAAGAAGCTTTTACGGTATTGAAAGATAACTTGACACATGCTCTTTTACTCCAACTTCCTGATTTCAATAAGACTTTTGAGCTTGAATGTGATGCTAGTGGAATTGGATTAGGAGGTGTGTTATTACAAGACGGCAAACCTGTTGCATACTTTTTTGAAAAATTGAGTGGGCCTAGTATGAACTATTCTACTTGTGATAAAGAATTATATGCTCTTGTTCGGACCTTAGAAACATGGCAACATTATTTATGGCCAAAGGAATTTGTTATACATTCTGATCATGAATCTTTGAAACACATTAAAAGTCGAGCAAAACTGAACCATAGACATGCTAAATGGGTTGAATTCATTGAGTCTTTCCCTTATGTCATTAAACACAGGAAGGGTAAAGAAAATGTTATTGCTGATGCATTGTCTCGTCGTTATACTATGCTTTCACAACTTGACTTTAAAATATTTGGTTTGGAGACCATCAAAGATCAATATGTGCATAATGCTAAATTTAAAGATGTATTGCAGAGTTGTAAGGAAGGGAGAACTTGCAACAAGTTTGTTCTTAACGATGGATTTGTGTTTCGTGCTAACAGGCTATGCATTCCAGCTAGCTTCGTTCGTCTTTTGTTGTTGCAGGAGGCGCATGGAGGAGGATTAATGGGACACTTTCGCGTCAAGAAGACAGAGGACGTACTTGCTACACATTTCTTTTGGCCAAAGATGAGACATGATGTTGAGCGTTTTGTTGCTTGCTGCACTACATGTCAATGAGCTAAGTCACGACTCAATCCTCATGGTTTATATATGCCGTTGCCTGTACCTAGTGTTCCTTGGGAGGATATATCTATGGACTTTGTTTTAGGTTTACCTCGAACAAAGAAGGGGAGGGATAGCATATTTGTTGTCGCGGATAGGTTCTCGTAAATGGCACACTTTATACTATGTCATAAAAGCGATGATGCTGTTAATGTTGCTGATTTGTTCTTTCGTGAAATTACTCGCTTGCATGGTGTGCCAAATACTATTGTTTCAGATCATGATACTAAATTTCTTAGCCACTTTTTGAGATGTTTATGGGCTAAGTTGGGGACTAAACTGCTTTTTAGTACTACTTGTCACGCCCAAACTGATGGACAAACTGAAGTAGTCAATAGAACATTGTCTACTATACTTAGGGCTGTTTTGAAGAATAACAAGAAAATGTGGGAAGAATGCTTGCCTCATATTGAATTTGCTTATAATGGTTCATTGCATTCTAATACTAAGATGCGCCCTTTTGAAATTGTGTATGGTTTCCTACCTCGTGCACCTATTGATTTGTTGCCTCTTCCATCTTCGGAGAAGGTTAATTTTGATGCTAACGAACATGCTGAATTGATTTTAAAAATGCATGAGTTAACTAAGGAAAACATTGAGCGTATGAATGCTAAATATAAACTTGCTGGAGATAAGGGTAGAAAACATGTTGTTTTTGCACCTGGAGATCTTGTTTGGTTACATTTGTGTAAGGATAGATTTCCTAATTTGCGCAAATCAAAGATAATGCCACGTGATGATGGTCCTTTTATTGTGTTAGAGAAAATAAATGATAATGCATATAAACTTGAGTTGCCTGCGGAATTTGGGGTTAGTCCCACTTTTAACATTGCAGACTTGAAGCCTTATTTGGGTGAGGACGATGAACTTCCATCGAGGATGACTTCATTTCAAGAAGGGGAGGATGATGAGGACATCAATACCATTGTTACACCCACAGCCCACGCTGCTATACATACTAGAAAAATTACTAGAGCTCGTGCATGCCAATTGAATTTTCAGGTACTTTCGTTTCTTGGTAACGATTCTAATGTTCATGAGAATATGATGCTGCCTAAATTGGATACATTTGTTTTGCTTACAAATGAAGGGCCTAGCTTGGACAAGAAAGATAAACCTTGGAGCAAGTTCAAGCATGGAGATGATGGCAGGCGCAACAGGATCAAGAACAGAGTTACGAGTGATGATTTCGGGACTTTGAAGCCACCATAAGGAGTGTATGAAGTCTTGGATGAAATATACAAGATGCCACATCATAAATTTCGTCCAGAGGCTATTTTAGGTGCTGTGTCACCTTATTATTGGGCCAGGCCCATGTATTTGTGAAATACTTAAGTATGGGCTGTTTTTAGAGTCCGTATGTGTGGGGAAACAAGAGTTAGGGTTGGTTTTGGACCCCTCCCCCAAGGGCCACGAAAGCCCCCCCTCTTCCTCCATATAAACAGCCCTTAGGGCGTCGTTTAGACTTGGTGGGTTTTGTTTAGATTAAAGTTCGCCATAGCTGCCTTTTCGCGTACTTAGTTTGTGTTCAACGACCAGACAAAGGCGTCTAAAAAACCCACCTTGATCAATAAAGCTTTCATCTTATATTCGCAATATCCAGATTGCAACCTCAGTTTCTTGCTTGTTCTTCGTTTGCCTGCAGGAAACAGAGCTTCGTGGTCAGGTTGATCGTGCTCCGGCGTGGTCAATAACCTCTCAGAGTTGGTTTAGCGATTACTAAGGAGCGACGTCCTTGCACGTTTGTAGTCGGATCGTCAAAGTCGACTTCCTCCAAAACGATAGCCACCATCTCATCGAAAGATGGGACACCTTTGCCTCTATCACGTTGGCTCTCCTCATCCGTGGACTTGGGGACTTGTACATCTTCATGCGCATCTTTGGGAGGGCCCTCTTGGTGCCTAATCATGCACAACACCTTGGACTTAGGTAGTAGCCATGTCTCATGCATAGAAAGTGGAAGTTCAGAGAGGAGTGAGTTCACCTTATCTTTGATAGCTTTGGCTCGGGCTCGTGTCATTGGTCCAAGTGGTGTCATTGGAGGTGTAGGTGCGTCCATGGGGATGATCTTGGGATGCTCCGCATCATCTCCCCTCCCTTGGGGAAGATCCGTCCTCGGATCGAAATCCTCATCACCATGGTAGGGCGAGAGATCTTTGATGTTGAAGATGTCGCTCACGGAGTACTTGTCACGTGGGATGTTGATCTTGTATGCGTTGTTGTTGTAACGTGCAAGCTCCTTGAATGGTCCATCCGCGCGTGGTCGAAGTTTGTACTTGCGTTCTTGGGGGAAGCGGTCCTTGCGAAGGTGTAGCCACACGAGGTCTCCAATGTTGAATATCATAGGGTGCTTGTTGACGTTAAGCTTGGTCGCAAGGCGTTGTACTTGGCGCTCGATGGTGTTTCTTGTATATTGATGCACCTTCTTGAGATGGGTCGCTCATGCACTTGCGTCCAAATTGATGCGCTCTTGGAGTGGTAGAGGGAGAATATCCAATGGTGACAAGGGGTTGAATCCGTAGACGAGCTCGAAAGGGGACTTGCCGGTTGTTGAGTGTCTTGCTCGATTGTAGGCGAACTCGGCGATGGGTAGACACTCCTCCCACTCCTTGATGTTCTTCTTGATGATACTCGAAGTAGAGCGGGGAGTGTGTGGTTTGTCACCTCCTTTGGCCGTCGGTTTAAGGATGGTACGCCGTGGAGAAGAGTAGCTTGATTCCGAACTTGGCACATAGGGTCTTCCAAAAGTAGCTAAGGAACTTGACGTCACAGTCCGAGACGATGGTCTTTGGCACACCATGGAGACGCAATATTTCCCTACAAAAGAGATTAGCAACATGTGAAGCATCGTCTATCTTGTTGCAAGGAATAAAATGTGCCATTTTTGAGAAACGGTCCACAATGACAAATATGGAATCTTTCCCATTTCGAGTCCTAGGAAAACCGAGTACAAAGTCCATGCTAATGTCTTCCAATGGTTGGTAAGGAATTGGTAGAGGCATATCGAGGCCATGCGATTGAGCTTTGGACTTAGCTTTACGACATGTAGAACATCGGTTTGTGAAATGATTGACGTCCCGAAACATCTTGGGCCAAAAGTAGTTCTTCGAGAGCGTGGCGAACGTCTTGTCGCATCTAAAATGTCCCATTAAGCGTCCTCCATGCGATTCCTGCAAAAGCAACAACCAAAGAGACGACTCGGGGATGCAAAGTTTGTTAGCTCTCATAATATAGCCATCTTTGATGTAATAGCATTCCGAAGATGTATTCGACAAACACTTGGCATAAGGAGTAGCAAAAGTTGCATCATGCTCATACAAGTCTTTGATATGCTCGAAGCCAATGACATCTAACTCAAGTTGCCAGACAAGCATGCATATGCGGGAAAGAGCATCCGCTACTATGTTTTCTTTACCCTTGATGTACTTGATGACATAAGGAAAAGACTCAATAAATTCACTCCATTTAGCATGACGCTTGTTCAACTTGGTTTGACCCTTAAGATACTTGAGGGTCTCATGATCTGTATGAATGATAAACTCATGGGGACGAAGGTAATTTTCCCATTCATGCAAAACGCGGACTAAAGCATATAGCTCTTTGTCATAGATGGGGTAATGGAGTTGCGCTCCGGAAATTTTCTCACTAAAGTAAGCTATGGGGCGCTTCTCTTGCATTAACACACCCCCTATGCCATTACCACTAGCATTGCAATGAATCTCAAAAGGTTTGTCAAAGTTGGGTAAGGCAAGCACGGGAGCATGAGTAAGCAAGTTCTTAAGCTCATTGAAAGCGGTATCTTGGGATGGTCCCAAAAAAAAGGCGCATTCTTCTTGCTCAAAGCATGCAAAGGTGAAGCAATGGTGCTAAAATCCTTCACAAAGAGACGATAGAAACCCGCAAGGCCAAGAAAACTACGCACTTGATGCAAGTTGGTTGGTTGCGGCCAAGTCTTAATAGCATCGATCTTGGACTCATCAACATGAACACCCTTAGAAGAAACAACAAAACCCAAGAAAACGAGCTTATCAACACCAAAAAGGCATTTCTCCATATTAGCATAGAGGCACTCTTTTCTAAGAGTTTGCAAAATGGTGCGGACATGGGTGACATGCTCTTTGATAGATTTGCTAAACACAAGAATGTCATCGAAGTAAACCACGACAAATATACCAATGTAAGGGCGAAAGACATGATTCATAAGGCGCATAAAAGTGCCCAGTGCTTCGGAAAGACCCATAGGCATGACTAACCACTCATACAAACCAAACTTGGTTTTTAAGGCGGTTTTCCATTCATCACCCTCTTGTATGCGGATTTGATAGTAACCACTCTTAAGATCAATTTTGGAAAATATAGTGGCACCGCTAAGCTCACCAAACATATCATCTAGGTGTGGAATGGGATACCTGTAGCTAACGGTGATAGCATTGATAGGTCTACAATCGGAGAAAATGCGAAATCTACCGTCACGTTTTGGCACAAGAATGACCGGAACGACACAAGGGCTCAAACTTTCACGCACATGTCCATGGTCTATGAGATGCTTTACTTGCCTTTGTATTTTTTTTGTTTCGTCGGGGTTGACATGGTATGGACCTTTATTTGGAAGAGGTGCTCCGGGGATGAGGTCGATTCGGTGTTCAATGCCTCGTAGAGGAGGTAGACCCGGAGGTAGCTCCTCGGGGAAAACATCTTGAAATTCCTGCAAAAGAGAAGACAACACTAGAGGAAGAGTGTGAGAAGTGTTAGTTTGTGGTGCATTGTCCTTGCACACGAGGACGTAGTGTAGGACAATAGATGGGTTCTCACACACTTCTCGTATCTCACGTTTGGTGGCAAATAGAACTAGGTTTCTGTGTTCGCTCATCGTGGAGGCACTCAATTTTGGCTTGTGGCGCTCACTCTCTTTTTGGTGGCTCACTCTCTCACTATGATCTCCACAATGGGTGGCTTGCTTGTCGGCGATCACTTGACTTGGCGACATTGCACGGAGGACGTACTCCTTGCCCTTCATCTCGAAGATGTAGTGGTTTGTTTGACCGTTGTGGACGACTCCTCTATCGAATTGCCATGGCCGTACAAGGATAAGATGACAAACAGTCATTGGAACAACGTCGCACTCCAAGGTGTCTTCGTAGGCGCCGATTTTGAAGGAGACTTGTACTCGGTGCTCGACTTGGATGGTGCCGGAGTAACTAAGCCATTGCCCTTTGTGTGGATGTGGATGCTTCGTCTTGGGGAATTGGAGCTTGGAGCAAAGTTCTTCACTTGCGATATTATGACAATTCCCTCCATCTATGATGACCTTGACGGATCGTCCATTGATGCTGGCCTTGGTATGGAATATGTGGCATCTTTGGTCTTCTTCTTGGTGATGTTGCAGAGTCAAGACTTTGGAGACAAAAAGTGCGGGGCTTGAGTCTTCATCACAAAAGATTTGTTCTTCTTCATTGTTCACTTGGCAGTGCATGGCGACTTGCTCAAGGTCTTCCATTTCGCCTTCACTCATGGAGTCATAAGTGCCATCGTCCTTGAAGACCATGGTTCGCTTGTTGGTGCACTCGTAGGACTTGTGGCCTCGGCCTTCGCAAGTGAAACACTTGAAGGAACTTGTCTTGACGGTCTCATCGGTTGGGGTTGATGATGATGAGGCTCTCGGCATGAAGTTGCTCGTAGGAGGATGGCTTGTAGTTGACGAAGCTTTCTTGGAAGTTGACTTGTTGATTTTGGAAGTAGAAAGCTTTGTAGTCGGTGTTGGAGTCGTTGAAGCTTGGTTGTTGGAGAAGCCGTAGGATTTGGATGAGAACTTGGCATACTTGAAATCATCTTGCACTTGGCGTTCTGCTTTGGTAGCTTGGTGCACTAGCTCGATGAGATTGGAGCACTTTTCAAGATATCTTCCGATATTCCGATAAATCGGCCGATTTATCGCTTATCGGTGTCTGACCGATAAGATAAATCAGTCAATAAATTAGCCGATATGGCGATAAATCTGCCGATATGCCGATAAACTGGCCGATTTACCCCTTATCATGGGTCGACCGATAAGTTCCCGATAAGAGATATCCCCAACATTGGATTGGAGTATGGTTGGAAGTCGCCGATCTTCTTGATGGGATGATTGAGTCCATTCAAGAAACGTGCCATTGTTTGCTCATCATCTTCCGTGACATTGGCTCTTATCATTGGAATCTCCATCTCCTTGTAATATTCTTCAACGCTCTTTGTTCCTTGCTTGAGTTGTTGGAGTTTCTTGAAGAGGTCGCAGTTGTAGTAGGTAGGTACGAAGCATGCTCTCATGACATCCTTCATTTGCGCCCAAGTAGTGATGGGTGGTTCACCTCTTGCCTCTCGGCGCTCTATGATTTGTTCTCACCAAATGAGGACATAGTCTTGGAACTCAAGGGATGCCATCACGATCTTCTTCTCTTCTTCATAATTGTGCAAACGGAAGATCTTGTCAACCTTCAATGCCATGAAAGGTACTCTTCGGGATCGTTGCTTCCGTTGAACTTGGGCATGGTGAGCTTGAGTTTGCCATAACGTTGCTCTTCATTGTGTTGGGGTCGGGGATGATGACGCCCATGTTGTTGATGATTGTGAAACTCGTGGTGCTCTTGGCGCAGAGGGTTGTTATCGTCATGTTGTTCTTGTCGTGGAGGATCTCCATTGTCTTCATGCTCTGGATTGACTTGTTGTTCTTGGCGAGCTTCTGAAGGAGATCGTCGAGCTCGAGGAGGAACTTGACGATGCACGCGAGCTTGAAATCTTTGTTCTTAAATTTCTTCGCGAAGTGCTTCCTCTTGTTCACAGGCTTGTCGGTTTCGGTCTGCCACGGCTTGACTCGAATCGTGCAGAGCTTGTTGCGCCGCAAGTGCTTGAGCGTCACGGAGTTGTTGTTTTGACGTTGTGCCTCGGCATCTTGAGCATTTTGGTGTAGACGCGCTCGCTCTTCCTCTTCATGTTGGCGTTGTCGTTGCCGTTCTCGTGCTAGAGCAAAGGCCTCTTGAGTTTGATGTTGTCGGCGCTCTTGAGAGTCGGTGTCTCATAGGGGATTGAGGCTTGCTTGATGGTCGGTGCGCGCGGCTCGACGAAGAGTGTTCGATGTCGGTGTACTTGAGCCGGAGAGGGTGAAGTCTGAGTGGCGGCTTGAACGGCTCCTTCTTGAAGTGGAAGACGAATGGTTGAGCAACAAAGCATGAATTTCGTCCATCCTTGCTTCATTCTCTTGCTTGTGATCGTCGAGCTTGTGGTCGGAGTAGTCCCTTGTACGTTGCTCAGAAAGTCGCAAGTCGGCGGGGTTGTCGATGCGTTCACTCATAGCTTGTTGCTCTTGATGCAAAGCACGATGTGCACCAAAGAGGTGACTCTTGGTGACGAAGGAGTTCATGTCGTCGTCTTGCTCAATGAAGAGTGGGTTGGTAAAAGTACTTGGCCTATCCATCATTCCAAGACAAATGTGAGTGGTAGAAAGAGAAGAACGAGTACCAAATGTACCTTGGCTGAAGTTGAAACTGGATCGAGGATCACTCCAATGTAGGACAAGGAAATAGCACAATTGGTACTAGTTCTTGTCGGTTTCTCACACCTACACAAGTAAAAGCTTTTGGTGGAGCTTGGTTAGGATGGTGGCACAAAAATTTGATGCAATTGTAAGTGAGCTTCAATAATGTTGGAAAAGATTCGCAAGATGCAATGTAACAAGTAGACCAAGAATATAAGGTTCATGGAAAACCATGCGCAAAAAGATAAGTGGGGTTGAGCAACCAAGGGTGAGCCAAAATGTGGAATCCACAAAAATGCTCTTGTTGCACAACACTAGAGAGACGCTAGCACGATTGCACAATAGGCGGATACAAGAACTTGTGCACAACCTATGATAGAGGCAAAGGTGCCCCTATGTTTCGGTGAGATAGATATCGTTTTCCGTGGGAGTCGACTTTGACGATCCGACTACGAACGTGCGAAGACGTCGCGCCTTAGCAATCGCTAAACCAACTTCCGAGGGTTATTGACCACCCCGGAGCACGATCAACCTGACCACGAGGGTCTATTTCCTGCGAGCAAATGAAGAACAAGCAAGAAACTGAGATTTCAATCTGGATATTGTGAATAAAAGAGGAAAGCTTTATTAATGAAGGTGGGGTTCTATGACATCTTGGTCTGGTCGTTGGACACAAACGAAGGACACGAAGTTGCAGCTATGGCGAACTTTTAGTCTAAACAAAACCCAAAGTCTAAACGATGCCCTAAGGGCTGTATATATGGAGGAGAGAGGGGGAATTTCGTGTCCCTTGGAGGAGGGGTCTGAAACCAACCCTAACTCTAGTTTCCCCACACATACAGACTCTAAAAACAACCTATACTTAAGTATTTCGAAAATACATGGGCCTGGCCCAATAATAAGGTGACACATCACCTAGAATAGCCTCTGGACGAAATTTATGAAGTGACATCTTGTATATTTCGTCCAAGGCTGCAGGCACTCCTTATGGTGGCTTCAAAGTCCTGAAATAATCACTTGTAACTCCGTTCTTTATCCCCTTGCACATGCCATCATCTCCATGCTTGAACTTGTTCCAAGGTTCATCTTTCTTGTCCAAGCTAGGCCCTTCATTTGTAAGCAAAACAAATGTATCCAATTTAGGCAACATCATATTCTCATGAGCATTACAATCGTTACCAAGAAACGAAAGTACCTAATAATTCAATTGGCGTGCGCGAGCTCTAGTAATTGGTCCAGTATGTATAGCAGCAGGGGTTGTGGGGATAACAATGGTATTGATGTCCTCATCATCCTCCCCTTCTTGAAATGAAGTCGTCCTCGACGAAAGCTCATCTTCCTCACCCAAATAAGGCTTCAAATCTACAATGTTAAAAGTGGGACTAACCCCAAAATCTGCAGGTAGCTCAAGTTTATATGCATTATCATTCATTTTCTCTATCACCTCAAAAGGACCATCAGCACGTTGCATTACCTTTGATTTGCACAAATTAGGAAATCTATCCTTGCGCAAATGTAACCAAACAAGATCTCCAGGTGCAAACACAACATGTTTTCTACCCTTATCTCCTGCAAGATTATATTTAGCATTCATACGCTCAATGTTTTCCTTAGTTAACTCATGCATTTTTAAAATCAATTCAGCATGTTCTTTAGCATCAAATTAACCTTCTCCGAAGATGGAAGAGGCAACAAATCAATAGGTGCATGTGGTAGGAAACCATACACAATTTCAAAAGGGCACATCTTAGTAGTAGAATGCAATGAACGATTATAAGCAAATTCAATATGAGGCAAGCAATCTTCCCACATTTTCTTATTATTCTTCAAAACAGCTCTAAGCATAGTAGACAAAGTTCTATTGACTACTACAGTGTGTCCATCAGTTTGGGGCTGACAAGTAGTACTAAAAAGTAGTTTAGTCCCCAACTTAGCCCATAAAAATCTCCAAAAGTGGATAAGAAATTTGGTATCACGATCTGAACAATAGTATTTGGCACACCATGCAAGCGAATAATTTCACGAAAGAACAAATCAGCAACATTAACCGCATCATCGCTTTTATGACATGGTATAAAGTGTGCCATTTTCGAGAACCTATCCATGAAAACAAATATGCTATCCCTCCCCTTCCTTGTTCGAGGTAAACCTAAAACAAAGTCCATAGATATATCCTCCCAAGGAACACAAGGTACAGGCAAAGGCATATATAAACCATGAGGATTTAGTCGTGACTTAACTTTTTGACATGTAGTGCAGCGAGCAACAAAACGCTCAACATCCCGTCTCATCTTTGGAAAAAGAAATGTGTAGCAAGTATATCCTCTGTCTTCTTGATGCCAAAGTGTCCCATTAATCCTCCTCCATGCGCCTTCTGCAACAACAAAAGACGAACAGAGCTAGCTGGAATGCATAGCTTGTTAGCACGAAACACAAATCCATCATTAAGAATGACCTTGTTCCAAGTTCTCCCTTCCTTACAATTCTGCAATACATCTTTAAATTCAGCATCATGCATATATTGATCTTTGATGGTCTCCATACCAAATATTTTAAAGTCGAGTTGTGAAAGCATAGTATAACGACGAGACAAAGCATTAGCAATAACATTTTCTTTACCCTTTTTGTGTTTAACGACATAAGGGAAAGTCTCAATGAATTCAACCCATTTAGCATGTCTATGGTTCAGTTTTGCTTGACTTTTAATGTGTTTCAAAGATTCATGATCAAAATGTATAACAAATTCCTTGGGCCATAAATAATGTTGCCATGTTTCTAAGGTCCGAATAAGAGCATATAATTCTTTATCATAAGTAGAATAGTTCAGACTAGGCCCACTCAATTTTTTAGAAAAGTATGCAACAGGTTTGCCATCTTGTAATTACACACCTCCTAATCCAATTCCACTAGCATCACATTCAAGCTCAAAAGTCTTATTAAAATCAGGAAGTTAGAGTAAAGGAGCATGTGTCAACTTATCTTTCAATACCGTGAAGGCTTCTTCCTGTGCGGTACCCCAAACAAAAGGCACATCCTTCTTTATAAGCTCATTGAGAGTTGCAGCAATGGTGCTGAAATCTCTCACAAAACGGCTATAGAAACCAGCGAGGCCAAGGAAACTCCTCACTTGTGTCACCGTTTTGGGCTGCGGCCAACTCTCAATAGCTTCAATCTTGGCTTTATCAACTTCAATTCCCTGTGGAGTAACAACATAGCCAAGAAAAGATACTCGGTCGGTGCAAAAGGTGCTCTTTCCAAGGTTACCAAACAAACGTGCATCACGTAGAGCAATAAAAACAACACATAAATGTTCCAAATGTTCCTCCAAAGATTTGCTATAAATCAATATGTCATCAAAGTAAACTACCAAATCGTCCAATGAAAGCACGTAAAACTTCGTTCATTAACGTCATGGAAGTACTAGGTGCATTAGTTAACCCAAAAGGCATGACTAAACACTCATATAATCCAAACTTAGTTTTAAATGCTATTTTCCATTCTTCTCCCAATTTCATACGAATTTGATGGTATCCACTACGCAAATCATCTTTGGAAAATATTGTAGAGCCACTCAATTCATCAAGCATGTCATCTAGCCTAGGAATAGGATGACGATAACAAATAGTAATATTATTAATGCCTCTACAATCAACGCACATACGTGACGTACCATCCTTTTTCGGCACTAAAATGATAGGAACAGCACAAGGACTAAGGGATTCGCATATATAACCTTTGTCGAGTAGTTCTTGTACTTGACGCATAATCTCCTTCGTCTCCTCTGGATTGGTACGGTATGGTGCACGGTTGGGTAATGATGCACCGGGAATTAAGTCAATTTGATGCTCAATCCCTCGAATAGGTGGTAATCCCGGTGGCAAGTCTTGTGGAAAGACGTCAGCGAACTCCTGCAAAATGTTAGTGACAGCAGGAGGCAAAGAGGAAGGCACGTCCTCGAATGAAAATAATGCCTATTTGCACAAAAGCATAGCAAACAGATTTGCTAAAATCTAAATCATCAATATCAGATTTGGTGGCAATTAAACATGCACTTTTCAATTTAATTTCAAAAGCAACACTAGATGGTTTATTATTAGGCTGCATTTGTTGCTCAAATTCTTTTGCCAGAATCTGATTTTCACTTTTATTTTTCTCCTGTTTTTCTTTATTAGCTCTATTAATATCATCTTTCAAAATGGAATTAGGAGTCATAGGAAGCAAAGTAATATTTTTATCCTTATGAACAAGAGTATACTGATTGTTTCTACCATGGTGTACAGAATTTTTATCAAATTGCCATGGTCTACCTACTAATAAGGAACTTGCTTGCATAGGTACCACATCACAATCAACATAATCAGCATATTGATGAGGACATCAATACCAGTGTTACACCCACAGCCCCTACTGCTATACATACTAGACCAATTACTAGAGCTCGCGCACGCCAATTGAATTATCAGGTACTTTCGTTTCTTGGTAATGATTCTAATGTTCTTGAGAATATGATGCTGCCTAAATTGGATACATTTGTTTTTGTTACAAATGAAGGTCCTAGCTTGGACAAGAAAGATGAACCTTGGAGCAAGTTCAAGCATGGAGATGATGGCATGCGCAAGGGGATCAAGAACGGAGTTACAAGTGATGATTTCAGGAGTTTGAAGCCACCATAAGGAGTGCATGAAGCCTTGGACGAAATATACAAGATGCCACTTCATAAACTTCGCCCAGAGGCTATTTTAGGTGATGTGTCACCTTATTATTGGGCCAGGCCCATGTATTTTCGAAATACTTAAGTATAGGCTGTTTTTAGAGTCTGGATGTATGGGGAAACAGGAGTTAGGGTTGGTTTCGGACCCCTCCTCCAAGGGCCACGAAATTCCCCCCTCTTCCTCCATATATACAGCCCTTAGGGCATCGTTTAGACTTTGGGGTTTTGTTTAGATTAAAAGTTCGCCATAGCTGCAACTTCGCGTACTTCGTTTGTGTCCAACGACCAAACCAAGACGTCACAGAACCCCACCTTGATCAATAAAGCTTTCATCTTATATTCACAATATCTAGATTGCAATCTCAGTTTCTTGCTTTTTCTTCGTTTGGTCACAAGAAACAGACCCTCGTGGTCAGGTTGATCGTGCTCCGGCGTGGTCAATAACCCCTCGGAAGTTGGTTTAGCGATTGCTAAGGCGCGACGTCTCGCACGTTCGTAGTCGGATCGCCAAGGTCGAGTCCCATAGAAACGATAGCACCATCTCATCGAAACATCAGGACACCTTCGCCTCTATCAAGTCGTATCAGATTTTCGGGTTGCTCGGTGAGATTTTATAGTTTTTCGTAGTTTAGATCGAGTCTTCTCTTCGTACCTATAGTCCACGAAAAAGCCAAAAAAATTTAGGTTTAGCTCATCCTATCCAATTAATCTGAGCCTTTGCGTAATCTTTTCTTTATTTGCTTTGTTGAATTTGCGGTTGCATCGTCGTGTCAAGTTGCTGGTCTTAGCATCTAGTCCTTTAGAGTTTTGAGTTCTGTTCACAGGTTGGCACGTCGCCGCTGCCATATATCACCACCGCATCATCATCATCGCCGCTGCCATATATCACCACCGCACCAACTTCATCATCGCTGCCATATAGCACGTCTCCTCTTTGCCTCCTGCTGTCACTAACATTTTGCAGGAGTTCGCTAACGTCTTTCCACAAGACGTGCCACCAGGATTACTACCTATTCGAGGGATTGAGCCTCAAATTGACTTAATTCCCGGTGCATCATTACCCAACTGTGCACCATACCGTTCCAATCTAGAGGAGACGAAGGAGATTATGCGTCAAGTACAAGAACTGCTCAACAAAGGTTATATACGTGAATCCCTTAGTCCTTGTGCGGTTCCTATAATTTTAGTGCCGAAAAAAGATGGTACATCGCGTATGTGCGTTGATTGTAGAGGCATTAATAATATAACTATTCGTTATCGTCATCCTATTCCTAGGCTAGATGATATGCTTGATGAATTGAGTGGCTCTACAATATTCTCCAAAGTTGATTTGCGTAGTGGAAACCATCAAATTCGTATGAAATTGGGAGATGAATGGAAAACAACATTTAAAACTAATTTTGGATTATTTGAGTGGTTAGTCATGCCTTTTGGGTTAACTAATGCACCTAGTACTTTATGAGGTTAGTGAACGAAGTTTTACGAGCTTTCATTAGACAATTTGTGGTAGTTTACTTTGATGATATATTGATTTAGAGCAAATCTTTGGAGGAACATTTGGAACATTTACATGCTGTTTTTATTGCTCTACGTGATGCACGTTTGTTTGGTAACCTTGGAAAGTGCACCTTTTGCACTGACCGAGTATCTTTTCTTGGCTATGTTGTTCCTCCATAGATTGAAGCTATTGAGAGTTGGCCGCAGATCAAAACGGTTACACAAGTGAGGAGTTTCCTTGGCTTCGCTGGTTTCTATAGGCGTTTTGTGAGAGATTTCAGCACCATTGCTGCACCTCTCAACGAGCTTAGAAAGAAGGATGTGCCTTTTGTTTGGGGTACCGCACAGGAAGAAGCCTTCACGGTATTGAAAGATAAGTTAACACATGCTCCTTGACTCCAACTTCCTGATTTTAATAAGACTTTTGAGCTTGAATGTGATGCTAGTGGAATTGGATTAGGAGGTGTGTTATTACAAGATGGCAAACATGTTGCATACTTTTCTGAAAAATTGGGTGGGCCTAGTCTGAACTATTCTACTTATGACAAAGAATTATATGCTCTTGTACGAACCTTAGAAACATGGCAACATTATTTATGGCCCAAGGAATTTGTTATACATTCTGATCATGAATCATTGAAACACATTGAAAGTCAAGCAAAACTGAACCGTAGACATGCTAAATGGTTGAATTCATTGAGACTTTACCTTATGTCATTAAACACAAGAAGGGTAAAGAAAATGTTATTGCCGATGCATTGTCTCATATCGTTATACTATGCTTTCACAACTTGACTTTAAAATATTTGGTTTGGAGACCATCAAAGATCAATATGTGCATGATGCTGAATTTAAAGATGTATTGCAGAATTGTAAGGAAGGGAGAACTTGGAACAAGTCCATTCTTAACGATGGATTTGTGTTTCGTGCTAACAAGCTATGCATTCCAGCTAGCTCCGTTCGTCTTTTCTTGTTGCAAGAGGCGCATGGAGGAGGATTAATGGGACACTTTGGCATCAAGAAGACGGAGGATATACTTGCTACACATTTCTTTTGCCAAAGATGAGACGGGATGTTGAGCGTTTTGTTGCTCGCTGCACTACATGTCAAAAAGCTAAGTCACGACTCAATCCTCATGGTTTATATATGCCTTTGCCTGTACCTTGTGTTCCTTGGGAGGATATATCTATGGACTTTGTTTTAGGTTTACCTCGAACAAAGAAGGGGAGGGATATCATATTTGTTGTCGTGGATAGGTTCTCGAAAATGGCACACTTTATACCATGTCATAAAAGCGATGATGCTGTTAATGTTGTTGATTTGTTCTTTCGTGAAATTATTCGCTTGCATGGTGTGCCAAATACTATTGTTTCAGATCGTGATACTAAATTTCTTAGCCACTTTTGGAGATGTTTATGGGCTAAGTTGGGGACTAAACTGCTTTTTAGTACTACTTGTCGCCCCCAAACTGATGGACAAACTGAAGTAGTCAATAGAACATTGTCTACTATGCTTAGGGCTGTTTTGAAGAATAACAAGAAAATGCGGGAAGAATTCTTGCCTCATAGTGAATTTGCTTATAATCGTTCATTGCATTCTACTACTAAGATGTGCCCTTTTGAAATTGTGTATGGTTTCCTACCTCGTGCACCTATTGATTTGTTGCCTCTTCCATCTTCGGAGAAGGTTAATTTTGATGCTAAAGAACGTGTTGAATTGATTTAAAAATGCATGAGTTAACTAAGGAAAACATTGAGCGTATGAATGCTAAATATAAACTTGCTAGAGATAAGGGTAGAAAACATGTTGTGTTTGCACCTAGAGATCTTGTTTGGTTACATTTGCATAAGGATATATTTCCTAATTTGCGCAAATCAAAGGTAATGCCACGTGATGATGGTCCTTTTAAGGTGTTAGAGAAAATAAATGATAATGCATATAAACTTGAGCTACCTGCAGATTTTGGGGTTAATCCCACTTTTAACATTGCAGATTTGATGCCTTATTTGGGTGAGTAAGATGAGCTTCTGTCGAGGACGACTTCATTTGAAGAAGGGGAGGATGATGAGGACATCAATACCATTGTTACACCCACAGCCCCTACTGCTATACATACTAGACCAATTACTAGAGCTCACGCACGCCAATTGAATTATCAGGTACTTTCGTTTCTTGGTAACGATTCTAATGTTCACGAGAATATGATGCTGCCTAAATTGGATACATTTGTTTTGCTTACAAATGAAGGGCCTAGCTTGGACAAGAAAGATGAACCTTGGAGCAAGTTCAAGCATGGAGATGATGGCTTGCGCAAGGGGATCAAGAACGGAGTTACAAGTGATGATTTAGGGACTTTGAAGCCACCATAAGGAGTGCATGAAGCCTTGGACGAAATATACAAGATGCCACTTCATAAACTTCGCCCAGAGGCTATTTTAGGTGCTGTGTCACCTTATTATTGGGCCAGGCCCATGTATTTTCGAAATACTTAAGTATAGGCTGTTTTTAGAGTCCGTATGTGTGGGGAAACATGAGTTAGGGTTGGTTTCGGACCCCTCCTCCAAGGGCTACGAAATTCCCCCCTCTTCCTCCATATATACAGCCCTTAGGGAATCGTTTAGACTTTGGGGTTTTGTTTAGATCAAAAGTTCGCCATAGCTCTAACTTCGCGTACTTTGTTTGTGTCCGACGACCAGACCAAGATGTCACAGAACCCCACCTTGATCAATAAAGCTTTCATCTTATATTCGCAATATCCAGATTGCAATCTCAGTTTCTTGCTTGTTCTTCGTTTGCTCGCAGGAAACAGACCCTCATGCTCAGGTTGGTCATGCTCCGGCGTGGTCAATAACCCCTCGGAAGTTGGTTTAGCGATTGCTAAGGCGCGACGTGTCGCACGTTCGTAGTCGGATCGTCAAGGTCGACTCCCACAGAAACGATAGCCACCATCTCATCGAAACATCGGGACACCTTCACCTCTATCACATATGTAGAGATACTAAAATGCACACGAATAGTACATGTTACCTTAACCTTGCCACTGTTGTTGAACCATTGGATGTAGTAAGGATGTGGATGTGGTCTTGTGGTGAGAGATAGCTTCTCCACAATCTCCATGCTAGCCAAGTTATTGCAGCTCCCTCCATCTATGATGACGCGAACAGAACGTTCCTTCACAACTCCCTTTGTATGGAACAAATTATGCCTCTGATTTTGCTCAGCTTGTGTAACCTGCACACTCAAAACACGTTGAGCAACTAAACATTCATACCTGTCAGCATCTTCAGCAGCCATGTATTGCGTCTCATGATCAGAATCCTCTCCTACGTGTTCTTCATGTGTAATAAGAGCCAAAGTCTCCTCATCATAGTCACTAGAGTACTCATACCCACCATCCTCAGTAACAATCATCACACGCTGAGATTGGCATTCTCTCGCAAAATGTCCTCTTCCCTTACAATGACGACAAATAATATCACTTGTGTGCCCTGTTGATGCCATGGAAGATGAAGAGCTCAGCGCAGGTCCGGTAGGTGTGCTCTTGGCAGATATTGGTGGTTGTGCCTGCTTTCTTGTATCACGGCTAGAGGTGGCACCTGATGGAGGTGCTGGTGGAGTGGAAGTAGAGGATGCATGTGGTGTCCATGATGAAGATCGACCTGCAGAAAAGTTAGTTCGCGCCAATGCCTGTCGATCCTGCACTTCACGTTCAGCTTTACAAGCAAGATGGAATAAACGAGTGATATTACTATACTCCTTATACTCTAGAATGGTCTGAATCTCTCTATTTAAGCCACCCATAAAACGTGCAAGCATAGCTTCATTCTCCTCAACAATACCACATCTAATCATGCCAGTTTGTAATTCCTGATAATATTCTTCTACAGAATTTTTTCCTTGTCTTAAACGCTGCAATTTTTGTAGTAATTCACGTTGATAATATGGTGGAACCCAATGAGTATGCATAGTAGTTTTCAAAGCAGCCCAAGTAGCTGGAATAGGATATAATCTACAACGTTCAGACCACAAAACACATGCAAAGCTAGTGAAAGCACAAACAGCAGCAGGAACACGTCTCTCCTCAGGATATCGTAAACATGTAAATCGTTGTTCAGTTTCTAACTCCCAAGTAAGATATATATCAGGAACATATCTACCCTGAAATGGTGAAATATTCAATTTTAGTTTAAGAAGATGGTCATGTACCTCAGGTGGTGGTGCAGCCCTACCATTGCGATGATATGCATGAGGACGACCTGGTGGTGGTGGTGCTGGTGGTTGCACGTAGTTCTGATTTTGGTCAACCTCATCGTCGTAATGGTCCTCCACCTCTGCAGTAGCAGCAGGAGCGACAGAAGCACCAACAGTAGGTACAACAGCACTAGAAGTTTGACCAGGCTCAATGGGAACGCCTTGTGCTCGTCCACTTGATTTGAAAGACGATGTTGTTGTTGTAGAGGTGCGACAGGTGCAGCGGGCGGTGGAAGACGCGCGAGCAATTCATTAAACCTGTGATCGAGCTTTGTTTCGAACGCCTTCTCAATGCCATCTATCTTCTCCATGGCCTCTTCAAATCTATTTAGCACATCTTCCACCTGTCCACTCATCATTTGCTGAAACTTATCATGTAACTCTTTGTTTGTCATGTTCTCCCTGTCAGTCTCATCGGCTTGTGATCCTGCCATGGTTAGCAGCAATAGAAACACATAAGAATATGATCCTACAGACTACTAGCAAGTGGTGGACAATCACAAATCCGTCAAGAAAATCTCAAATTCTTACCAGTTCTTACCCAGCAGTAGGCGGTGATCCGCAACCGTCGTAGTCAAAACTCTCAAAGCTTGGATACAGCGATTACCAGGGAGAGTCAAACACACGACGTAGATGTATGTGGAGCTAGGAGGGCTTATAATATGGTAGCAAAAAGGGTCAGAAATAATCAATTCAGAGATGCAAAGTTGAATAAACGCTCAACGACGGTACTGTGCTGGTCCTAGGCTAGACCGTGCTAGAGACACAAGCCTAGAACACTAACAAAATCACGGAAATGCGCGTAAACAAGGGAGGAGCACGCTCTGATTTTTTTTTGTTTTTTTTCACTTTTTTTGCTCTGCAACAATTTTTTTTGAAAAAGTCTACAAATGGTCTAAAAACTGCCTAGCCAGAATTTTCCAGACTTAGTTTTTTTTTGAGTTGGAACTATTTTTCTTCTGCGGGTAGCATGGAATCTCAGGAGTCCTACTCTGTCACGACTCGAAGTATGCGTGATCCGGAAATCGAAAACAAAACAACAATTAATGGACTCGGACTAGGACTGGTGGCAAAGATGAATCTGGTGGACTCTCGGACTGGTGGCGGCGATGAATCTGGTGGAAATCGGACTGGTGGCGGATATATGTTGCAGGTGGACTCGGATTGGCGTGATGGCGGCAGATATGTGGTGGCGTATATGGACTCGGATTGGTGGTGAATATGTGGTGGTGAATATAGCGGCGAAGATGAAGTTGGTGTGGTGGTGGTATATGGCAGCAGCGATGATGATGATGCAGTGGTGATATATGGCAGTGGCGACGTGACAACCTGTGAACAGAACTCGAAACTCTAAAGGACTAGATGCTAAGACCAGTAACTTGACACAATGATTCAACCGCAAAATCAACAAAGCAAATACAGAAAAGATTATGCAAAGGCTTAGATTGGTTCGGATAGGATGAACTAACCCTAATTTTTTGGCTTTTTCGTGGACTATAGGTACGAAGAACAGACTCGATCAAAACTACGAAAAAAATGTAAAATCTCACCGAGCAACCTGGAAATCTGATACCACTTGATAGAGGCAAAGGTATCCCGATGTTTCGATGAGATACATATCGTTTTCTGTGGGAGTCGACTTTGACGATCCGACTATGAACATGCGAAGACGTCGCGCCTTAGCAATCGCTAAACCAACTTCCGAGGGTTATTGACCACGCCAGAGCATGATCAACCTGACCACGAGGGTCTATTTCCTGCGAGCAAATGAAGAACAAGCAAGAAACTGAGATTGCAATCTGGATATTGCGAATAAAAGAGGAAAGATTTATTAATGAAGGTGGGGTTCTGTGACATCTTGGTCTGGTCGTTGGACACAAACGAAGGACGTGAAGTTGTAGCTATGGCAAACTTTTAGTCTAAACAAAACCCAAAGTCTAAACGATGCCCTAAGGGTTGTATATATGGAGGAGAGAGGGGAAATTTCGTGGCCCTTGGAGGAGGGGTCCGAAACCAACCCTAACTCTTGTTTCCCCACACATATGGACTCCAAAAACAGCCTATACTTAAGTATTTCGAAAATACATGGGCCTGGCCCAATAATAAGGTGACGCAGCACCTAGAATAGCCTCTGGACGGAATTTATGAAGTGACATCTTGTATATTTCGTCCAAGGCTTCAAGCACTCCTTATGGTGGCTTCAAAGTCCTGAAGTCATCACTTGTAACTCCGTTTTTATCCCCTTGTGCATGCCATCATCTCCATGCTTGAACTTGCTCCAAGGTTCATCTTTCTTGTCCAAGCTAGGCCATTCATTTGTAAGCAAAAAAATGTATCCAATTTAGGCAGCATCATATTCTCATGAGCACTAGAATCGTTACCAAGAAACGAAAGTACCTGATAATTAAATTGGCGTGCGCGAGCTATAGTAATTGGTCCAGTATGTATAGCAGCAAGGGCTGTGGGTGTAACAATGGTATTGATGTCCTCATCAACCTACTTAGCAAAAATGCAACGACTTCTATCCCAAATATTTCTTTGTGCAAGGTGTTGCTATGATATGATCGAAGATGATCGAGTATGACAATTTTAATGTTGTAAGATTCTATGGTTCTTGCTTAAAAGCTCTTTGCTTAAAAGCTTGTTTGGCTCTTTGATGTTTGAGCTCTTTTCTCATGCAATGCTTGACGAACCAAGATAGCAAATGAGTATGCGATGACAACTTTGTGACACAAGAGATGATACCAATATATGCAACAAGGATGTATGTATGCTATGGGAAGTATGATCACTAATGTGCACAAGTCTCGTTGCCGGCAATACTCAATGGCTAGTCTCGATGGGTAAGCAACGCAAAGGAGTAAGGCTATGATGGCTATCAATGTAGTGGCAAGAGTGATATGTCCAATACCAAGATGAGGTTACTGGTATTGCTTCCGGTATGGTGTCAAAATGGTGGCACGAATACCAAGGTGTAGTCGAGGTGGTCGTTGTTGATGACGATGTAGGAAACGTCCGTGGCGAAAATGAGCGGCGGTGATGTCGATGTCGAACCGAACCTAGATAGCCGAAACACAAAAGGATATGGTACTGCAACTCAAATTGTCAAACCTCAAAGTAGAAATTGTGTCGGAGAGCGAAACGGTCCAAAAATGGTTGGTTTATCCAGAAGTGGTGGAGGTATGCAGAAATGTATAAGGTATATGGTATATGGTGGGCACCGGAACAAAATTTGATGGAATTTGGGCGGAAAATGGGGCGGTGGATGGAGATGTTGCTGCCGGGGGCCGGATGTCCGGGCTGGACGGGCCGGATGTCCGGGCTCTGGATCCGGGGACGAACGGGATGAATACCGCGTGGAGAGGTTAAATCCGGGTGAAATTTGAAGGAATTTGTGGATGGAAATTGGGGGAAAAGGATGGGAAGCTAGATCCACTATAAACAAAGCAAATCCACGGATCCAAACCAACAAAATCTCAACACACCAACAAATCACGAAAAAAATTGGGGCTATTTTTGGTGGGGATTTTTCGAATTAGGACGAAAAACAACAAAACAAGGCTAGAAACACAACGGAGAGGCTCTGAAATTGTGATAAATGTGGCTCTAGATACCAAGATGATGTAGGGTAGAACCATAATCGCCCGATCTTTCACGAAAGGAGCGGATCTCGCGAAGAACATGAGGAACACAAAGAGGGGAAGGAGGGAAAATACAAGGGGGAACACAAGGGGAACACTCAAACTAACAAGAACAAGTCACACATGGGCTAGATCCTCGAGTACATAAGGTAAGATACATGATCCACGATCAACTAGGGACAATACAAAATGGTAACCGGTTCTTCTTCGTGAGGAGGTCTTGAGGTTCTTCCTTAAAGAGGGGTCTTGAATCAGCTTCGGGGATCTTCTCCAGTGGAGGCTCGAATCTCCGAGGAGAAGGTAACCAAGTGGATGAGCAAAGATCTCACACAAAATATGAGCTAATCCTTTGCTAACCCTAGAAAGCTGTACGGGATGGAGTATATATAGTCTAGGGGGGAGAAGGGATACACGGGCCTCGGCCCTTCACTATGCGCAGACAGGGGAGGCCGGATGTCTGGGCTGGTCGGGCCGGATGTCCGGGCTTTCAGGCGACGCCGGATGTCCGGGCTGGGGGGGCGGATGTCTGGCCTGGAGCGGTGGCATTTGTTGCTCTCGGGTTCGGAGGGGCCGGATTTCCTGGCTGGTGGCCAGATGTCCGAGGGCTCGGGAGGGGCCAGATGTCCGGGCTGCCAGGGCCGGATGTCCGGGGCCTGTAGCCTTCTGCTGGGCTGCTGTAGTGGAAGACGCTCTAGGGGCCAGACGTCCGGGGCCTTGGCCGTATGTCCGGGGCCTGGGAGATGCTCTTGGCTCCCTCTGTTGGTTCTCCTTATCCATGGACTTGGGGACGTGTACATCTTCATGCACATCTTCGGGAGGGCCCTCTTGGTACCTAATCATGCACAACACCTCGGACTTAGGTAGTAGCCATGTCTCATGCATAGAAAGTGGAAGTTCGGAGAGGACTGAGTTCACCTTATCTTCGATAGCTTTGGCTCGGTCTTGTGTCATTGGTCCAAGTGGTGTCGTTGGAGGTGTGGGTGTGTCCATGGGGATGATCTTGGGATGCTCCGCATCACACTAGATGGGTTCTCACACACTTCTCTTATCTCACGTTTGGTGGCAAATAGAACTAGGTTTTTGTTTTTGCTCATCGTGGAGTGATGCGGAGCATCCCACGACCATCCCCATGGACGCCCCCTCAACTATTCAAGCTCCAAGTGGACCCATGACAAGGGCTAGGGCATGTGCTATTCAATCCGAGGTGACATCACTCCTCCTTGAGTTTTCCCCCTATGCAAGTGAGACATGGCTACTGCCTAAGTCCGAGATGCTATGTGTGATCAGGTACACCGCTCAAGACTCGGAGCCGAGGACTGGAGAAGAAGAGACAGCCGTCAACACTCTGGACAGCCTGGAACCTCTGGCCAGAGCCTGGAACTTCCGGCTCCCGGACCTTCCGGCCGACCCGGAGCTTCCTGCCTCCGACGACTTCGCCCAGCCCAGTCGTGCCAACTCTCGGGTTAGCCCAGAACCCGTCCCGGACCTTCCGGCGCCCGGAACTTCCATCCAGACCGGACCTTCCGGCCCCCGGATGCCAATCCAGCTCCACCCGCACTAACTCTCGGGTTAGGCCGAACCTTCCCCGGAACCTCCGACGCCCGGAACTTCCGGCCTCGCCCGGAACTTCCGGCCCTGCCTGCGCGCAGCCACTTGTCCCGAGGCCCGTGTACCCTTTCGTCACCTTGACTATAAGTACTCTTCTCCTACCTACGTTCTAGGGTTAGCAAATGTTTAGCTCATGATTGTGTGAGAGCTTTTCTCATCCACTTGGTTACCTTATCCTCGGAGATCGCACATCCTCGGAGAAGATCCCCAAGCGGATTCAAGACCCCTCTTTAGGGAAGAACATCAAGACCTCCTCACGGAGAAGACCGGTTACTGTGTATCGTCCCTAGTTGATGGTGGATCGTGCATCTTACTTTATGTACTCGAGGATCTAGCACATGTGTGACTATTTCTTGTTGGTTGAGTGATTCTCTCGTGTTTCCCCTCGTGATTTCCCTCGTTTCCCCTCGTGTTCCTCGTGTTCTTCGTGGGATCCGCTCCTTTTCGTGAAAGATCAGGCGACTAGGGTTCTACCCTACATCATCTTGGTATCATGAGCCACGTTGATCACGATTTCGGAGCCTCCCCATTGTGTTTCTAGCCTAATTTTGTTGTTTTTCGTCCTAATCCGAAAATCCCCACCAAAAATAGCCCCAATTTGTTTTTTGTGATTTGTTGGTGTGTTGAAGTTTTGTTGGATTTGATCCGTGAATTTTGTGTGTGGCTCGTAGATCTAGCCTCCCCACCCTTCTTTTCCTCCAATTTCCTTGCTTTTCCCCTGACGATTTGGGTTTTTCCTCTAGTTTTTCCGCCCAAGTCCACGATCCCCACTTCTCTGTTCTTGCCAGTTTCGCGACCCTCGGACCTTCTGGTCCCGCCCGGACCTTCCGGCCACTGGACCTTCCGGCCGCACCGGAACCTCCGGACCCCGGACCTTCCGTCTTGCCCGGACCTTCCGGACGATTTCCGCTACTTCGACAACTCCGCCCACAGTGCAGCGACATCTTCGCCAACGTACTGAAGACCGTGCACTATGACACTGACCATAATCTCATCCTTTTGAAACCTTCAACCGTAAGCAAGAACGGTAACCTCATCTTGGTATTGGATATATCACTCTTGCCATTACATTGATAGCCTTCTTAGCCTCACTCCTTTGCATTGCTTGCCCATCGAGACTAGCCTTTGAGTATTGCCGGCAACGAGACTTGTGCACATTAGTGATCATACCTCCCATCGCATACATACATCATTGTTGCATATATTAGTATCACCCCTTGTGTCACAAAGTTTTTTCCGCATACACAATCGCTATCTTGGTTCGTCAAGCATTGTATGAGAAAAGAGCTCAAACATCAAAGAGCCAAACAAGCTTTAAAGCAAAAAGGAAAGACAAGCAAAGAGATTTTAAGCAAGAACCATAGCATCTTACAACATTAAGAATGTCATACTCGATCATCTTGGATGATATCATAGCAACACCTTGCATAGAACATATTTGGGATAGAAGTCGTTGCATTTTTGCTAAGTAGGTTGTGCACAAGTTCTTGTATCCTCCTATTATGCAATCGTGCTAGCGTCTCTCTAGTGTTGTGCAACAAGAGCATTTTTGTGGATTCCACATTTTGGCTCACCCTTGGTTGCACAACCCCACTTATCTTTTTGCGTGTGTGTTTCCGTGTACCTTATATGCTTGGTCGACTTGTTACATTGCATCTTGCAAATCTTTTCCAACATTATTGAAGCTCACTTACAATTGCATCAAATTTTTGTGCCACCATCCTAACCAAGCTCCACCAAAAGCTTTTACTTGTGTAGGTGCGAGAAACCGACAAGAGCTAGTACCAATTGTGCTATTTCCTTGTCCTACATTGGAGTGATCCTCGATCCACTTTCAACTTAGGTCAAGGTACATTTGGTACTTGTTCTTCTCTTTCTACCACTCACTTTTGTCTTGGAATGATGGATAGGCCAAGTACTTCTACCAACCCACTCTTCACGGAGCAAGACGATGACATGAACTCCTTTGTCACCCAGAGTCATCTCTTTGGTGCACAACGTGCTTTGCATCAAGAGAAACAAGCTATGAGTGAACGCATCGGCAACCTTGCCACCGACTTGCGACTTTCCTAGTAGTGTACAAGGGACAACTTCGACCACAAGCTCGACGATCACAAGTAAGAGAATGACGCAATAATGGACGAAATTCGTGCTTTGTTGCTCGACCGCTCGTCTTCCACTTCAAGAAGGAGCCGTTCAAGCCGCCACTCTGACTTCACCCTCTCCGGCTGAAGTACACCGTCTTCGAACACTCTTCGATGTGCTGCGCGCAACGAGCATCACGCAAACCTCAATCCTCTACGCGACACCGACTCTCAAGAGCATCGACGACGTCAAACCCAAGAAGCCTTTGCGCTAGCACCAGAACGGCGATGACAACGACAACATGAAGAGGAAGAACGCGTGCGTCTACACCAAAATGCACAAGATGCCGAGGCACAACGTCAAGAACAACAACTCCGTGATGCTCAGGCATTGGCGGTGCTACAAGCTTTACGCGATTCGAGTTGAGCCGTTGCCGACCGAGGCCGTCAAGCCCGTGAACAAGAGGAAGCACATTGCGAAGAAATCCAAGAACAAAGATTTCAAGCTCGCGTGCATCGTCAAGTTCCTCCTCGAGCTCGCGAAGCTCCCCCACAAGCTCGCCAACACCATCAAGTTCATCGAGAGCATGAAGACAATGGAAATCCTCCACGACAAGAGCAACATGAGGTTGACAACCCTCCGCGTCAAGAGCACCACGAGTTGAACAATCATCTACAACATGGGCGTCATCATCCCCGACCCCAACACAATGAAGAGCAACGCTACGGCAAGCTCAAGTTCACCATGCCCAAGTTCAACGGAAGCAATGATCCCGAAGAGTAACTTTCATGAGCATTGAAAGTTGACAAGATCTTCCGTTTGCACAATTATGAAGAAGAGAAGAAGATCACGATGGCATCCCTTGAGTTCCAAGACTATGTCCTTATTTGGTGGGAACAAGTCATTGAGCGCCAAGAGGCAAGAGGTGATCCACCCATCACTACTTGGGCGCAAATGAAGGATGTAATGAGAGCACGCTTCGTACCTACCTATTACAACCGCGATCTCTTCAAGAAACTCCAACAACTCAAGCAAAGAACCAAGAGCGTTGAAGAATACTACAAGGAGATGGAGATTGCAATGATAAGAGCCAATGTCACGGTAGATGTTGAGCAAACAATGGCACGCTTCTTGAATGGCCTCAATCATCCCATCAAGAAGATCACCGACTTCCAATCATACTCAAATCTCATCGAGCTAGTGCACCAAGCCACCAAAGCGGAACGCCAAATGCAAGATGATTTCAAGTATGCCAAGTTCTCATCCAAGTCCTACGGCTTCACCACCAACCAAGCTTCACCAACTCCAACACCGACTACAAAGCCTTCTTCAATCAACTTCGACAAGTCGACTTCCAAGAAAGCTTCGCCAACTACAAGCAATCCTACTACGAGCAACTTCAAGCCGAGAGCTTCATCATCCTCAACCCCAACCGATGAGACCATCAAGACGAGTTCCTTCAAGTGTTTCACTTGCAGCGGCCGAGGCCACAAGTCCTATGAGTGAACCAACAAGCGCACCATGATCTTCAATGACGATGGCACTTATGACTCCATGAGTGAAGAAGAAATGGAAGCCCTTGAGCAAGTCGCCATGCACCGCCAAGTCAACAATGAAGAAGAACAAGTCTTGGGAAATTGGAGCTTGGATCAAAGTTCATTACTTGCGAGATTATGACAACTCCCTCCATCGATGATGACCTTGACGGATCGTCCATTGATGCCGGCCTTGGTGTGGAATATGTGGCATCGTTGGTGTTCTTCTTGGTGATGTTGGAGAGTCAAGACTTTGGAGACAACAAGTGCGGGACTTGAGTCTTCATCACAAAAGACTTGTTCTTCTTCATTGTTCACTTGGCGATGCATGGCGACGTGCTCGAGGGCTTCCATTTCGCCTTCGCTCATGGAGTCATAAGTGCCATCGTCGTTGAAGACCATAGTTCGCTTGTTGGTGCACTCGTAGGACTTGTGGCCTCGGCCTCCGCAAGTGAAACACTTGAAGGAACTCGTCTTGATGGTCTCATCAGTTAGGGTTGATGATGATGAAGCTCTCGGCGTGAAGTTGCTCGTAGGAGGATGGCTTGTAGTTGACGAAGCTTTCTTGGAAGTCGACTTGTCGATGTTGGAAGTAGAAGGTCTTGTAGTCGGTGTTGGAATCGTTGAAGCTTGGTTGTTGGAGAAGTCGTAGGACTTGGATGAGAACTTGGCATTCTTGAAATCATCTTGCACTTGGCGTTCCGCTTTGGTAGTTTGGTACACTAGCTCGATGAGATTTGAGTATGTTTGGAAGTCGGCGATCTTCTTGATAGGATGATTGAGTCCATTCAACAAACGTGCCTTTGTTTGCTCATCATCTTCCGTGACATTGGCTCTTATCATTGCAATCTCCATCTCCTTGTAATATTCTTCAACGCTCTTTGTTCCTTGCTTGAGTTGTTGGAGTTTCTTGAAGAGGTCGCGGTTGTAGTAGGTAGGTACGAAGCGTGCTCTCATCACATCCTTCATTTGCGCCCAAGCAGTGATGGGTGGTTCACCTCTTGCCTCTCGGCGCTCTATGATTTGTTCCCACCAAATGAGGACATAGTGTTGGAACTCAAGGGATGCCATCGCGATCTTATTCTCTACTTCATAATTGTGCAAACGGAAATCTTGTCAACCTTCAATGCCCATGAAAGGTACTCTTCGGGATCGTTGCTTCCGTTGAACTTGGGCATGGTGAACTTGAGTTTTCCATAATGTTGCTCTTCATTGTGTTGGGGTCAAGGATGATGACGCCCATGTTGTTGATGATTGATCAACTCGTGGTGCTCTTGGCTCGGAGGGTTGTTATCGTCATGTTGTTCTTGCCGTGGAGGATCTCCATTGTCTTCATGCTCTGGATTGACTTGATGTTCCTAGCGAGCTTGTGAAGGAGGTTGTCGAGCTCGAGGAGGAACTTGACGATGCACGCGAGCTTAAAATCTTCGTTCTTGAATTTCTTCGCGAAGTGCTTCCTCTTGTTCACGGGCTTGTCGGCTTCGGTCGGCTATGGCTCGACTCGAATCGCGTAGGGCTTGTTGCGCCGCAAGTGCTTGAGCGTCACGGAGTTGTTGTTCTTGACGTTGTGCCTCGGCATCTTGAGCATTTTGGTTTAGATGCGCTCGCTCTTCCTCTTCATGTTGGCGTTGGCGTTGCCGTTCTCGTGCTAGCACAAAGGCCTCTTGAGTTTGACGTTGTCGGTGCTCTTGAGAGTCGGTGTCTCATAGGGGATTGAGACTTGCTTGACGGTCGGTGCGCGCGGCTCGGCGAAGGGTGTTCGATGTCGGTGTACTTGAGCCGGAGAGGGTGAAGTCGGAGTGGCCGCTTGAACGGCTCCTTCTTGAAGTGGAAGACGAGCGGTTGAGCAACAAAGCACGAATTTCATCCATCCTTGCGTCATTCTCTTTCTTGTGATCGTCGAGCTTGTGGTCGAAGTAGTCCCTTGTACGTTGCTCGGAAAGTCGCAAGTCGGCGGCGAGGTTGTCGATGCGTTCACTCATAGCTTGTTTCTCTTGATGCAAAGCACGTTTTGCACCAAAGAGGTGACTCTTGGTGACGAAGGATTTCATGTCGTCGTCTTGCTACATGAAGAGTGGGTTGGTAGAAGTACTTGGCCTATCCATCATTCCAAGACAAATGTGAGTGGTAGAAAGAGAAGAATGAGTACCAAATGTACCATGACCGAAGTTGAAAGTGGATCGAGGATCACTCCAATGTAGGACAAGGAAATAGCACAATTTGTACTAGTTCTTGTCGGTTTCTCACACCTACACAAGTAAAAGCTTTTGGTGGAGCTTGGTTAGGATGGTGGCAAAAAATTTGATGCAATTGTAAGTGAGCTTCAATAATGTAGGAAAAGATTCGCAAGATGCAATGTAACAAGTAGACCAAGCATATAAGGTACACGGAAACACACACGCAAAAAGATAAGTGGGGTTGTGCAACCAAGGGTGAGCCAAAATGTGGAATCCACAAAAATTCTCTTGTTGCACAACACTAGAGAGACGCTAGCACGATTGCACAATAGGCGGATACAAGAACTTGCGCACAACTTACTTTGCAAAAATGCAACGACTTCTATCCCAAATATTTCTTTATGCAAGGTGTTGCTATGAAATGATCCAAGATGATCGAGTATGACAATCTTAATGTTGTAAGATGCTATGGTTCTTGCTTAAAAGCTCTTTGCTTATCTTTTCTCTTTGCTTAAAAGCTTGTTTGGCTCTTTGATGTTTGAGCTCTTTTCTCATGCAATGCTTGACGAACCAAGATAGCAAATGACTATGGGATGACAACTTTGTGACACAAGAGATGATACCAATATATGCAACAATGATGTATGCATGCTATGGGAAGTATGATCACTAATGTGCACAAGTCTCGTTGTCGGCAATACTCAATGGCTAGTCTCGATGGGTAAGCAACGCAAAGGAGTAAGGCTATGATGGCTATCAATGTAATGGCAAGAGTGATATGTCCAATACCAAGATGAGGTTACCGGTCTTGCTTCCGGTATTGTATCGAAATCGTGATCAACACGGCTCTGATACCAAGATGATGTAGGGTAGAACCCTAATCGGCCGATCTTTCACGAAAGGAGCGGATCCCGCAAAGAACACGAGGAACACAAAGAGGGAAACGAGGGAAATCACAAGGGGAGACACAAGAGAAACACTCAAACTAACAAGAACAAGTCACACAAGTGTTAGGTCCTCGAGTAGATAAGGTAAGATGCACGATCCACAATCAACTAGGGACGATACAAAAGGGTAACTGGTTATTCTTCGTGACGAGGTCTTGAGTTCTTCCCTAAAGATGGCTCTTGAATCTGCATGGGGGATCTTCTCCGGTGGAGGCTCGAATCTCCGTGGAGAAGGTAACCAAGTGGATGAGCAAAGCTCTCACACAAGCATGAGCTAAACCTGTGCTAACCCTAGAAAGTTGTACGGGGTGGAGTATATATAGTCTAGCGGGGGAGAAGGGATTCACGGGCCTCGGCCCTTCACTGTGCGCAGGCAGGGGAGGCCGGATGTCCGGGCTGGTCGGGCCGGATGTCCGGGCTTTCAGGCGACGCAGGATGTCCGGGCTGGGGGGCCGGATCTCCGGGCTGGAGTGGTGGCATTTGCTACTCTCGGGTTCGAAGGGGCCGGATTTCCGGGCCGGTGGCCAGATGTCCGGGGGCTCGGGAGAGGCTGGATGTCCGGGCTGCCGAGGCCGGATGTTCGGGGCCTGTAGCTTCCGGCGGCTGTGCTGCTGTAGTCGAAGAAGCTCCACGGGCCGGATGTCTAGGGCCTTGGCCGGATGTCCGGGGCCTGGGAGATGCTCTTGGCTCCTTCCGTTGGCTCTCCTCATCCGTGGACTTGGGGACTTGTACATCTTCATGCGCATCTTCGGGAGGGCCCTCTTGGTGCCTAATCATGCACAACACCTCGGACTTAGGTAGTAGCCATGTCTCATGCATAGAAAGTGGAAGTTTAGAGAGGAGTGAGTTCACCTTATCTTTGATAGATTGGGCTCGGGCTCGTGTCATTGGTCCAAGTGGTGTAGTTGGAGGTGTAGGTGCGTCCATGGGGATGATCTTGGGATGCTCCGCATCAAAGATAAGTTGACTCATGCTCCTTCACTCCAACTTCCTCATTTTAATAAGACTTTTGAGCTTGAATGTGATGCTAGTGGAATTGGATTAGGAGGTGTGTTATTACAAGATGGCAAACCTGTTGCATACTTATCTGAAAATTGAGTGGTCCTACTCTGAATTATTCTACTTATGTTAAAGAATTATATGCTCTTGTTCGGACTTTAGAAACATGGCAACATTATTTATGGCCCAAAGAATTTGTTATACATTCTGATCATGAATGAAACATATTAAAAGTCAAGCTAAACTGAATCGTAGACATGCTAAATGGGTTGAATTCATTGAGACTTTCCCTTATGTCATTAAACACAAGAAGGGTAATGAAAATGTTATTGCTGATGCACTGTCTCGTCGCTATACTATGCTTTCACAACTTGACTTCAAAATATTTGGTTTGGAGACCATCAAAGATCAATATGTGCATGATGCTGATTTTAAAGATGTAATGCTGTAACATCCCAAATTTTTAATTTGGAATGTTATACATTAGATCATCATTGCATACCATATTTTATTTTGCATTTTGGTTGATCCTAGAAATTCTACGCAACTCAATGACCCACGGAGAGAGTTGGGGATTTCGTTATTTTCATATTTGAGTTTTCTCAAATTTTGAGAATAGGATCATTTGATTTTAATTATTTTATCATCAGTTATTTCTATTACAAAAATATGAGAGAGGGAATAGAATGACTTTCCCAAAATAAAGAAATATTGAGGATTTAATAATAAAATAAAATAAGATTTTATTTCGGAGTTTTTTCGGTGTTTTATTTGAATTTAGGAAAAATAGGCGTTTTTCAAAATTTCATTTAGGTCCCAAATAAATGTTCACCTTGTGAGGCTTGATTTTAGAAGCCCGTGAAAATTTATTTCGGAATTTTGGAGTCCGCTTAGTATTTCTTTTTATTTTTCTTCCGAGCGTAATTATTAAAAAAAACGAACCGACCTAACGGGCCGTGTCCGACTAGGACTCTGGCCCGACTAGGGAATATAAGCCGGGGAGCCCAGCCCGCAGCGCCCCAAACCCTAGCCAGCCCCAGTCCTAGCCGCCGCTGCCGCCGCCCGCCGCCGCCGCCCGAGGTTCGCCTCGCCTCGAAATCCGTGCCACTGTTTTTTTTTCGAAAAACCGTTCGGTTTTTCCGTCGGTTTTTTGCCGGTTTTTTTAGTTTCGGTTTTTTTAAATAGATCGGTTTTCCCAGTTTATTTAAATAGCGAGCGTTCGTCCACTCGTTCGTTTTAGCGAACGTTCGTCGTTTTTCTTTTTCTCGGATTAAATCCGTGATTTTTCTGATCGCGATTCCTGATCCGATTTTCTTTTTAGTATAACTTTTCGCTCGTTTATTGGAATCAGGCGATTCAAGCGCCTAGAGTTTCGTCTCGAAACACTCTATCCGTTTAACCAACTTAAACAAGATTTTTCTACTGTAAAATTTGCCCTAGATCCAGATTAGTAGAACGAAGTTGTTTTCTTTCGCCGTTTGACTTTCGTTGTTTTGTTCGATTTGATTCTTTTGCCAACCGGAGTTCTTAAGTTGAACCTTCTGGTTAGATCTCTTATTTGAGTTTTACCCGTGCATTAGATGAGTACTTATTGTATGCTTGTTTGTTTGTCTGCGATAGAATACCCGGAGTCCACCGCTTGTTACTTCGAATCTCTAGGTTTCGCGGATCATCAGCAAGGCAAGTAACACTTTGATCATACCTTTTCTACTACCCAGTTTTATTGCATTAGATCAAACCCTCACACATTGCATGGTTAGGATCTAATTAAATTGTGGGATGGGAAGTAGATGAGGTAGTACCTATTACCTGTTTATTATCAAACCTTTGGGAGTTACTTCTACGTTTGCTTATTACAAGATGCTATCTAGTAGACGTGGATTGGGTGAGTGATATCCATGACAGATGTGAGTTTTGTTAATTAATGGTTATCTAAGGTGGCAACTTAAACACACATCTGGTTGGATTGAGGCACCTGGGTATTCCAGGACTTGCCTGTTTTCTTTTGGACCGCCACCCAGGCTCAAAGGGATCATGAGACTATTCATACTAGAAACTTCCGTGTGCAGCCACAAGCTATTATGGGCTCTAGCATAGTTGACTAAGTCGTGCGAACTCTTAAAGTGGTAGACTAGCAAATGTAGGGGATGTAGGTGGTACGGTCTACCCGATCATAAGGTGCTAGCGCTTCTGAAAGACTGTGTCTCGGTCATCCGTCTTCTCAAACACCATGTAGTGCGAGAAACCAAATGGAGGCGATCGAGTCTTGTGGGGAAAAGTGCGCAAACCTCTGCAGTGTAATAAACTAATTATGGTTAGCCGTGTCCCTGGTTATGGACATCTTGAGTATCTAGTACCTGAATTATCATGTGAATCTCAACATGTTACTCTAAATTAATTTTGTTGGGTTATGTTTAATGATGATGCTTAATTAGGATTGAGAATGCTGTCAACCATTCTCAATGTTTAACAACTACGATGATAGTTAAATTTTTTTATTCCTTTGAAGTAGGGAAAAATTGGCTTTACGCAAAACTGTAACCATAGAGCTTTCCACCAGCTAAATTGCATATAGTATAGCTGTTTCATTCCATTACTCTCTATGTGTTACATTGCCAGCATATTCCATGCGCTGACCCGTTTCGGGCTGCAACATTAATGTTGCAGACTTTTCAGACGACGATTAAGGAGTTTTAGGTCGTGGTTCTATACTCAGTGATGCCGTTGGAGTTGATGGACTCACTTATCTTCCAAGCCTTCCGCTATTATCATTATTAGATGGCCTTAAGCCATATTTATTGTATTAAGTTCTCTTTTGAGACACTCGATGTAATAAGTGTGTGATTGCTACTCTGCTATAAATCCTCCGAGTACTGTGTGGTGTCAGCATTACTGATCCAGGGATGACACCGGAGCAAAGAGATCAGACTGTTTGAGGTCTGGTCGCTACAGAGATTGTATCAGAGCCAGGTTGACTGTAGGACACGACCACTAAGCTAAAAGACCTAGATCACTATTTCACTCTCTTCTAATCTGACTTCTCATCTTTTCTACTCTTTTAGGATGGCGGATGCAAGGAACAAGTTCACGCAACCAGATGAAGATACACCCTTTGAACGCCACTTGAAGGAAGTCACTAGATATCTGAACATAGGAGTACCAAGCTTCACCGGAACCTACAACGCCACTTTACCTGAAGAAGAGCGCTGGATAATTCAAGTTCAAGTTCCAAGAAGGACGTTCAAGCCAGTCACTGAGCCCATAGAGTTTTCTTTTGATGCACCAACTTGGAGTCTAGGACAGAGCATGGCAGCTCACATCGCCATGGGGCGCATTGGAGAAGTCTACCGCAATGACCTCAAGGATACTATCTACCAGATTTGTGGGTGCCAAGATGAACACTGGGAGAGGATCAGCACCAGGAAGGATAGATCAATCGCAGCTTTTATCCAGGAGCTAAACCAGCACATTCGACGACAGGAGAACTAGATGTGCACCGACATGATAGATCTGAAGAAGGCTAAGACTAGAATCAAGGAACTGGAGGAAGAACTCAAGGCTACACGTGAAGATTATGAAGAGGAAATTGAAGTATTGGTGGAGAAGAATGACGACCTGATCAAGAAGATTGGAATATTTATGGGAGGCCCTACGCCAGTAGAGGAAGACGAAGAACCCAATGAGATTAGCCCAGAAGAATACATCATCATCGACGACACCGATTCAGATCCAGATAGTAGCGATGATGACTATGTTGATGAAGCTGGAGCAGATATCATGGAGTCTGCAACCGAAGAATATTTCTAGTAGACCACCTCATCAGTAGTAGTAGTCCACCATGTAAATATAGTAGTCCGAGCACTTTTGCGATAGATAGATCGATTGTATGCCCTTGTTTGATTGAATGAAGTGAATTGTTTGCTTTTGCCTCATGTGCATATGGGTAGTGTTTTCTCTTTAGACCCCCTCTATTCTTACATCTCATCTTTTCTAAACCCTCAGATGCCTCCGAGACGTGACCCCGGATTTGCCTTTCCACCGGAGCTCACCCAGTTGATCCAGCAGCAGAACACATTGATGCAGTTGCTAGTCCAGAATCAGAATCAAGGGAACAACAACAACAACCCACCACCACCACCACCACCTGTTGATCACTTAGCCCGTTTTCTTAGGCTGAATCCGCCGGTGTTTTCCAGTAGCACCGAGCCGATAGTAGCAGATGATTGGCTTCGCAAGACAGCTAGGGAGTTGACCACAGCAGGATGCACAGATGCGGAAAAGGTGAGGTTTGTCGCACATCAGTTAGAAGGACCCGCAGCATCATGGTGGGAGAATTTCACAGCCACTTTCCCAGTCGACACTGTCACATGGGACCAGTTTCAGCAGGCTTTTCGTACCGCACATGTTTCAGCAGGAGCTATGGCCATGAAGAAGCGTGAGTTTTGCAACTTACGCCAAGGAGGATGGACAGTTGGCCAGTATGTGGATGACTTTAGTAAGTTAGCATGTTATGCCCCAGATGACGTCGCTACGGATGCAGCTAAGCAGGAGAAGTTTCTGGAAGGACTGAATGATGAGTTGAGCATGCAGTTGATGGTAGCAACCTTCAACAACTACCAGGAGTTGGTAGATCGTTCTCTTATGATTGAAGGTTAGCAGAAGCAAATTGAGAATCGCAAGAGGAAGTATGGACAAGGAAAGTATAGTTCTGGAGCTCAGCAGAAGCCACGTTTTACCCCTAGACCAGGAGGACATTTTCAGCATACCCATGGAGGAGGTAGCTCGCACAATCACAATAGCACCAGGAATGATAATGGGAATGGAGGAAGCAACGGCCAGAATCGCACCAACCCATCAACCCCAGCCAAGAAGGACCTGAGCCAAGTCACTTGCTTTAAGTGTTCGAAGCCCGGACATTATGCCAATGAATGCCCTGAAATACAAAATGGAAATGGCAATGGAAGTTCTAGGAAGAAGCCGAACCCTTTCAATAGGGGACAGGTGAACCATGTTAGCGTGGAGGAGGTTGAAGCTCAGCCCGATGCAGTAATAGGTAAGTTTTTTGGTTAAGTCATTTACTGCACTCGTTCTTTTTGATACTGGTGCATCGCATTCATACATCTCAAGGGGATTTGTGGATAAGTATAACCTATCAACCCAAGCCCTTAGGTCACCCATGTTAGTAACCTCGCCTGGAGCAGAGTATGTGGCTAGCCTATGGTGTGATCGGTTACCATTAAGGATTGGTAACTATGTTTTCCCCTCAGATCTAATAGTATTGGAATCCCAAGGATTGGATGTGATATTAGGCATAGATTGGTTATCAAAGTATGAAGGGAATATTGAATGTGCTAGTAAGTCAATTTTTCTTACCACCCCAGATGGGAAAAGGATCAAGTATGTACCCCGGCATGTGCCAAAGAGGACTCAAGTAAATTGCCTAACAGGAGTTGTGCACGAGGAAGTACCAGTAGTAAGGGATTTCCCTGAAGTATTTCCAGAGGAGTTGCCAGGCATGCCACCGGATAGAGATATTGAGTTTTTGATTGAGCTATTGCCAGGCACCGGGCCAATATCAAAGAGACCATATAGGATGCCAGCAAAGGATTTGGTGGAAATTAAGAAGCAGATTAAGGAGTTACTGGACAAGGGATATACCCGCCCATGTTCTTCGCCTTGGGGATCGCCAGTACTTCTAGTGGAGAAGAAGGATGGATCGTTAAGGTTGGTTGTTGATTATCGAGGATTGAACGAAGTAACGATCAAGAACAAGTACCCACTACCAATGATTAATGATCTGTTTGATCGATTGCAAGGAGATAAAGTATTTTCCAAGATCGATCTGCGATCAGGATACCACCAGTTGAAGATTCGAGAACAGGATATTCCAAAGACAGCTTTTACCACCAGGTATGGGTTGTACGAGTATACCGTTATGTCATTTGGTCTGACTAACGCACCTTCCTATTTTATGAACATGATGAACAAAGTGTTTATGGAGTTTTTGGATAAGTTCGTCGTAGTGTTCATTGATGATATCCTGGTTTATTCGAAGAATGAAGAGGAGCATAAGGAGCATTTGCGTTTGGTACTTGGAAAGCTCACAGAACATCAATTATGTGCCAAGTTCAGAAAATGTGAGTTTTCGTTGAAGGAAGTAGGATTTATCGGACACGTTATATTCGGAGAAGGAATAGTAGTAGATCCCGCTAAAGTTGATACCGTGACCAAGTGGGAAGCCCCAACAACAGTTGGAGAGATCCGGAGTTTTCTTGGACTTGCAGGATACTACCGGAGATTTATTGAGAATTTCTCAAAGATTGCGAAGCCTATGACTCAGTTGTTAAAGAAAGATACCAAGTTCATATGGATGGAGGAATGTGAGGCTAGTTTCTAGGAGTTCAAGAAACGCTTGGTTACCTCACCAGTGTTGATTTTGCCAGACCAGACCAAAGATTATGAGGTGTATTGCGACGCTTCACGTCGAGGACTTGGAGCAGTGCTTATGCATGAAGGGAGAGTTGTTTCATATGCCTCAAGACAACTGAAACCTCATGAGTTGAATTATTCTACACATGATTTGGAGTTAGCAGCCATAGTGCATGCTTTAAAAACATGGAGGCATTTCCTCATTGGAAACCATTGTGAGGTGTACACGGATCATAAGAGTTTGAAGTACATTTTCACACAGAAGGAGTTGAATCTCAGACAAAGGAGATGGTTGGAGCTCATCAAGGATTATGATATGAGATTGCATTATCATCCCGGAAAAGCTAATGTAGTAGCTGACGCATTAAGCCGTAAGAGCCATGTCAATATGTTGATGACGGGAGCAATACCCAAGGAGTTAGCAGAAAATCTACGTGAACTATGTTTGGAAATAGTTCCGAGAGGCCATGTAGCAGCATTGGAGATTCAATCAACTTTGATGGATAGAATCAGAGAAGCCCAGAAGACCGACAAAGAGATTGCCGCTATTAAGGAGAAACTGAGCAAAGGAAAAGCTAAAGGATTTCGTGAGGATGAACACGATAGCCTATGGATTGAAGACCGCGTTTACGTGCCCAATGACCCGGAGATCAGGAAGTTGATTTTGCAAGAGGCACACGATTCACCGTATTCAATTCATCCAAGAAATACCAAGATGTATTTGGATTTGAAAGATATTTTTTGGTGGACCGGAATGAAGAAGGATATTGCAGAGTACGTAGCTATTTGTGATGTATGTCAGAGAGTAAAGGCAGAGCATCAGAAGCCAGCAGGATTGTTACAACCATTGCCGATACCCGAATGGAAGTGGGATAAGCTAGGCATGGATTTTATCACGGGATTGCCCAGGACTCGTTCAGGCTATGACTCGATTTGGGTTGTAGTTGATCGATTGACGAAGGTAGCTCATTTCATCCCAGTAAAGACCACTTACACCAGTGCTAAGTTGGCAAAGATATACATGACCAGGATCGTATGTTTGCATGGAGTACCAAGGAGTATCGTATCAGATAGAGGAACCCAGTTTACCTCAAAGTTCTGGAAGCAGTTGCACGAAACTTTGGGTACCAAGCTAGAATTCAGTACAGCTTTTCATCCACAGACAGATGCATAGACCGAGAGAATCAATCAGATTTTGGAGGATATGCTGAGAGCTTGTGCGCTAGATTATGGATCTAGTTGGGACGATAATTTTCCATATGAAGAGTTCTCTTACAAGAACAGTTACCAAGCCAGTTTAAAGATGGCCCCTTTCGAAGCTTTGTACGGAAGGAGGTGCAGGACACCGTTGTCATGGGACGAAGTTGGAGACCGCCAGTTGTTTGGACCTGACTTGATTAAAGAGTCTGAACAGAAGGTGAAGTTGATTCGCGATAGGCTCAAGGTAGCCCAGTCCAGACAGAAAAGTTATGCAGATTCAAAACGCAAGGAGACAGTTTAGGAAGTCGGAGATAGAGCTTATCTTCGAGTATCTCCACTTCGGGGAACAAAGCATTTCAGAGTTAAAGGGAAGTTAGCACCACGATTTGTAGGACCATATCGAGTTTTGGAGCGTATGGGAGAAGTGGCCTACAAGTTGGAATTACCTGAAGGATTGTCAGGAGTTCATGATGTGTTCCACGTTTCTCAGTTGAAGAAATGTCACGCGGAGATGGCTGACATACCTTTGAGAGACACAGTGCCTTTGGAAACTATTCAGTTGGATGACGATTTGACGTACAAGGAGAAACCAATTAAGATTCTCGAGTTCGCCAGCCGAGTTACTCGCAGCAAGGTTATCAAGTTTTGCAAAGTTCAGTGGAGCCACCACACAGAGGATGAAGCCACCTGGGAGCGAGAGGAAGATTTGTTCAAGGACCACCCTCACCTATTTTCTAGACAACCCGAATCTCGAGGGCGAGATTCATCTTAAGGGGGGTAGGTTTGTAACATCCCAAATTTTCAATTTGGAATGTTATACATTAGATCATCATTGCATACCATATTTTATTTTGCATTTTGGTTGATCCTAGAAATTCTACGCAACTCAATGACCCACGGAGAGAGTTGGGGATTTCGTTATTTTCATATTTGAGTTTTCTCAAATTTTGAGAATAGGATCATTTGATTTTAATTATTTTATCATCAATTATTTCTATTACAAAAATAAGAGAGAGGGAATAAAATTACTTTCCCACAATAAAGAAATATTGAGGATTTAATAATAAAATCAAATAAGATTTTATTTCAGAGTTTTTTCGGTGTTTTATTTGAATTTAGGAAAAATTGGCGTTTTTCAAAATTTCATTTAGGTCCCAAATAAATGTTCACCTTGTGAGGCTTGATTTTAGAAGCCCGTGAAAATTTATTTCAGAATTTTTGGAGTCCGTTTAGTATTTATTTTTATTTTTATTCCGAGCGTAATTATTTAAAAAAACGAACCGACCTAACGGGCCGTGTCCGACTAGGACTCCGGCCCAACTAGGCAATATAAGCTGGGGAGCCCAGCCCGCAACGCCCCAAACCCTAGCCAGGCCCAGCCCTAGTCGCCGCCGCCGCCGCCCTGCGCCGCCCTGCCGCGCCGCCTCCCGCCGACGCCGCCGCCCGCATCGCCGCACGCCGCCCGAGGTTCGCCTCGCCTCGAAATCCGTGCCGCCATTTTTTTCGAAAAACCGTTTGGTTTTTCCATCGGGTTTTTACCGGTTTTTTTAGTATCGGTTTTTTTAAATATATCGGTTTTTCCGGTTTATTTAAATAGCGAGCGTTCTTCCGTTTGTTCGTTCTAGCGAACATTCGTCGTTTTTCTTTTTATCGGATTAAATCCGCGATTTTTCTGATCGCGATTCCTGATCTGATTTTCTTTTTAGTATAACTTTTCGCTCGTTTATCGGACTCAGGCGATTCAAGCGCCTAGAGTTTCATCTCGAAACCCTCTATCCGTTTAACCAACTTAAACAAGATTTTCCTACTGTAAAATTTGCCCTAGACCTAGATTAGTATAATGAAGTTGTTTTCTTTCGCCGTTTGACTTTCGTTGTTTTGTTTGATTTGATTCTTTTGCCAACCGGAGTTCTTAAATTGAACCTTCTGGTTAGATCTCTTATTTGAGTTTTACCCGTGCATTAGATGAGTACTTATTGTATGCTTGTTTGTTTGTCTACGATAGAATACCCGGAGTGCGCCGCTTGTTACTTCGAATCTCTAGGTTTCGCGGATCATCAGCAAGGCAAGTAACACTTTGATCATACCTTTTCTACTACCCAGTTTTATTGCATTAGATCAAACCCTCACACATTGCATGGTTAGGATCTAATTAAATTGTGGGATGGGAAGTAGATGAGGTAGTACCTATTAGCTATTTATTATCAAACCTTTGGGAGTTACTTCTACGTTTGCTTATTACACCATGCTATGCTAGTAGATGTGGATTGGGTGAGTGATATCCATGACAGATGTGAGTTTTGTTAATGAATGGTTATCTAAGGTGGCAACTTAAACACACATCTGGGTGGATTGAGGCACCTGGGTATTCCAGGACTTGCCTGTTTTCTTTTGTACCGCCACCCAGGCACAAAGGGATCATGAGACTATTCATACTAGAAACTTCCGTGTGCAGCCACAAGCTATTATGGGCTCTAGCATAGTTGACTAAGTCGTGCGAACTCTTACAGTGGTAGACTAGCAGATGTAGGGGATGTAGGTGGTACGGTCTACCTGATCGTAAGGTGCTAGCGCTTCTGAAAGACTGTGTCTCGGTCATCCGTCTTCTCAAACACCATGTAGTGCGAGAAACCAAACGGAGGCGATCGAGTCTTGTGGGGAAAAGTGCGCAAACCTCTGCAGATGTTATGGACAAGACCTGATAGAGGCGAAGGTCTCCTGATGTTTCGATGAGATGGTGGCTATCGTTTCTGTGGGAGTCGACCTTGACGATCCGACTACGAACGTGCGAGATGTCACGCCTTAGCAATCGCTAAACCAACTTCCGAGGGGTTATTGACCACGCCTGAGCATGATCAACCTGACCACGAGGGTCTGTTTCCTACGAGAAAACGAAGAATAAGCAAGAAATTGAGAATGCAATCTGGATATTGCGAATATAAGATGAAAGCTTTATTGATCAAGGTGGGGTTCTGTGACGTCTTGGTCTGGTCGTTGGACACCGACGAAGTACGCAAAGTTGTAGCTATGGCGAACTTTTAATCTAAACAAAACCTAAAGTCTAAACGATGCCCTAAGGGCTGTATATATGGAGGAAGAAGGGGGGATTTCGTGGCCCTTGGAGGAGGGGTCCGAAACCAACCCTAACTCTTGTTTCCCCACACATACAGACTCTAAAAACAGCCTATACTTAAGTATTTCGAAAATACATGAGCCTGGCCCAATAATAAGGCGACGTAGCACCTAAAATAGCCTCTGAATGAAATTTATGAAGTGGCATCTTGTATATTTTGTCCTAGGCTTCATGCACTCGTTATGGTGGCTTCAAAGTCCTGAAATCATCACTTGTAACTCGGTCCTTGATCCCCTTGCGCATGCCATCATCTCCATGCTTGAACTTGTTCCAAGGTTCATCTTTCTTGTCCAATTTAGGCAGCATCATATTCTCATGAACTTTAGAATCGTTACCAAGAAACGAAAGTACCTGATAATTCAATTGGCGTGCGCAAGCTCTAGTAATTGGTCCAGTATGTATAGCAGCAGGGGTTGTGGGTGTAACAATGGTATTGATGTCCTCATCATCCTCCCCTTCTTGAAATGAAGTCGTCCTCGATGAAAGTTCATCATCCTCTCCCAAATAAGGCTTCAAATCTGCAATGTTAAAAGTGGGACTAACCCCAAAATCTGCAGGCAACTCAAGTTTATATGCATTATCATTTATTTTCTCTAACACCTTAAAAGGACCATCGGCACGTGGCATTAGCTTTGATTAGCGCAAATTAGGAAATCTATCCTTATGCAAATGTAAGCAAACAAGATCTCCAGGTGCAAACACAACATGTTTTCTACCCTTATCTCCAGCAAGTTTATATTTAGCATACATACGCTCAATGTTTTCCTTAGTTAACTCGTGCACTTTTAAAATCAATTTAGCATGTTATTTAGCATCAAAATAAACCTTCTCCGAAGATGGAAGAGGCAACAAATCAATAGGTGCACGAGGTAGGAAACCATACACAATTTCAAAAGGGCACATCTTAGTAGTAGAATGCAATGAATGATTATAAGAAAATTCAATATGAGGCAAGCATTCTTCCCACATTTTCTTGTTATTCTTCAAAACAACCCTAAGCATAGTAGACAATGTTCTATTGTCTACTTCAGTTTGTCCATCAGTTTGGGGGTGACAAGTAGTACTAAAAAGTAGTGTAGTCCTCAACTTAGCCCATAAACATATCCAAAAGTGGCTAAGAAATTTAGTATCACGATCAGAAACAATAGTATTCGGCACACCATGCAAGCGAATAATTTCACGAAAGAAGAAATCAGCAACATTAACAACATCATCGATTTTATGACATGGTATAAAGTGTGCCATTTTTGAGAACCTATCCACGACAACAAATATGCTATCCCTCCCCTTCTTTGTTCAAGGTAAACCTAAAACAAAGTCCATAGATATATCCTCCCAAGGAACACTAGGTACAGGCAAAGGCATATATAAACCATGAGGATTGAGTCGTGATTTAGCTTTTTGACATGTAGTGCAGCGAGCAACAAAACGCTCAACATCCCGTCTCATCGTTGGCCAAAAGAAATGTGTAGCAAGTACATCCTCCGTATTCTTCACGACATAGTGTCCCATTAATCCTCCTCCATGCGCCTCCAGCAACAAAAAAAGACGAACAGAGCTAGCAGGAATGTAGAGCTTGTTAGCACGGAACACAAGGCCATCATTAATAACGAACTTGTTCCATGTTCGTCCTTCTTTACAATTCTGCATTACATCTTTAAAATCAGCATCATGCACATATTGATCTTTGATGGTCTCCAAACCAAATATTTTGAACTCAAGTTGTGAAATCATAGTATAGCGACGAGACAAAGCATCAGCAATAACATTTTCTTTACCCTTGTGTTTAATCACATAAGGAAAAGTCTCAATGAATTCAACCCATTTAGCATGTCTATGATTCAGTTTAGCTTGACTTTTAATATGTTCCAAAGATTCCTGATCAGAATGTATAACAAATTCTTTGGGCCATAAATAATGTTGCCATGTCTCTAAAGTCCGAACAAGAGCAGATAATTCTTTATCATAAGTAGAATAGTTCAGACTAGGCCCACTCAATTTTTCAGAAAAGTATGCAACAGGTTTGCCATCTTGTAATAATACACCTCCTAATCCAATTCCACTAGCATCACATTCAAGCTCAAAAATCTTATTAAAATTAGGAAGTTGGAGTAAAGGAGCATGTGTCAACTTATCTTTCAATACCGTGAGGGCTTCTTCCTATGCGGTACCCCAAACAAAAGGCACATCCTTCTTTGTAAGCTCGTTGAGAGGTGCAGCAATGGTGCTAAAATCTCTCACAAAACGCCTATAGAAACCAGCGAGTCCAAGAAAACTCCTCACTTGTATGACTGTTTTGGGCTGCGGCCAACTCTCAATGGCTTCAATCTTGGCTTTATCAACTTCAATTCCCTGTGGAGTAACAACATAGCCAAGAAAAGATACTCGGTCAGTGCAAAAGGTGCACTTCCCAAGGTTACCAAACAAACGTGCATCACATAGAGCAATAAAAACAACACGTAAATGTTCCAAATGTTCTTCCAAAGATTTGCTATAAATCAGTATATCATCAAAATAGACTACCACAAATCGTCCAATGAAAGCATGTAAAATTTGTTCATTAGTCTCATGAAAGTACTAGGTGCACTAGTTAACCCAAAAGGCAAGACTAACCACTCATATAAACCAAACTTAGTTTTAAAGGCTGTTTTCCATTCATCTCCCAATTTCATACGAATATTATGGTATCCACTATGCAAATCAACTTTGGAGAATGTTGTAGAGCCACTCAATTCATCAAGCATATCATCTAGCCTAGGAATAGGATGATGATAACGAATAGTAATATTATTAATGCCTCTACAATCGACGCACATACGCGACGTACCATCCTTTTTCGGCACTTAAATTATAGGAACAACACAAGGACTAAGGGATTCGCGTATATAACCTTTGTTAAGCAGTTCTTGTACTTGACGCATAATCTCCTTCGTCTCCTCTGGATTGGTACGGTATGGTGCACGGTTGGGTAATGATGCACCGGGAATTAAGTCAATTTGATGCTCATCCCTTGAATAAGTGGTAATCTCGGTGGCACGTCTTGTGGAAAGACGTCAGCGAACTCCTGCAAAATTTTAGTGATAGCAGGAGGAAAAGAGGAAGGCACGGCCTCGCATTAAAATAATGCCTCTTTGCACACAAATGCATAGCAAACAGATTTGCTAAAATCTAAATCATCAATGTCAGATTTGGTGGCAAGTAAACATGCACTTTTCAATTTAATTTCAGAAGCAACACTAGATGGTTTATTATTAGGCTGCATTTGTTGCTCAAATTCTTTTGCCACAATCTGATTTTCACTTTTATTTTCTCCTATTTTGCTTTATTAGCAAAATTAATATCATCTTTCAAAATGGAATCAGGAGTCGTAGGAAGCAAAGTAATATTTTTATCCTTATGAACAAGAGTATACTGATTATTTCTACCATTGTGTACAAATTTTTTATCAAATTGCCATGGTATACCAAGTAATAAGGAACATGCTTGCATAGGTACCACATCACAATCAACATAATCAGCATATGTAGAGATACTAAAATGGACATGAACAGTACATGTTACCTTAATCTTGCCGCTATTGTTGAACCATTGGATGTAGTAAGGATGTGGATGTGGTCTTGTGGTGAGAGATAGCTTCTCCACCATCTCCACGCATGCCAAGTTATTGCAGCTCCCTCCTTCTATGATGACGTGAACAGAACGTTCCTTCACAACTCCCTTTGTATGGAACAAATTATGCCTCTGATTTTGCTCAGCTTGTGTAACCTGCACACTCAAAACACGTTGAGCAACTAAACATTCATACCTGTCAGCATCTTTAGCAGCCATGTATTGCATCTCATGATCAGAATCCTCTCCACCATGTTCTTCATGTGTAATAAGAGCAAAAGTCTCCTCATCATAGCCACTAGCGGACTCATACCCACCATCCTCAGTAGCAATCATCACACGCTGATATTGGCATTCTCTCGCAAAATGTCCTCTTCCCTTACAACGACGACAAATAATATCACTTTTGTGCCCTGTTGATGCCATGGAAGAAGAAGAGCTCTGCGCAGGTCCGGCAGGTGTGCTCTTGGAAGAAAGTGGTGGTTGTGCCTGCTTTCTTGTATCACGGCTGGAGGTGCCACCTGCTGGAGGTGCTGGTGGAGTGGAAGTAGAGGATGCACGTGGTGTCCATGATGAAGATCGACCTGTAGAAAAGTTAGTTCACGTCAATGCCTGTCGATCCTGCACTTCACGTTTAGCTTTACAAGCAAGATGAGACAAATGAGTGATATTAATATACTCCTTATACTCTAGAATGGTCTGAATCTCTCTATTTTATCCACCCATAAAACGTGCAAGCGTAGCTTTAGTCTCGTCAACAATACCACATCTAATCATGCCAGTTTGTAATTCCATATAATATTCTTCTACATAATTTTTTCCTTGTCTTAAACACTGCAATTTTTGAAGTAATTCACGTTGATAATATGGTGGAACCCAACGAGTACGCATTGCAGTTTTCAAAGCAGCCCAAGTAGCTGGAATAGGATATAATCTACAATGTTCAGACCACCAAACACATGCAAAGCTAGTGAAAGCACAAACAACAGTAGGAACAGGTCTCTCCTCAGGACATTGTAAACATGTAAATCGTTGTTCAGTTTCTAACTCCCAAGTAAGATATATATCAGGAACATATGTACCCTCAAATGGTGAAATATTCAATTTTAGTTTAGGAAGATGGTCATGTACCTCAGGTGGTGGTGCAGCCCTACCGTTGCGATGATATGCATGAGGACGACCTAGTGGTGGTGGTGCTGGTGGTAGGTAGTTCTGATTTTGGTCAACCTCATCCTCGTAATGGTCCTCCACCTCCGTAGTAGCAGCAGGAGCGGCAAAAGCATCAACAACGGCACCAGAATTTTGCCCAGGGTCAATGGGAACGCGCTGTGCTCGTCCCACTTGATTTGGAAAGCGATGTTGTTGTTGTTGTTGTTGTTGTTGTTGTTGTTGTTGTTGTTGTTGCTGTTTTTGTAGAGGTGCATTAGGGGAAGCCGGTGGTGGTGGTGGAAGACGCGCGAGCAATTCATTAAACTTGTTATCGAGCTTTGTTTCGAACGTCTTCTCCATGCCATCTATCTTCTCCATGGCCTCTTCAAATCTGTTTAGCATATCTTGCACCTGTCCACTCATCATTTGCTGAAATTTATCATGCAACTCCTTATTCGTCAGGTTCTCCCGGTCAGTCTCATCGGCTTGTGATCCTGCCATGGTTAGCAGCAATAGAAACACACAAGAATATGATCCTACATACTACTAACAAGAGGTGGTGGTGGATGTCACAAATCCGTCAAGCAAATCTCAAATTCTTACCAGTTCTTCCCCAGCAGCAAGCGGTGATCGGAAACCGTCGTAGTCAAAACTCTCAAAGCTACGACAGAGCGATTACCAGGGAGAGTCAAACGCACAACGTAGATGTATGTGGAGCTGGGAAGGCTTATAATATGGTAGCAAAAAGGGTCAGCAATAATCAATTCAGAGATGCAAAGTTGAATAAACGCTTAACGACAGTACTATGTTGGTCCTAGGCTAGACCGTGCTAGAGACGCGAGCCTAGAACACTAACAAAAATCATGGCGGTGCACGTAAACAAGCGAAAATCACACTCTGGAATTTATTTTTCGCTCTTTTTTTGTCGCTCCTCTTTTTTTGCGAAAAATCACTATATGGCGAGTGTCTCAAAACTCTTCCCTCGTCAAACTGACAAGATGGGCACGCATTTTTTTTGACTTTTTTTCCGAAATCAGGGCAGCGACGACGAAAAAGTGAGACAAAAAATCACTATGATGGCATGTGGCTCAAAAGACTCAGAAAAGCCTAAAAATAGGATAGGGAAAAATTATTTTTGCCTGTGAAAATTTTGGCCTAAAAACTGCTCGGGGGTCTCCGGAATTTTTCTTCTTCCGAAACCTACTCAGGCAAGGAAGCATGAATCGGAAATTAGACGGACCTCGAAAACAAACCTAATATGAAAGGAACTCGGATTGGTGGTGGATATATGATGGTAGGATATGGCAGCGGTGGTGGTATATGGATACGGATTGGTGGTCGTATATGGATATGGATTGGTGGTGGTATATGGATACGGATTGGTGATGGTATATGGAGATGGATTGGTGGTGGTATATGGATACGGATTGGTGATGGTATATGGAGACGGATTGGTGGTGGTATATGGAAGGGGCGATGATGATGGTGCGACGGCGGCGTGACAACTTATGACCAGAACTCCAAACTCTAAAAGAGTAGACTCTAAGACCAACAACTAGACACGACGATGCAACCGCAAATTCAACAAAGCAAAATACTGAAAATATTATGCAAAGGCTCAGATTGGTTCGGATATGATGAACTAACCTTAATTTTTTTGGTTTTTTTCGTGGACTGTAGGTATGAAGGACAGACTCGGTCTAAACTACAAAAAACTATAAAATCTCACTGAGCAACCTGGAAATCTGATACCACTTGATAGAGGCGAAGGTGTCCCGATGTTTCGATGAGATGGTGGCTATCGTTTCTATGGGAGTCGACCTTGACGATCCAACTACGAACGTGCGAGACGTCGCGCCTTAGCAATCGGTAAACCAACTTCCAAGGGGTTATTGACCATGCCAGAGCACGATCAACCTGACCATGAGGGTCTGTTTCCTGCCAGCAAATGAAGAACAAGCATGAAACTGAGATTGCAATCTGGATATTCCGAATATAAGATGAAAGCTTTATTGATCAAGGTGGGGTTCTATGACGTCTTGGTCTGGTCATTGGACACAAACGAAGTACGCGAAGTTGCAGCTATGGCGAACTTTTAATCTAAACAAAACCCAAAGTCTAAACGATGCCCTAAGGGCTGTATATATGGAGGAGAGAGGGGGAATTTCGTGGCCCTTGGTGGAGGGGTCCGAAACCAACCCTAACTCTTGCTTCCCCACACATACAGACTCTAAAAACAGCCTATACTTAAGTACTTCGAAAATACATGGGCCTGGCCCAATAATAAGGTGACACAGCACCTAGAATAGCCTCTGGACAAAACTTATGAAGTGGCATCTTGTATATTTCGTCCAAGGCTTCATGCACTTATTATGGTGGCTTCAAAGTCCCGGAATCATCATTTGTAACTCCGTTCTTGTTCCCCTTGCGCATGCCATCATCTCCATGCTTGAACTTGCTCCAAGGTTCATCTTTCTTGTCCAAGATAGGCCCTTCATTTGTAAGCAAAACAAATGTATCGAATTTAGGCAGCATCATATTCTCGTGAACATTATAATCATTACCAAGAAACGAAAGTACCTGATAATTCAATTGCCGTGCGCGAGCTCTAGTAATTGGTCTAGTATGTATAACAGCAGGGGCTGTGGGTGTAACAATGGTATTGATGTCCTCATCACGAAAGTACCTGATAATTCAATTGGCGTGCGCGAGCTCTAGTAATTGGTCCAGTATGTATAGCACCAGGGGTTGTGGGTGTAACAATGGTATTGATGTCCTCATCAAGACCCAAACTGTGAATGTAGCATATGATTGTGTCAAGTTTATTGCTATTGTTTTCTGCATGTCAAGTATGTGTTCACGAGTGGGCAATTTCAACTTGATTGCTGCTGCTGCTGACAAAAGCAATGGTAATATCAATAGAGGGTTGATCAATGCATTCAGAAACTTTATGAACCGGTTGGAGCTCAAGGACATGTATTTGCATGGTAGGAGATATACTTGGAGCAATGAGCAACTGCACACTATCCTGGTCAGGCTCGACAGGGTTCTTTATAATCAACCTTGGAATGAACTTTTCCCCAATGCTCTGTTACAAGGCCTTTCCTCCGCTGATTCAGATCATTGTCCACTCCTGCTTTCAAGTAATGCTCTGTTCAAGCCACAGAGAAGATTCATGTTTGAAAATATGTGGGTACGGCTAGAGGGGTTCAATGATGTTGTTACTGTAGCTTGGGATAGGGCTACTAAGTCGAGCAATCCATACACCAATTTGCATAACAAATTGTCCTTCACTGCCAAGAAGCTCAAGTCTTGGGCTTCCTCTTTGCTGAGTGATATTCAGTTAAGGACCAGAATTGTCCACGAACTTATCTTACAGCTAGATATTGCTAGAGATAACAGGATGCTCACCCCCGAAGAGCACACTTTCAGAGGCAAGTTAAAGATGATGAGCCTCGGTTTTGCTACCTTGGACAGATGTATGTTGCGTCAACGTTCCAGATTTCTCAAGCTCAAGGAGGGAGACTGCAACTCTCGGTTTTTTCACTTGAAGGCCACTACTAGAAGAAGGAAAATTTTGATTACTTCTATCCTAGTTCAAGACACCGAATATACTGACTAGCAAAACAAAGAGGAGCATATCTGGCAACATTTTAATGATCTTCTTGGCACTTATCAACCCAGGAACTCTTCTTTAAACCTCGAAGCCCTTGACCTCCCTACATGTGATCTAACTTCCCTTGACCTTGCATTTTCGGAGGAGGAAATCAAAATGGCTTTTTTTGATATGCACCCAGAGAAGGCCCCTGGTCCTGATGGTTACACTGGCCTCTTCTTTCGCATGTGTTGGGATACTGTCAAATATGACTTGATTGCTGCTTTGAGACACTTCCAAGGGCTGAACACGCAAAACTTATTTCTGCTTAATAGTGCTGTTATTGCCTTGCTTCCAAAGCACCAGGGTGCTGTTAGGCCTCAAGATTTTAGGCCCATTAGCCTAATCCACTTCTTCGCAAAATTAATTGCCAAGATGATGGCTGCCAGACTACAACCATGGATGAACAAGCTAACCTCCCCATGTCAGAATGCATTCATTAAAGGGCGAAGCATACATGATAATTTTGTCTATGTTGATATAGACCGAACCTCGAGGCGAGATCCGATCCGTTATTGCGGCCCAACCTTTCACGACACTCCACCTTCAGCAGCAGTAGCCTCTCACCCACGCACGTGATATGCACGAAATAGAGGGTTTGAACCTTACGGCCCAGCACGAGAAAATCAATCTCGACAATGATACTCACGCGCAAAAACAATTTCTACAAAGAAATCGCAACACAGAGGTTTTCTAAAGATCCCTCTAAAACTTGATACGGGTGTCTACCCTTGAAAACACATCGTGTCTAATTTATCAAATAACCTCCCCTTTACAATGACCAGATTGTGGCTATTTATACAAGCATAGCCGACTCGTACATTGTTTGTCCAACGCGCTAACCAGACTCCTAATCCAAAGGGAAAACAATGACCTACCAAAACATAACGACGAACCTGATTAAATCTTAGGAATAAAAAACAAAAACAACTAGTAAGACTTCTTCGGGTCTGCTTCCAGGTGGCCCCCAGCCGATGGTCTTCAAGGAAAGGTAGCTCCACGTACTGTTAGATCCAGATGCTGCATGGTCGTACTTCTCCTTGCATGGCAGGAACAGAAATAAGAATCCTAGCTGCACCTTTTTCCTTTCAAACCAATGAACTAAAACTCTATCTCTCCAACTAGAATCCCACGTATACTCATCTATACGTACATCTTTGTTACTTGGATATGCATGGCTCAATGGTTGGAGGAAGTGCTCACGTCGCTCCTTTTCCTCAAGAAACAAATCAACATGTTCAACAGCCAATGCCTTGACTGTCTCGTCATCTTCACTTAACTGAAAATAATTAGGAGTGTAAATATTTCGCCTTTTTGATCCCACCACATCCTCAGCATCACTCATGTTTGTATCATCCTCTCCTCCTTGAATCAAAATCGTCCTCGGTTTTGGGTCATCTTTTTCAGCAATATTTCCATCTTCAGACTGAATGGTCACCACACAAATTTCAGCAGCTTCGACCATCTTCTTCTTTGCTTCTTCCTGCTCTTTTATCTTATCTTGATGTTCTTTTGTCCATGCAATAAAATGCCCCTCGCCCATGGGCACGAGGTCACACGTCTTACCCTTCTTAATGGTATATTTGTGTGTTTGGCAATCATATGCAACATCATGCTCTTTCTACCATGGCTTGCCCAGCAACAAGTGACATGAAATCATCGGTACCAGAATCACGTTGCACAAAACCTCGCAAAACTAATTTCCTAACATAAACGGTACCTTGGTTTGGTGCGTGACAGTGAGCTCTTCGTGACCCCAACGGAACAAGTACGATTATGGACGTGGTGTCTTTGGTAGCGCCAGCTTCTCCACCATCTCTATGCTCGCCGCGTTGATCAAATTCATATGATCGATCGTCATGGCACATGATCTCTCTCTCACCACCACACGGGTGTGAAAAAGCCCGGCCCAGTGCCCTTCCTCCTCCAACTGAAATCCATAGCTTAATTTACTATATGATGATGCGCACGTCACCTTCTCCATAGTGTCGTGAACAACCTGATGCTCTGATACCAACTAATATAGACCGAACCTCGAGGCGAGATCCGATCCGTTATTGCGGCACGACCTTTCACGAGACTCCACCTTCAGCAGTAGTAGCCTCTGACCCGCGCACGCGATATGCACGAAATATAGGGTTTGAACCTTACGGCCCAGCACGAGAAAATCAATCTCGACGATGATACTCACGCGCAAAAACAATTTCTACAAAGAAATCGCAACACAAAGGTTTTCTAAAGATCCCTCTAAAACTTGATACGGGTGTCTACCCTTGAAAACACATTGTGTCTATTTTATCAAATAACCTCCCCTTTACAATGACCGGACTGTGGCTATTTATACAAGCATAGCCAACTCGTACATTATTTGTCCAACACGCTAACCAGACTCCTAATCCAAAGGGAAAACATTGACCTACCAAAACATAACAACGAACCTGATTAAATCTTAGGAAACAAAAACAAAAACAACTAGTAAGACTTCTTCGGGTCTGCTTCCAGGTGGCCCCGAGCCGATGGTCTTCAAGGAAAGGTAGCTCCACGTACTGTTAGATCCAGATGCTGCATGGTCGTACTTCTCCTTGCATGGCAGGAATAGAAATAAGAATCCTAGCTGCACCTTTTTCCTTTCAAACCAATGAACTAAAACTCTATCTCTCCAACTAGAATCCCACGTATACTCATCTATACGTACATCTTTGTTACTTGGATATGCATGGCTCAATGGTTGGAGGAAGTGCTCACATCGCTCCTTTTCCTCAAGAAACAAATCAACATGTTCAACAACCAACGCCTTGGCTGTCTCGTCATCTTCACTTAACTGAAAATAATTAGGAGTGTGAATATTTCGCCTTTTTGATCCCACCACATCCTCAGCATCACTCATGTTTGTATCATATGTTCAGGCAATGGCTAAGACCCTAAGGCAGAAAAAATCCCCTCTGTTATGCTTAAGTTGGATATATCCAAAGCCTTTGATTCAGTTTCATAGGAGTTTCTGCTTAAGCTACGGCAAGGTCTGGGCTTTGGGCTGAAGTGGAGAGGATGGATATCGGCCCTCTTTTTCTCTGCTTCACCAAGAATATTAGTCAACTCCAAATGCACTCAACAAATCCTCCATCGTAAGGGCCTCAGGCAAGGAGATCCCCTCTCCCCGCTGCTCGTTGTGCTTGTGGTGGACTGCCTTGGAAGGTTGATGGACAAAGCACAAAGGAACAACATCCTATCCCCTCTGGGTAACCAACTTGTTAAACACCATGCATCTATTTAAGCAGATGATGTCATCATTTTCCTCAAGCCTGAGATGCATGATTTTGGGGTTGTAACTGAAGTGCTGAAGATTTTTGGTGAAGCAACTGGTCTCATCACTAACCTGGCTAAAAGCAAGATCCTTCCTATTCGGTGCGATGGCCTTGACCTTACTCCCCTGCAGCTGGCTCTTGGATGCCAGCTGGCTAGCTTCCCCTTCACTTACCTTGGGATGCCTCTATCTGATAGGCAGTTGAAGCTCGTTGACTTCCAAGACCTGCTTGACAAGTTAATTAAGAAGATTGCTGGTTGGAAGGCTAGGTGCATCTCCTCCACTGGAAGAATGGTACTCGTGAGGTTTGTACTTTCGGCAATGCCAATTTTCATGCTTCTGGCTGTTCATCAACCGAAATGGGTCATCAAGCAAATTGATAAGCTATGTCGTGCTTTTTTATGGTCTGGCTCTGATGCTGTCTGCGGTGGCAAGTGCCTTGTCTGCTGGACCTCGGTATTCTCACCCATCTCTGTAGGTGGGCTTGGCATCCATGACCTTCAAGCTAAGGGGCGGGCGCTTAAAGTACGCTGGCTTTGGCAAAGCGTCACAGATCCGGATAAGCCATGGCAAGGTCTGCAGCTCCCTGTTGACAAGCACGTTAAGGCTCTTTTCATTGCTTGTACCTCCATCAAAATTGGTAGTGGTATTAAGATATCCTTTTGGCATGATCACTGGCTCAACAATGAGATTTCCAGCTGTTTCGTTTCATAACCTTTTCAAGCATAGCAAGAACAGAAGAATATCGTTGGCTGAAGGACTCACCAATAGAAAATGGGTCACTCTTCTCAAGCGCAACCCCGGCACCGAGGTGTTGCGTGAATACATTGACTTCTGGCACAGATCCAGTGTGGTCACTTTGTCCAACCTAGAGGATGAGTTCATTTGGAAATGGTCAGCAGATGGAAGATATAATGCTAAGTCAGCTTACCTATGTCAATTCTGGGGCAAGATTGATTCTCCTCTTCCTGAGATCATTTGGCATATCAAGGTTCCTCCAAGAATAAGATTTTTTAGTTGGCTCTTTGTACAGGGCAAATGTTTGACTGCGGACAACCTTGCGAAGCGAGGTTGGCCTCACAGCTCGATTTGTCAATTATGCCACTTAGTGTGGGAGGATGGTCTGCACCTTGTATCTAGCTGCCCTTTCACGGCTGGAATCTGGGGCTATTGGCTGGCGATATATAATTTTCCATTCAACCTCTTACCTATTGCTCATACTGGCTCTATATTGGACTGGTGGTTAAAGGCTCTGGATCGTACAGGCAGGAAAAAGGACCTATCATCACTTATAATGGCGGTGTCCTGGCAGGTTTGGAAAGAAAGAAACAACTGCATATTCAACAACAAGGCAAACCACTTCCTGAAGGTCGCTGAGAACATTATCAATGAGCTGAATTCATGGAGAATCGCTGGATTCAAAGGAGCACAATGGACAGGCGCGAGATAATTTCTTTCACTCTTTCCTTCTTTTTCTAGCGTACATTTGTATAGCTTTTCCTTCCCCTTTCTGGCTGTTAGCCGTCCTAAACCTTGACCGTATTTCTTGGGGTGTCTCATCCTATCTTAATGAATGAAATCAGCACAATGCTGTTTTTCGTCAAAAAAAAGCTTGCCACGTCACATCTGTCGGCGTTCTGGGAATGGGGGTCCCCAGACTTGCCTGCCTGCGGCGTGGCTCAAAGGGGGCCCAGCACGGCCCATCTTCACCAACACAGACCCAAGACCCTCGCGAGGGGCCAAGCCTCGCTGGGTGGATGACGCGGAGCTTCCACAGTCACGGCCTCATTAGGCTGGCTCGCGAGGAGGCGGAGAGATCAAGGCAGGGTATCTCACGAGGTGCCCGTGAAGCAAGCCATGACGACCGAAGGCGCCAGGCGGGTGCCAGCCCGCGCAGCGTCCTCCTTTCCTCTTTGGTGCAAAGGGAGCAAGCGCAGCCGCGGAGTACCGAGGCATCAGGCAAAGGTTTCCATTTCGGTGCAACAAGACCAAGACCAGGAGGACTGCAAGACGGAGGTCATTATGGAGCCCAAGACGGCTTCACCACCAAAGCTTTGTGCAGGCGAAGACTACTTTTGTCAGGATAGCTGGTACTAGCTGTCCCCCTTCAAATTAGGCCGCCATTGTTGGCTCCCTTCCCGCTCGATATTTGGGAAGAGGACCAGGGCCTCTATAAATAGGACCAACCACCCACAGAACAAGGGGGGCGAGGGGAGAGAGAGAGAAGGGTGACTGAACTCCTCCCAGCAGTTCATCACCCCGGCCAAGAGCAGACCCTCGCGAGGCTGTTCTTCCTAGTATTGTTCATCATCGTCAGCTCAAGATGCAATCCACCATGCCACACACTGGAGTAGGGTATTACACCACAACGGTGGCCCGAACCAGTATAAACCCTGTGTCATTCGTTTTGTTTTTTCCATTGCTTAGATCTTAGCGAGGCGGAGGGGTGCAGGTAGGTAGGAGGCGAAATCTCCGCGCGCACCCCAATGTTCGAATCTCAAGGGTCTGCCGGAACCCGAAATCCAGCATTTGGCGCGCCAGGTAGGGGGTGCACCGGAGTTTTCTCTTCCGCCACCACCACGGCCTGCCTCGCGATGAGTAGCGCGTCGCCCGCTCCGGCCGCCGGCGCCAGCACGGGGGCCAGGGGGCTCCGAGCCCTGGCCCCAGCCCTGCAACGGGTACGATGGTCGAACAAGTTCAGGCCAACGACGCCGCCACGCTACGACGGTGTGACAGATCCGCTGGCCTTCTTGCCGGCGAGCGAGGAGGCCCCCGTCGAAGCTGGAGGTGACGATAGGGTCATGGCCAACTGGCTCCCCATGGCCCTCACCGGCGCTCCGCGCCCATGGCTGCTCCACCTGCCGGAAACCTCCGGGGCCTCTTGGGAAGAGCCCCGCAGCCTCTTCCCCGCCCATCGCGCCACACCAACACCCCCGGTCATCGCAGCCCTCCTGGGCGGCTCGCAGGCGCCGCCTACAAGTAACCACGTCAAGTCGTTCATCCGCCGGGTCAGCGCCGCTTCCACGCGGCAGGGGGCTCTCCCGGACCGGGCGGCGTCCAAGGTCGGCCTGACCTTCAGCTCCGAGGACCACCCCTCCAACTCGGCCTGCTCGGGTGCACTCCCCATGCTGAGCACCCCCACCATCTGCCAGGTGGCCGTCACCAGAACTCTCGTCGATGGCGGTGCGGGCCTCAGCATGCTCTCGGTCGAGGCCTTCAACCTCCTCTGCATACCCCTGGAACGGCTGCAACCCAGCCGGCCCTTCTCTGGCGTTGGGGGCGGATCATCCAGCTCCTTGGGACAGATCCGGCTCCCAGTAACCTTCGGCACCTACAACAACTTCTGCACGGAGCTGGTCGACTTCGACATCGCCCCCATCGGCTTCCCCTACAACGCCATCCTCGGCTACCCAGCGCTGGCCCAGTTCATGGCCGCGACGCACCCGGCGTACAACCTCATGAAGATGCCCGGGAGCAGCGGTGTCCTCACCGTGCACGGGGACACCGGAGACGCGCTGCGGGTACTCAAGCTCGCCTTCAAGACGGCAGCGTCGGCATAGCCCGCCGGCTTGGAGACCCCCGAGCCCAAGGGGGCTGCACCCGCCAAGAAGAAACAGTTGTTCACCCAAGACAAGGCAGAAACCAAGAAGATACCCGTTGATGAGGACGGGTCCACCAACGCCACTTTCACCATAGGCGCCAACCTCGAACCCGAGCAAGAGGAGGCCCTGGTAGGGTTCCTGCGCGCAACAAGAAGGTATTCGCTTGGGAGCCTGATCAGTTGGCAAGGATCCCTAGGAGTGTAATTGAGCATCACCTCAACGTGTGCCCCAACGTGCGCCCTGTGAAGCAGAAGGCCAGGCGGCAGTCCACAGAAAAGCAGGCCTTCATCATCCAAGAGACCCGCAAATTAGAAGCCGCTGGGGTCATTCACGAGGTCCGATACCCGGATTGGTTGGCCAACCCTGTCGTTGTGCCAAAGAAGGGAGGGAAAGAGCGCATGTGTGTTGACTTCACCAACCTCAACAAAGCGTGCCTGCAAGATCCGTTCCCGCTCCCCCGCATCGACCAGATCGTCGATTCCATCGCGGAATGCGACCTGCTATGCTTCTTGGATGCCTTCTCTGGGTATCACCAGATCAAGATGGCGGTAGAAGACGTCGAAAAGATAGCCTTCCTAACCCCATGTGGGGTGTACTGCTACACATGCATGCCATTCGGGCTGCGTAACGCAGGGGCGACCTTTCAGCGGCTAATGCACATCACCTTGGGCCTGCAGCTCGGGAAGAATGTTGAAGCTTACGTCGATGACATTGTGGTAAAGTCTCAGGAGGCCAGGACCCTGATACAAGACCTGGAGGAAACCTTCGCGAGCCTCAACGCAGTGAACCTACGGCTCAACCCAGAGAAGTGTGTGTTCGGAGTCCCCTCGGGCAAGCTCTTGGGTTTCCTCGTGTCCCGCCGAGGCATCGAGGCTAACCCGGAAAAGGTCAAGGCGGTGGAAGACATGAGCCCGCCAAAGACCCTCAGAGAAACACAGAAGCTCACTGGGCGCGTGACCGCGCTAGGGCGCTTCATCTCCAAGTTGGGGGAACGAGCGCTGCCCTTCTTCCAGCTAATGAAGAAACAGGGGCCCTTTGAGTGGACTGAAGAGGCCGACAAGGCGTTCCAGGATCTCAAGAGATACCTGACCAGCCCGCCGGTCATGGTGGCTCCGCGCCCTCAAGAGCCCCTGGTGCTTTACCTCGCCACCACTCCCTACTCCGCCAGCGCGGCCCTGGTGGCGGTTAGAGAGGAGCGTCGAATTAGAACCGCAGCAGCAGCCCGGGACAAGGCAAAACAGGAACAAGGAAGGCCCACAGGAACCGCCACCGCGGCTGAGGAGGATCAGCCGCCGCAGAGGAGTGCGCCGGAGGCGGAAGAGGCCCCTCTCCCAGATGGCCAGCCTCACGAGGCCTCATCACCTCAAGAGGCGCCACGGTCTCCGAAGGGAGCCGCCAGCACTGACGCACCCAACTTCTTTGAGAACCCGGTGTACTTCGTCAGCACGGTGTTGCGGGATGCGAGGGCGCGGTACCCCATGCCTCAGAAACTCCTCCTCGCGCTACTGGTGGCCTCGCGCAAGCTGCGGCACTATTTTCAGGGTCACCCCATCAAGGTCGTCTCGTCATACCCCCTGGATAGAGTGCTCAGGAGCCCTAACTCAGCTGGAAGGGTCGCTGAGTGGAACATAGAACTGCAAGCGTTTCAGCTCGAATTCAGCACGACCAGAGTCATAAAGGGAGCAGCGTTGGCGGATTTTTTGGCAGAATGGATGGAGGCACCAGGCCTCAAGGCCTGCGAGGATCGGTCTCTCTCCCCGGGAAGCGAGGTGCCAGAAGGCTGGGTCATGTATTTCGATGGGGCGTTCTCTAGGCATGGCGCAGGGGCTGGGGCGGTGCTTATATCGCCCACTCAGGACAAGCCCTACTATGCTGTGCAGCTCTGTTTCCAGCGAGGTGAAAAGGTCTCCAACAACATAGCGGAGTATGAAGGTTTAATAGCGGGCTTGAAGGCCGCAGCTGCCCTGGGGGTGAAACGCCTCACCATCAAGGGCAATTCGCAGCTCCTTGTCAATTTCTCCAACAAGGTGTACGAGCCGAAAGATGAGCACATGGAAGCCTACCTTGCGGAGGTCCGCAGGATGGAGAAGTAGTTCTGGGGGTTGGAGTTGCAGCATGTGCCCCGTGGCACCAATCAGGAGGCCGATGACATCGCCAAATGGGCGTCCAGGCAGTTACCTCAGGAGCCTGGCGTTTTCAAGGAGCGGCTCTTCAAGCCCTCAGCCCTGCCGTCATTGTCAAGCACGGCTCAGCCACGGGAGGAGCTCCCCCAGCCACCTGCCTCAGGAGCTCCGGCCTGTGGCCCGGCCTCAGGAGCACGCCTACTCCTGACGATGGAACCTCAGGAGAGATGCTGGATTACGAAGCTCCGGAGTTACTTAACACAAGGGACCCTGCCGGAGAAGGAGGAGGAAGCGGAGCGAGTGGCACGCCAGGCCACGGCATATTGCATCAAGGATGGAGAGCTCTACCGGAAGCGACCAAACGATGTGTCCCTGCGCTGCATCTCCAGGGAGCAAGGGAAGGAACAGCTGGAAGATATACACAGCGAAGACTATGGACATCATTCATCATCAGGGACCCTCGTCGGCAAGGCGTTCCGCAGTGGGTTTTATTGGCCCACCGCACTCAACGACGCCGTCGAACTAGTGAAAGCTTGAGAGGCCTGCCAGTTCCACGCCAAGAAGATCCATCAGCTAGCAGGAGGCCTGCAGACTATACCCCTTTCGTGGCCGTTCGCAGTCTGGGGGCTGGACATCTTGGGCCCATTTCCTCGGGCGCCTGGGGGCTACCGCTACCTCTACGTCGCCGTGGTTCACCAAGTGGGCTGAAGTGGAGGCTGTCCGCACCATTCCCGCGGGTTCCGCGGTCAAGTTCAGCAAGGGCATCGTGAGCCGGTTCGGGGTGCTGAACCGCCTCATCACGGACAACGGTTCGCAGTTCACCAGTAACCTCTTCAAAACATACTGTGCTAACCTTGGAACGCAGATATGCTATGCTTCGGTGGCGCACCCCCGAAGCAACGGCCAGGCCGAGCGAGCCAACGCAGAGGTCCTGAGGGGCCTCAAGACCAGGACGTTCAAGAAGAAGCTGGAGGCCTACGGCAGAGGTTGGTACGACGAGCTTCAGTCCGTGTTGTGGTCCATCCGCACAACCGCGACCAAGCCGACTGGAGAGACCCCGTTCTTCCTGGTCTACGGAGCCGAAGCGGTCCTCCCTCACGAGGTCAGACGTCGCTCCGCGCGGGTCCTGGCGTTCGACGAGGCGCAGCAGGACGCCATGCGGGGGATGGACCTCGTGCTGGGGGAGCAACGTCGCCGAGAAGCCGCGCTGCAAGCGGCGAGGTACCAACAGGCACTGCGGCGATCTCACTGCTGCAACATCCGCCCCAGAACTCTCGAGGTAGGAGACCTCGTGCTCAGGCGGGTTCTCTCCAGGGAGGGGCTGCACAAGCTCTCTCCCATGTGGGAGGGCCCGTTCAAAGTCGTTCATGTTTCCAGGCCCGGCTCCGCATGCTTGGAGACTCAGGAGGGGGTGCCGGTCCAGAACGCATGGAACATCCAGCACCTCCGGAGGTTCTACCCCTAAAAAGGCCCAGAGCCTGTGAAGAAGGCGAATGCCTGTGAAGCTGTCGCGTTTTGGAAAAGGCCCAAAGCCTGTGAAGAAGGCGAATGCCTGTGAAGCTGTCGCGTTTTGGAAAAGGCCAGAGCCTGTGAAGAAGGCGAATGCCTGTGAAGCTATCGCGTTTTGGAAAAGGCCCAGAGCCTGTGAAGAAGGCGAATGCCTGTGAAGCTGTCGCGTTTTGGAAAAGGCCCGGAGCCTGTGAAGAAGGCCAACGCCTGTGAAGCTCACCGCCCGTGACACTCTCACGTAATAATGAGTTGGGGCTGTACATGCCCCGGAGTCTCAGGAGCGCCGGCCTCAGGCCCTGGGGCTCCCTCCCACGCCCAGTGGCAGCACTTAGCTCCGCGCTGGTGAGAAGACGTCGAAGACTAGATTAGGTGTCGGACACGGCTTTTCATTTGCTTTCCGCAGTTGGCTTGTTCCTTCTCATTCGAAGTTTTATTGAAGTTGTTGCCGTCTTTGGCTTGTGGTTCTTCGACTTCTCACTCTCCTGCCTCGATTTCTCTTATGCAAGGCCTCGTGAGGGGGGGGGGGACTGCCGAGCGCCCTCGCGAGTGTTCCCGTCCTGGTCGTTCAAAGGGTTCGCGACCTGGGTCCATTACAGGAGCACCCCTCCAGTCCATGCCCCACGGGCATCGCGACACGAACACAGGGCCTGGGTCGGTCGCCCCCCCCCCCAACGGCTGGGGCCGGGAACTATCCACACGCGGGCACGTAGCCGGAAGGCACCATAACGGAAGCAAAACGATGATTAACAGCAATAACCCAAACACACCCCCGCGGGGCTCCACACTACTGTCTTTTTTACGCAAGAAAAAAGGAAGAACAGATCAGGCGCAACTCGCCTCACACCGGCCTGTAGAGAAGACTCGAGCTGCCTCCGGGGCTCAGGCAGACTCCCTCTCGCGCTTCACCGGGGCGCGACGGTGGGCGGACACGCTACCACCCCCAAGAAGATGCGACGCCATGGAGGCTGACCGCGGCCACCGTAGGAAGAGTCGCCGCCTGAAGAAGAACCGGAGAAGCTTGGGGAACCCCGAGCGCCGCCAGTCACGCGAGCGCTGTCTTCTCCATCGTTGCCGGAGCTAGGCTCCCGGCCGCGGTCGTCGTCCTCGGGGCAGCACCCTGCGCGGCGACCATCTTCCCCAAACACCCTCACGTAGAGGGTGGCATCACCGTCAAACTTGAAGTGCAGGGCGCAACGATGGCTCAGGCCACGCGCGCGGGCAAACGTCTGCCAACCGCGGGCCAGGGCCAGGCTCCCGGCTGTGGAGACCTCCAGTGAAGCCCATGAGGCCCGGCTGCAGCAGCCGTCGGCCTGAAGCCAGAGGCCGCCCGGAGCACCGGCCGGGAGCTCGCCAAGGAGGAAGCGAGGAAGCGGAGCCGGATGCTAGTCGGCTCCGCCGACCACACGACGAACTCCGGTGGCACCTCTGCAGCCCGAAAGCGCGGCCTAGGGGGACGCGCGACCGGAGCGCGCCCCCCCGGCCGTAGCGATCCGCCCGTTGCCGCGCTGGAAATCATCTCCCTGGCCGCGGGGATCTGCCGTGGTGGCCACATGATGTTTGCGAGGGCGCCCTCGGCCGCGCTTGGGCGGGGGAGAGGCAGGCTCAACCTGGTGAGCCTTCCACTTCTCTGCGGCCGAGAACCTCCTCGACGGGGCCATCAAGAAGAAGGAGAAGTAAGGGGGATGAACTGGAAGGGCGCGCGCCGTTCCGTACTTATGGCCGGCGAAGGCCAACCGTCGACCTCCACGATCGCAGGTAATCATGACCCACTTTACATACAGGGACTTGTCCAATCCGTGCAGTTGCCGAGGTGCCATGGGGAAGTGGAGACGGCCACGTCCAATCAACCGCCATGCGGCGCCCAAGGCCGCCGGCTGTTAGGGCACGCGGTGCTTCGCTCTTGCCCTTCCGCCTCCCCGCACGGCCAAGTTCGGGCGCGCCTTGGGCCCGGGGGCTACTGTCGGCGTTCTGGGAACGGGGGTCCCCAGACTTGCCTGCCTGCGGCCTGTGGCCTGGCTCAAAGGGGGGCCCAGCACGGCCCATCTTCACCAACACAGACCCAAGACCCTCGCACGGCCTCATCAGACTGGCTCGTGAGGAGGCGGAGAGATCAAGACGGGGTACCTCACGAGGTGCCCGTGACGCAAGCCATGACGACCGAAGGTGCCAGGCGGGTGCCAGCCCCCGCAGCGTCCTCCTTTCCTCTTTGGTGCAACAGGAGCAAGCGCAGCCGCAGAGTACCGAGGCATCAGGCAAAGGTTGCCATTTCGGTGCAACAAGACCAAGACCAGGAGGACTGCAAGACGGAGGTCATTGTGGAGCCCAAGACGGCGTCACCACCAGAGCTTTGTGCAGGCGAAGACTACTTTTGTCAGGAGAGCTGGTACTAGCTGTCCCTCTTCAAATTAGCCCGCCATTGTTGGCTCCCTTCCCGCTCGATATTTGGGAAGAGGACCAGGGCCTCTATAAATAGGACCAACCACCCACAGAACAAGGGGGGCGAGGGGAGAGAGAGAGAAGGGTGACTGAACTCCTCCCAGCAGTTCATCGCCCCGGCCAAGAGCAGACCCTCGCGAGGCTGTTCTTCCTTATATTGTTCATCATCATCAGCCCAAGAGGCAATCCACCACGGCACACACTGGAGTAGGGTATTACACCACAACGGTGGCCCGAACCAGTATAAACCCTGTGTCATTCGTGTTGTTCTTTCCATTGTTTAGATCTTAGCAAGGCGGAGGGGTGCAGATAGGTAGGAGGTGAAATCTCCGCGCGCATCCCAGTGTTCAAACCTCAAGGGTCTGCCGGAACCCGAAATCCGACAACATCTTTTTTAATATTGTGCTAGTGGCTGTTTTGGAAGTCAAATCAGTTTTTTTCTCTCACCCGAATCCCTCTGGTCCGGTTGAAGAAAGAAAGAGGGCAACAAAATTTCGTGGCACAAGTTTCAAAGAAAGCAATTTGTCCATTTGTGCCTTTTTGGGAAGGTTGGATTTGGCCTTGACTTGGAATGTGAGAGAGGAAAGAAAAGGCAAGAAGAGAGAGAGAGATCTTGGACGCTGCCAAAAGAGATACCGTAACGAAAAGGGAGCAAATTTTCGGTTGGTGCAGCAACAAACCAGGCAGGTTGGATATGCTATTAATGAGGAATCTGTTTGTTGAGGAAACTCTGAACCGTTCACAAGGAAAGAAGTAAAAAAAGCCAAGCGCACCTGCTTGTGGCCTACGTAACTTGGTCCACGTCCTTGATTTCTGGAGATAAAAAAGGCAAGTATGGGTCAGCCAAAAAAAAGAGAGCAGATTCCTTACGGGAGAAGTGGAAAATCGCACCAAAGAAGAAAAAGGAAGGTGCCCATCGGTTGCCTTGTTTGGAAAGGCAGATCTAAATTTTTATTGTTAGTGGGATGTACTAGTAGTACTTCGGTTTTGTTGCCTTGGATTATTCCGTTGGAGAAATTAAAGGAAAGGATAATTAGGTCGGTTGCCAAAATAAAAAAGCAGAGAAAAGGAGAGATAGAAGGAAAGAGAAAACAGGAAAAAAAACAGTTCGGTTAAGGAAGTAATCCCACGTGTGTTGTTTGTTTTTGGAAGGAGATAAATTTTCTTTTCAAATCTGCACGTAATTCAAGGAGACTTGCTTGTTGCCACGTTTGGAACTTAAAAAGAAAAAGTTGGCTGGGTGCACACGTGAGGGAGAGCCATTGAGCCAAGCAAAAAAAGGCGTGGTGTGCTATCTATATCTATACTATTATTAAACAATCAAACAAATTTTTTTTAAGTACACCCCACAAAGTGTACACAGATTCAATACCACCGCAAGATTAGGCCCACTAAAATCAATCTAACGGTTAGCCATAACCTAAACCATTTTCTGTGTGCACTTAGCAATTTACATTGACTGACCGTACTCCACCGTGAAGGAAAATATGAAACTCCACGGCTGGGCAATTAGGAAACTATATAATCACGGTGCATCCTATTCTAGCAAACTAAATCTGAGTGCATCTATACTATTATTAAACAATCAAACAAGATTTTTTTTAAGTACACCCCACAAAGTGTACACAGATTCAATACCACCGCAAGATTAGGCCCACTAAAATCAATCTAACGGTTAGCCATAACCTAAACCATTTTCTGTGTGCACTTAGCAATTTACATTGACTGACCGTACTCCACCGTGAAGGAAAATATGAAACTCCACGGCTGGGCAATTAGGAAACTATATAATCACGGTGCATCCTATTCTAGCAAACTAAATCTGAGTGCATCCATCCTATTAGGAAACTAATCTCAGACAAATCAATTCTATTAAAAAAACTTATTACTACTACCATATCTAATTGCCATCTAATTATTATTATCAGCTAAAATAGGAAGCCACTCAACCTAATTGATCTCTTCCTGCCCCGCATCTCATGCTATCGGCATCCAAACATGCCCCTTCATCCCTCCCTGTGCCGTCTATCTACGTCGTCGTCCCTTCCTGTTTCTTCCTCGGCTGAAAACATATCTTCTCTAATCCCTCTTACTATCCGTCGTTGCATCTGCCAAGGATACGCTACACACCACCTCTGTTGCCGCCATCTGGGACATCGGAGTTGCCGCGGCCTCCGATTCGACGCGCTGCTTGATCATCAAGGTGGAAACTGTCCGGGCCGGTTCGACCAGCCTGGCAGTCCTATTTTCCGTGACCACTGACCAGACCGACGACGCTCCATACCGGGCCGGACTGAGCGGACCGGCAAGTGGCGACGGCGAGCGCCGGCAGTAGTTCATGAGAAGCACGCACGGCGGCAAGAGGCCATGGCGACTGTCGCGGCGGCCCATGGCGGCAGGAGGCCATGGATGGCGCGTGCAGGAGACATCTACAACGTGGACACCGGCGACGATGAGGACGTCGAAGGGGCTATCGTGCCGGCCAACCACGGAAACCCTGGTGCGCTCCTGCACCCGTTGACGTTGTCCATGGGCTCCGGGTCCCTGTCCAGCCGCGTCAGCGTGTTGTAGGCACCCGCACACGCCCATGCCTACGCCGCTGCCGGCGGCAAGTATATCCGACAGAAACAGTAGGATGCATACGCCCATGCCCACGCCGCTGCCGGCGGCGAGTAGATCCGACAGAAACAGAAGGATACACACAACTTCAATGCATTGACTATATATAACCTCTTCTCTTCGTACACGTCTGCGCGCACGCACATGCATTGACTGTACAACCACATGACCGCACATGCCCATGCCTACGGCGCCGCTGGTGGCGAGTACATCGGACGTGGATGGAGCCTGCAGGAGATTTGGTTTTTTATTGTATATGATAATTAGGTGTCAGTGCTCTATGCATACGATAACAACAACAACAACAACAAAGCCTTTAGTCCCAAACAAGTTGGGGTAGGGTAGAGGTGAAACCCATAAGATCTCGCAACCAACTCATGGCTCTGGCACATGGATAGCAAGCTTCCATGCACCCTTGTCCATAGCTAGCTCTTTGTCGATACTCCAATCCTTTAGGTCTCTCTTAACGGACTCCTCCCATGTCAAAATCGGTCGACCCCGTCCTCTCTTGACATTCTCCGCACGCTTTAGCCGTCCGCTATGCACTGGAGCTTCTGGAGGCCTACGCTGAATATGCCCAAACCATCTCAAACGATGTTGGACAAGCTTCTCCTCAATTGGTGCTACCCCAACTCTATCTCGTATATCATCATTCCGGACTCGATCCTTCCTCGTGTGGCCACGCATCCATCTCAACATACGCATCTCCGCCACACCTAACTGTTGAACATGTCGCCTTTTAGTCGGCCAACACTCCGCGCCATACAACATTGCGGGTCAAACCGCCGTCCTGTAGAACTTGCCTTTTAGCTTTTGTGGCACTCTCTTGTCACAGAGAATGCCAGAAGCTTGGCGCCACTTCATCCATCCGGCTTTGATTCAATGGTTCACATCTTCATCAATACCCCCATCCTCCTGCAACATTGACCCCAAATACCGAAAGGTGTCCTTCCGAGGTACCACCTGGCCATCAAGGCTAACCTCCTCCTCCTCACAACTAGTAGTACTGAAACCGCACATTATGTACTCGGTTTTAGTTCTACTAAGCCTAAACCCTTTCGATTCCAAGGTTTGTCTCCATAACTCTAACTTCCTATTTACCCCCGTCCGACTATCGTCAACTAGCACCACATCATCCGCAAAGAGCATACACCATGGGATATCTCCTTGTATACCCCTTGTGACCTCATCCATCACCAATGCAAAAAGATAAGGGCTCAAAGCTGACCCCTGATGCAGTCCTATCTTAATCGGGAAGTCATCAGTGTCGACATCACTTGTTCGAACACTTGTCACAACATTATTGTACATGTCCTTGATGAGGGTAATGTACTTTGCTGGGACTTTGTGTTTCTCCAAGGCCCACCACATGACATTCCGCGGTATCTTATCATAGGCCTTCTCCAAGTCAATGAACACCATATGCAAGTCCTTCTTATGCTCCCTATATCTCTCCATAAGTTGTTGTACCAAGAAAATGGCTTCCATGGTCGACCTCCCAGGCATGAAACCAAACTAATTTTTGGTCACGCTTGTCATTCTTCTTAAGCGGTGCTCAATGACTCTCTCCCATAGCTTCATTGTATGGCTCATCAGCTTAATTCCACGGTAATTAGTACAACTCTGAACATCCCCCTTGTTCTTGAAGATTGGTACTAATATACTCCGTCTCCATTCTTCTGGCATCTTGTTTGCCCGAAAAATGAGGTTGAAAAGCTTGGTTAGCCATACTATCGCTATGTCCCCGAGACCTTTCCACACCTCAATGGGGATACAATCAGGGCCCATCGCCTTGCCTCCTTTCATCCTTTTTAAAGCCTCCTTCACCTCAGACTCCTGGATGCGCCGCACAAAACGCATGCTGGTCTCATCAAAGGAGTCATTCAGTTCAATGGTAGAACTCTCATTCTCCCCATTGAACAGCTTGTCGAAGTACTCCCGCCATCTATGCTTAATCTCTTCGTCCTTCACCAAGAGTTAGCCTGCTCCGTCCTTGATGCATTTGACTTGGCCAATATCCCTCGTCTACCTCTCCCGGATCTTAGCCATCTTATAGATGTCCCTTTCACCTTCCTTCGTGCCTAACCGTTGGTAGAGGTCCTCATATGCCCGACCCCTTGCTTCACCAACAGCTTGCTTTGCGGCCTTCTTCGCCATCTTGTACTTCTCTATGTTGTCTGCACTCCTATCCAGGTATAGGCGTCTGAAGCAATCTTTCTTCTCTTTAAGTGCCTTCTGGACATCATCATTCCACCACCAGGTATCCTTATCTTCGCTTCTCCTTCCCATGGACACTCCAAACTCCTCCGAGGCCACCTTACGAATGCAAGTCGCCATCTTCATCCACACATTGTCCGCATCCCCTCCTTCCTCCCAAGGGCCCTCCTTAAATACCCTCTCCTTGAACACCTGAGCTACCTCCCCCTTGAGCTTCCACCACTTCGTTCTAGCGACCTTGGCATGCTTATCCCGCTGGACACGAATCCGAAAGCGGAAGTCAGCAACCACCAGCTTATGCTGGGGTACAACACTCTCCCCAGGTATCACCTTACAGTCTACGCACGCACGCCTATCTTCTCTTCTCGAGAGGATGAAATCAATCTGGCTAGAGTGTTGGCCACTACTAAAAGTCACTAGATGTGATTCTCTCTTTCTAAAGAGGGTGTTAGCTACATTCATGTTGTAGGCTAGAGCAAAGCTCTATGCATACGATGATTCATTTAAATGATAGGTTGATTTGTAATTTTTTTTATTGTTATTAGAATGTCTTTTCTATGGGAATTCTTATTTTTGACGGTGACTAAGGTGGGAAAAAGCTGACATGTATTAGTTTCATTAACATTTATTTTAAAAACAGAAGGCGAAACAATCCAGCATCATCGTCAACCGGAGTGGAGACCTGAGTCTGACCACCGCCTGCGTACCTCCGCCAAACCACCACTTGTAGACACACCAATGTTGCCTCACCCGCCAGACGCAGATCCAAACTGTGCGAGACGAAGCAGGGCGCCACCAATGGCCATCCCGACCAGCACCATTGGAGCTAGGCCTGCCCGGGATTGCGCCCCCACAGACAACATAGGTGCTCCACGACCAGGACCCAAAATGCGTGCTCCATGGCTCATATTTGACCCTCCCACACGAAGCCACGCGGATCACTACCACCACCCATCATCGTCTAGGGGTGCCACTGTTGCTGAGAGGGATGCTTTCCCATGAGCAGCAAGGAGGGTTACGTGAATATAATATTAGCCGAGACGTGCGTTGCACGTGCATGCTTACTAGTTTGGAGAAATACTAGTTTGTGATGTTCGACTTTGGAGAGAAAATAAAAGAAGCCAAAATATTTGGCAAGGAATGAAGCACTGATTTAGTTGGATTGAGAAGGTAAAAAAAATACGTGGTAGTCATTTTATTTGGGGAGAACTACTATTAAACAATCAAACAAGAATTTTTTTAAGTACACCCCACAAAGTGTACACAGATCCAATACCACCGCATGATTAGGCCCACTAAAATCAATCTAATGGTTAGCCATAACCTAAACCATTTTCTATGTGCACTTAGCAATTTACATTGACTGACCCTACTCCACCATGAGGGAAAATATGAAACTCCATGGCTGGGCAATTAGGAAACTATATAATCACGATGCATCCTATTCTAGGAAACTAAATCTGAGTGCATCCATCCTATTAGGAAACTAATCTCAGACAAATCCATTCTATTAAAAAACTTATTACTCCTACCATATCTAATTGCCATCTAATTATTATTATCAGCTAAAATAGGAAGCCACTCAACCTAATTGATCTCTTCCTGCCCCGCATCTCATGCTATCGGCATCCAAACATGCCCCTTCATCCCTCCCTGTGCCGTCTATCTATGTGGTCGTCCCTTCCTGTTTCTTCCTCGGCTGAAAACATATCTTCTCTAATCCCTCTTACTATCCGTCGTTGCATCTGCCAAGGATACGCTACACACCACCTCTGTCGCCGCCATCTAGGACATCGGAGTTGCCGCGGCCTCCGATTCGACGGGCTGCTTGATCATCAGAGTGGAAACTGTCCGGGCCGGTCCGACCAGCCTGGCAGTCCTGTTTTCCGTGACCATTGACCAGACCGACGGCGCTCCAGACCGGGCCGGACTGAGCGGACCGGCAAGTGGCGACGGCAAGCGCCGGCAGTAGTTCATGAGAAGCACGCACGGGCCTCCTGTCGCGGCGGCCCATGGCGGCAGGAGGCCATGGATGGCGTGTGTAGGAGACGTCTACGACGTGGACACCGGCGACGATGAGGACGTCAAAGGGGCTATCATGCCGGCCAACCACGGAAACCCTGGTGCGCTCCTGCACCCGCTGACATTGTCCATGGGGTCCGGGTCCCTGTCCAGCTGCGTCAGCGTGTTATAGGCACCCGCACATGCCCATGCCTACACCGCTGTCGGCGGCGATTGTATCCGACAGGAACAGTAGGATGCATACGCCCATGCCCACGCCGCTGCCGGCGGCGAGTAGATCCAACAGAAACAGAAGGATGCATACAACTTCAATGCATTGACTGTATATAACCTCTTCTCTTCGTACACGTCTGCGCGCACGCACATGCATTGACTGTACAACCACAAGACCGCACACGCCCATGCCTACGGCGCCGCTGGTGGCGAGTACATCGGACGTGGATGGAGCATGCAGGAGATTTGGGTTTTTATTGTATACGATAATTAGGTGTCAGCGCTCTATGCATACGATGATTCATTTAAATGATATGTTGATTTGTAATTTTTTATTGTTATTAGAATGTCTTTTCTATGGGAATTCTTATTTTTGACGGTGACCAAGGTGGGCAAAAGCTGACATGTATTATTTTCATTAACATTTATTTTAAAAACAGAAGGTGAAACAATCCAGCATCATCGTCAACCAGAGTGGAGACCTGAGTCTGACCACCGCCTGCCTACCTCCGCCAAACCACCACTTCTAGACACACCAATGTTGCCTCACCCGCCAGACGCAGATCCAAACTGCGCGAGAAGAAGTTGGGCGCCACCAATGGGCATCCCGACCGGCACCATTGGAGCTAGGCCGTCTCGGGACTGCGCCCCCACAGACAACATAGGTGCTCCACGACCAGGACCCAAAATGCGTGCTCCATGGCTCAGATTTGACCTTCCCACACGGAGCCACACAGATCACTACCACCACCCATCATCGTCTAGGGGTGCCACTGTTGCTGAGAGGGATGCTTTCCCATGAGCAGCAGGAGGGTTACGTGAATATAATATTAGCCGAGACGTGCGTTGCACATGCATGCTTACTAGTTTGGAGAAATACTAGTTTGTGACGTTCGACTTTGGAGAGAAAATAAAAGAAGCGAAAATATTTGTCAAGGAATAAAGCACTGATTTAGTTCATTTGTGAAGGTAAAAAAAATATGTGGTAGTCATTTTATTTGGGGAGAACAACTAGGATCTTTGGGATTGCATTCGTGAATTCATCGGTGTCTTAGGCTCGCGTCTCTAGTACGGTCTAGCCTAGATCCATCACTCGACCATTTTGAACGAATTTTCAGCTTGCATTAATTAGCATGGTTGTAGCATTTTTCCCACATATATAAAGCCAACCTAGCTCCACATATCTCTACATCGTGCATACATACGTTCACCTGGCAATCGCTTTACCCATCTCTTGGAGTTATTTGACACCGCTGGTTGCCGGTCACCACCTGCTGGATGGTAAGAACTTGTAAGTCCTTGATTTGCTATACTGTGAGCGTTTTACCATCATTTCCCAGAAGTTCATAGGGACATTATTTTTGGATTTTGTTTCTTGTTTCTACTAATCATGACAGGATCTAGAGTCAAATCATGGGGTTTGTCGATCGTGGGAGACGTGCCATCACCTATGCAAATACCACAACCGTCACGAGAGGTGCACAAACATCCAAATGCACATGATCAGGTTAATGTTTCTATACCACCATTTAATGGTCGTTTTAGACCCGCTTTATATATTGAATGGGAGTTTGACATAAATAATATATTTGCTTCCAATAATTTTGATGAACGTAAAAAAGTAAAGGTTGCAGTTGGTTCTTTCACTGGTTATGTTATAGTTTGGTGGAGTGAATATTGTCAGTTACACCCTAATGATATACCTACTACTTGGGATGATTTGAAACTTGCCATGCGAAATACATTCGTTCCCGCTTATTATTCTCGTGACATGATTAAAAATTTGCAACATTTAAAACAAGGTAGTGACACCGTAACGACATATTATGATACTTTACAAACTACCTTGCTGCATTCCTCTTTAGTAGACAGTGAAGAAGATTTTATGGATAGATTTTGGGGAGGATTAAATCGTGACATTCAGGAGATACTAATTCATGAAGAGTATTATCCTATGGACCATTTGTTTTATCTTGCTTGCAAAGCTGAACGGGAAATAAAATGACGTGTTGCCCACAAGGAGAACAAGCGTGAGATGCACATTCCACAAGTTGATACGGTTGTCCCTTCAACTACTAGGCATACTATGACAACCACATCCGTTATTGTGAGGACTACATCACCTCCACCATGTGACACGTCATCACCGAGAGTGCCTACATCATCTGAGTTGATCATAAGAGGTAATGACAAAGGTACTAATCTTCCACCTCCACATGAGTATGATGAACGTATTGTCAATTTAAATGCACCATGTGGTGAGCTACCCACTAATTTGATCTCACCGGCTATTTTAGCGGACGATGTTGATGATTTGACTTTGCCATGTGATCAATCAATTTTGAGTGAACCCATTGAATTAACTATCGATGTAAAAGAATCAAGTGAATCTGGGAATAAATCAGATTTGGATCAAATACGTTTGAAGATAATTGTGCCAATGTTTAATCATTTTGATACGACCTCTAATCTTGGTGATGGTTCATCAATGTAGGGATGGTTTAATGATAAGCATTGTCAATCTTTTGATATGAATAAGAGCTTCACTTATATGTGTAAACTGAGTTGCAATATTTTCATGCCTTTGACTTCTTGTGATAATATATTGGATTTATATTTCACGTCTTTTGAAGGGTGCTCTTGTATAACTGTGTCACATGTGCCCCAACTGAGATCAGTAAAAATGGATGACATATACATATACAACGTGTACACCTTGCCTCTTTTGTTAGCCAGATTTTAGATTAAGCAACGCCGAGGACGGCTTTGTTTTCAAGAAGGGGAGGATGATGGGGACATGGCTACCACAGTTACACCCATATCCCCTGCTGTTTTACCTCTTGGAATAGTTGCTACAGCTCAGATACGCCAATTAGATTATCAGGTACTTTCGTTTCTTGGTAATGTTTCTAGTGTTCATAAGAATATGATGCTTCCTAACTTAGATACATTTGTGTTGCTTGGAATTGAAGGGCCTAGCATGGATAAGAAGGTTGAGCATTGGAGCATGGTCAAGCATGGAGATGAAGGTGCGTGCGAAGAGAACAAGAATGGAGGTTCAAGTGGAGATTTCTGGACTTTGAAGCCACCATGATGACATACAAGAAGATGGATGAAATATACAAGATGGCCTTTCATAAATTTCGTCCATAACTTATTATTGGTGTTGCACCACCTTATTTTGGGCCAGGCCCATGTAATATATTTTCAGAGTCCATATTGTAGGGGAAATGACTTAGGAGGTGTTTTAGTCCCACCTTGCCAAGGGTGGACAAAATCCCATCTCTTTTCCCTATAAATATAGCCCTTAAGGCATCGTTTAGACTTGGGTTTTCTTTAGATTAAAAGTTCGCCATAGCTGCAACTTCGCGTACTTCGTTTGTGCCCAACGACTAGACCAGGACGTCACAGAACACCAAATTCATTAATAAAGATTTCCTCTTTTATTCGCAATATCCAGATTGCAATCTCAGTTTCTTGCTTGTTTTTTGTTTGCTCGTAGGAAATAGACCCTCGTGGTCAGGTTGATCGGGCTCCGGCGTGGTCAATAACCCTCGGAAGTTGGTTTGGCGATTGCTAAGGCGCGACGTCTTCGCACGTTCATAGTCGAATCGTCAAAGTCGACTCCCACAAAAAACGATATCTATCTCATCGAAACATCGGGACACCTTCGCCTCTATCAATGTGATACAACTAGAAGGTTTTGTCGATCCTAAGGATGCTAAAAGGCATGCAAGCTCTAGCAATCCTTCTATGGACTGGAGCAAGCATCCCGTAGTTGGAATATACGCTTTGATGAGGTGATCAAAGCTTTTGGGTTTATGCAAAGTTTGCATGAAACTTTTATTTACAAGAAAGTGAGTGGGAGCACTACAACATTTTTGATAGGTATATGTGGATGACATATTGTTGACTGGAAATGATGTAAAATTTCTGGAAAGCATAAAGGGTTGTTTGAAAGGAGTTTTTCAAAGGAAGACCTGGGTAAAGCTTCTTACATATTGGGATCAAGATGCCTCATAAGACTTTCACATAGCACATACCTTGACATGATTTTGAAGGAGTGCAAAATGGATTAGTCAAAGAAGGAGTTTTTGCCTGAGTTGTTGATGAGGACATCAATACCATTGTTACACCCACAGCCCCTGCGGCTAAACATACTAGACCAATTACTACAGCTCGTGCACACCAATTGAATTATCAGGTACTTTCGTTTCTTGGTAATGATTCTAATGTTCATGAGAATATGATGCTGCCTAAATTGGATACATTTGTTTTGCTTACAAATGAAGGTTCTGGCATGGATAAGAGGGATCAAGACTGGAGCAAGACCAAGCATGGAGATGATGCAAGGGGATCAAGAACGGAGTTACAAGTAATGATTTCAGGACTTTGAAGCCACCATAAGGAGTGCATGAAGCCTTGGACGAAATATACAAGATGCCACTTCATAAATTTTGTCCAATGGCTATTTTAGGTGCTGCATCACCTTATTATTGGGCCAGGCCCATGTATTTTCGAAATATTTAAGTATAGGCTGTTTTTAGAGTCCGTATTGTGGGGAAACAAGAGTTAGGGTTGGTTTCGGACCCCTCCTCCAAGGGCCACGAAATTCCCCCCTCTTCCTCCATATATACAACCCTTAGGGCATCGTTTAGACTTTCGGTTTTGTTTACATTAAAGTTCGCCATAGCTGCAACTTCGCGTACTTTGTTTGTGTTCAACGACCAGACAAAGGCGTCACAGAACTCCACCTCGATCAATAAAGCTTTCATCTTATATTCGCAATATCCAGATTGCAATCTCAGTTTCTTGCTTGTTCTTCGTTTGCTCGCAGGAAACAGACCCTCATGGTCAGGTTGATTGTGCTCCGGCATGGTCAATAACCCCTCGGAAGTTGGTTTAGCGATTGCTAAGGCGCGACGTCTCGCACGTTCGTAGTCAGATCGTCAAGGTCGACTCCCACAGAAAACGATAGCCACCATCTCATCGAAACATCGGGACACCCTCGCCTCTATCTGATGAGGACATCAATACCATTGTTGCACCCACAGCCCCTCCTGCTATACATACTGGACTAATTACTAGAGCTCGCGCACGCCAATTAAATTATCAGGTACTTTCGTTTCTTGGTAATGATTCTAATGTTCATGAGAATATGATGCTACCTAAATTGGATACATTTATTTTGCTTACAAATGAAGGGCCTGGCATGGATAAGAGGGATGAACACTTGAGCAAGACCAAGCATGGAGATGATGGCATGCGCAAGGGAATCAAGAACGGAGTTACAAGTGATGATTTCAGGACTTTAAAGCCACCATAAGGAGTGCATGAAGCCTTGGACGAAATATACAAGATGTCACTTCATAAATTTTGTCCAAAGGCTATTCTAGGTGCTGCGTCACCTTATTATTGGGCCAGGCCCATGTATTTTCGAAATACTTAAGTATTGGCTGTTTTTAGAGTCCGTGTTTGTGGGGAAACAAGAGTTAGTGTTGGTTTCGGACCCCTCCTCCAAGGGCCATGAAACCCCCCCCCCTCTTCCTCCATATATACAGCCCTCAGGGCGTCATTTAGACTTTGGGTTTTGTTTAGATTAAAGTTCGCCATAGCTGCAACTTCGCGTACTTCGTTTGTGTTCAACGACTAGAGAGAGGCGTCACAGAACCCCACCTTGATCAATAAACCTCCAAAATGATAGCCACCATCTCATCGAAAGAAGGGACACCTTAGCCTCTATCACTATCAGTTGTAAGATGTGAAGTTGAGTAAGACTCAAAGCTCGACCACGACAGAAGAAAGAGAAAGGACGAAGGTCGTCCCCTATGCCTTAGCCATAGGCTCTATACCATATGCCATGTAGTGTAACACACGTGATATGTGCCTTGCCACGTGTCTAGCAAGGGGGTACAAGACTGATCCAGGAGTGGATCACTGGACAGCGGTCAAAATTATCCTTAGAAGAATAAGGAAATATTTCTTGGTTATGGAGGTGATAAAGAGGTCGGCATAAAGGCTAACGTCGATGCAAGCTTTGACACTAATCCGAATGACTCTAAGTAGAGTTTATCAGTTATGGAGGTGATAAAGAGTTCGACGTAAAGGGTTAAGTGGATGCAAGATTTAACACCAATCTAGATGACTCTGAGTAGCAAACTGGATACGTATAGTGGCTCAACCGTTTCGAATAGCTCCAAGTGGAGCATGGTAGCAACATCTATAGTATGACATTTGCGAAGTATACGCGGATCTGAATGTTGCAGACCCATTGACTAAAACCTCTCTCGCAAGCAAAACATGATCAAACCCCAGAAATAATTGGGTCTTAATCAAATGGTGATGTGAACTAGATTATTGACTCTAGTGCAAGTGGGAGACTGTTGGAAATGTTCCCTAGAGGCAATAATAAATTAGTTATTATCATATTTCCCAATTCATGATAATATTTTATTATCCATGCTAGAATTGTATTGATCGGAAACTCAAATAAATGTGTGGATACATAGACAACAACATGTCCCTAGTAAGCCTCTACCAGACTAGCTCGTTGATCAAAGATGGCTATGGTTTCCTAGCCATGGACATGAGTTGTCATTTAATAATGGGATCACATCATGAGGAGAACGATGTAATGGACAAGACCCAAACTATGAACGTAGCATATGATTTTTGTCAAGTTTATTGCTATTGTTTTCTGCATGTCAAGTATATGTTCCTACGACCATGAGATCATGCAACTCACTGACACCGGAGGAGTAACTTGTGTGTACCAAACGTCGCAATGTAACTAGGAGTCTATAAAGGTGCTCTACAGGTATCTCCGAGGGTGTTTGTTGAGTTGGCATGGATCAAGACTGGGACTTGTCATTCCATTTGACGGAGAGGTATCTAAGGGCCCACTCGGTAATATAGTATCACAATGAGCTTGCAAGCAATGTGACTAATGAGTTAGTCACGAGATCTTGTATTACAGAACGAGTAAAGAGACTAGTGTCGGTGTCAAAACAGGTAGATCTCAGGTAGGGGATCCTGAACTGTGCGTCTGAGGATCGATGTTTACCCAGGTTTGGGCCCTCTTGATGGAGGTAATACCCTACGTCCTGCTTGATTGACTTTGATGAATATACGGGTAACAAGAGTTGATCTACCACAAGATCATAATGGCTAAACCCTAATTTTCCAACTGTATGATTATGACTGTCCTTGCCTCTATGGACTAAACCCTTCAGTTTATATAGACACCGGAGGGGACTAGGGTTTGTACAGAGTCGGTTTACAGAGAAAGGAATCTTCATATCCGCACGCTAAGCTTGCCTTCCACGCCAAGGAGAGTCCCATCCGAACACGGGGAAAGTCTTTCGTCTTGTATCTTCACGACCCATCTGTCCGACTCACGTAACGTAGCCCGAACGCCTGAGGACCCAATAATCCTGGACTCCCTCACTAGCCCCTAAACCAGTCTTCAATGTCGATGTGTCCGGCGTGCAGATTGTCTTCGTCATTGCAAGGCGGGTTCCTCCTCTGAACACTTCAAAGTGGTTGATCATTAGTACTATATACGGCTCTGTACAACGGTCATATGATACAGGTAAAGGTGTCCCGATGTTTCGATGAGATAGATATTGTTTTCTGTGGGAGTCGACGTTGACGATTCGACTACGAACGTGCGAAGACATTGCGCCTAAGCAATCGCTAAACCAACTTCCGAGGGTTATTGTCGGTGTCAAAACCGGCGGATCTCGGGTAGGTGGTCTCGAACTGTGCGTCTAAGGCAGATGGTAACAGGAGGCAGGGGACACGATGTTTTACCCAGGTTCGGGCCCTCTTGATGGAGGTAAAGCCCTAGGTCCTACTTGATTTATTCTTGATGATATGAGTATTACAAGAGTTGATCTACCATGAAATCGGAGAGGCTAAACCCTAGAAGCTAGCCTATGGTATGATTGTCTGTTGTCCTACGGGCTAAAACCCTCCGGTTTATATAGACACCGGAGGGGGCTAGGGTTACACAAGGTCGGTTACAAAGGAGGAGATATACATATCTGTATTGCCTAAGCTTGCCTTCCACGCCAAGTAGAGTCCCATCCGGACACGAGACGAAGTCTTCAATCTTGTATCTTCATAGTCCAACAGTCCGGCCAAAGGATATAATCCGGCTATCCAGAGACCCCATAATCCAGGACTCCCTCAGTAGCTCCCGAACCTGGCTTCAATGACGATGAGTCCAGCGCGCAGTGTTGTCTTCGGCATTGCAAGGCGGGTTCTTCTCCAATTTTCAATTGTTCGTAAGCAGTGTCCGGTTCCATAAATGTTGAACCTCTTGGCTTCTGTGCTCAATAACGGCTTTCTCCCACGCGTCGAATGAATACGAGGCGCCAGGGCGTTTTTACATTCGCCCCTCTAGCCAGATAAATAAATTGTCTATTAAAGGGATGTGGATTCTTAGATCCGATCCATACCATCCTCCCCCAGCGAGAATCCATCAGAGCGCATTTCGGAAAGATCCATTCCAGCATTGCCCCTCTGCAGCTCCTCCTCCCGCCCCCGTAGCCCGAAGCCCGGTGATTGGGAGAGGTGTTCAGTCCCGCACAGTGGATTAGTCGAACTGCAGACTAAGGGATTTCTCCCTCCGGCGTATATGGTGCCCGTACGAGCCAGGCTTGCCACCTACAATTGCGGGGGCAAGCGGAGAGCTTTCCCTGTCCCTCCATGGGGGAACGGGTCTGCCTTGTTTCTTATTTACTAAGGGGACTCGGATTTCCAATTCATCCGTTCCTCCGCGGGCTCCTGGAGTTCTATGGCCTCCAATTACACAATCTCACCCCTGCCTCCATTCTACATATCACCATCTATGTTGCTCTCTGCGAGTTGTTCCTACGCTGCGAGGCTCACTCCGAGCTTTGGAAAAGGTTATTTTGCCTCGTCCCTCGCATATAGAGGAGATCACTTTATCAAGTGGGCGAAGCCGAAATATGGCGCATCGCCGATACCGGATACTTGTCCGGTACACCGAAGAAGTCGTCCGAAGACTGGCGTTCAGAATGGTTTTATATGGAGGACGTTCCCCTTCCGGACCCTGTTCGGCGGGGTCTTCCCGAGTTCAACAATGCTCCTCTGAAGAAGCGCCAAAGTTGGCGCCCACGGAGCCCCCAGGCGGAAGACAACAGAGAAGTCCTCTATCTGATGAACCAGATCAAAGCACTGGCTCAATCAGGATTGACAATAATCGAAGTTATGTCGATTTGCATAATGCGGGGAGTGCAACCACTTCAATATTGTGGGCACCCCTTGTGGTGTTATAACAGGGCAGATGACGCCACCCGCTGCGGGCGTAAGGGTCCAAACAATGCTGCCGCTTTAGCGAAAACTCTGTCCGAATTGTTCAAGGGTGAGGAAGAGGAGTTCACCAGCATCAAGCCATGGGATGGATTCTCCATGTACAATCCTCCAAGCTAGGTAAGTTATATCTCCCTGCTCCCATTTTTCCCGCATTCTTTGTCGTAAGTATTCACCTTGCCACTTTGCGGCAGGAACTGCGAAAAGCCATAAAGGAGGTCAGTAGCCCTTCTCCATAACCACAGGACCCTGACCGGGCCGTCGACTTCGGACTTGAAGAAGATTCGGTTATATTCGTGGAGCTGATAGACCGGCAGTTCTATCAGTTAAGCAGCGACGATGCCATGGTGGCCATTACGGCCGACTATCCCGGACTGCTCCCTGCATCGGAATTAAGAAAAACCAAAAATCCCAACTCCCAAACTAGGATCCCCTTTAGGCACTTCACCCACCATACACACATGGCATCTTTTACAGGGAAGGCATTTGGGACGCCCTGCCGAACCCGCAGCAACTCGCCAACAAGAGGCACCGAGGCCGGGTAGGCCAAAAAGGAAGGCGGTCAGGACGGAGACACCGGCGCAAAGGTATAAGAAAAAACCCCGCTCCATGGTTATCGTCTTTCTCAAAATGTAATGACGCCCGCGTTTCTTTAACAGAAAAAACGCTCGCCGGAATATGTCCGGCGATGTTGCCAATCACGCTTCCACCAGTCGGGCGCCAGGACCGGACATGGAGGCAGAAGCCGATATGGGGCAGGCGCAGGATAATCCCCCTACAGAGGATGCGGATAGATTATCCGCTACAAACTCAGAAGTGGAAAGCGCCATGAATCATAGGCGCTGCCAGCCGTACTCCGTGAGGCTTGTTTCTCACCAGAGGCGTTTGACGCCTTCAATTCTGGAGAGGCGTACCTCCGTGCTGCTCAAGATGGTCTAGCCAGAGCCATGGAACACTATGTAAAGGATGTACGGGTGAGTAAATCTGAGGATTTATATGTATCAGTAGCCCCTGAGACTTGAAACAGTTAGCAGAACTGATTTAAGGATCGTCTTTATTGTGCAGGTTCTTGCAGAGAAGAATACTAGGCTGTCACAGGAGCTGGAGGAATGCAAGACCCAACTGCGGGCTGCTGTGGCCGCATTGCAGGAACCGCAAAAGTCACCTGCTGGTAACATTTACTTTAAAGACTGATGGTTACCATATAACGTGCGGCATGGCTGCAGATCTAACAACAGATGTTGCAGATGAATCCGGAGGACCAGCATGTCATGCGACAGCTAGAGGCTGGCAAACGCGTGCTGACTGAGGTTAGGCGGGAGAAAAACAATCTCCAAGATGCCAATATTAAGCTAAGCATGGAACTAAAAGACGTTCGGGGCCAGCTTGCAGACTCCGGGAAGGAGAATAAGCGGCTTCGATGCGGCATTTTCAGCAAGTGCTTGAACGAATCCTTTTAAAGGAGTTCGGCGAAGAAGCCGACTAACAGCATTATGTCTGTAGGTATGCTGACGGGTCGTCCCGCGGAGGAAATTCCTGGGTCTGCGGGTGATATTCTGTCCGAGCTGTCACATCGGCACGAACAAGTTCGGCAGGTGATGCAGGGTGTTGCCCAGGCCTTGTGGCCGTCGGTCTCCCTGCTAGAGGGCATTGCCGAGCTTGCGGAGAAGCTCAAGGGAGCATGACGGCGCTTCCGATTATGGAAGATATCAGCCTGCCGACAGGGTGCGAGAGAAGCCTGAGCCATGGTGAAGGCGCGGTATACCAAGGCAGACCCAAACCACAAGGCCGAGGTCGGACATGTGGGACCCAACGGAAAAGAGATCCTCGTTAGCTTAGTTTATGGGCACGTAGAATTAGCCACAAAGTATTCTCAACAGGATTGTAAGCTAGACCACCTGTTGGATGGTATAGAAGGGGAATTTAGTCAGTCTGCATGACTATGTAATGAAACTGACATGTATAATGCTTTCTAGCTGGATTGTAGATCATTTGACGTTGCGGACCTTTTCACTTCAACCTCCGGGACCAATAGTCCGGAGTGTATCCGAATACCCGCTCAGTTATATAAGAACCAGGGTATGCGTGGAGACCAGGCGTAGGGGTCATTAGTGCTTTATTAGACAAGTGCCCAACTAGCTATGTTATATTACATGGGTAGTAAGAAACATCTTCCAGGGAGAATAGTTCCGTTAAGGGTTCCTTTCCCGGGGTAGGCATGCCCTAAAGTGCATGTCCGGACTGCGATAGGAAACGCAGGAAAAACATCTGGGGGCAGATATGGACAATAAGTAAAAAAATCATCTTTGTTCTCCAACCGAATATTCCCTTAAGAACGCTAGCTTTCAGCTTCACCCAGTCTGAGGTACACATCCGGCTGACCCGACAGTAAAAATCGCAGAGGTGCTCCCCTTATGCCCTAGCCGAATTAACGGGAACGTAGGGAAAAAATACAAGAGCCAGGCAACCGAGCTTGGCCAAAACTTAAGTCATATAGATGCATATAATGGTGAAAAAAGGTACATGCGGAAGTATAACACATGTGTGGGGCATGAGGCCCAGATAAATAATTTAAGCTTCTGTGAAAGAAGCCCCCAGGTATGAAGAGTGCGACTATCGCATCTGTAATGTGCAAGCGAGGCACAAGGTGACCCTTGAAGGCATAGAGAAATAATAAAAGAAAGAAAGAAAGAGAAACAAGACAGATAATGTATATGCAGAAAATGGATAAAGGGAGGGGACTAACATAGAGTCCGGTGCTAGGCGTAGAATCTTTGGAGCCTGGCCGCATTCCATGGGTTCGGCTCGAGTCGTCTAGTCAATGCATCCCACAGTCGGTACACTCCACCGGTCAGAACTTGGTCAATAATGAAGGGACGTTCCCATTTGGGCTCGAGCTTGTTCTTTTTCTTATCCGGCAGGCGTAGAACTAGTTCGCCAACGTTATAAGTTTTGGCCCGTACTTCTCTGCTTTGGTATCTGCGAGCCTGTTGCTGATAAAATGTGGAACGGGCTTTGGCTATGTCACGCTCCTCCTCCAGGGTGTCCAAACTGTCCTGCCAATTGATCTCGGCTTCTCTTTCTTCGTACATGCGCACTCGAGGTGAGTCATGAATTATGTCACAGGGCAAGACTGCCTCTGCGCCGTACACCATAAAGAAGGGTGTATATCCGGTACTACGATTCAGCGTGGTCCGCAGCCCCCAGAGTACGGAGTTGAGCTCCTCTACCCAGTGCGTGTTAGACTCTGTTAAGGAGCGCACTAATCTGGGTTTAATGCCGCTCATTATAAGACCGTTTGCTCGCTCGACTTAACCGTTGGTTTGTGGGTGATAGACTGAAGCATAATCGAGCTTGATGTCCATTTTGCTGCACCAGAGTTTTACCTCGTCGGCCATGAAGTTCGTGCCATTATCAGTGATGATGCTGTGGGGGACGCCATAACGGTGTACAACCCCGGATATGAAGTCTATCACCGGTCCGGATTCGGCTATTTTAACAGGTTTGGCCTCTATCCATTTGGTGAATTTATCCACCATGACCAATAAGTATTTTTTCTTGTGGGTTCCCCCTTTAAGGGGTCCAACCATGTCAAGCCCCCAGACCGCAAAGGGCCATGTAATGGGGATTGTTTGGAGGGTGGTGGCTGGCATGTGGCTTTGATTTGCAAAGAGCTGGCAACCGGCGCAGCGTTGGACCAAGTCCAGTGCATCTGCCCGGGCCGTTGGCCAATAGAATCTTTTACGGAAGGCCTTGCTTACAAGAGCCCGGGCTGCGGCGTGATGACCGCCGAGTCTGGCGTGAATTTCTGCCAAAAGATTCCGCCCTTCCTCTTCGGAGATGCACCTTTGAAGGACTCCGGTAGTGCTTTTTTTGTACAATTCTCCCTCATGGACCCTGTAGGCCTTGGATGGCCGCACTATGCAGCGTGCCTCATTTTGGTCCTCCGAAAGTTCCTGTTTAGTTCGGTAGGCCAGGAATGGTTCTGTCCACGGGGCAATAATGGCCATTATTTCGTGGGCTGAAGGTGTTATTTTGGTGGCGGAGCCTCCGATTGTGTCAGAGAGTTCGGTATCGGGTATTTTGGCCGGGTCCGGACTGTTGTTACCGGTGTCCCCTTCCCATACTACGGATGGCTTGAACAGCCTTTCCAAAAATATGTTGGGGGGGGGACCGCATCACGTTTTGCGCCGATGCGGGCGAGGATATCCGCTGCCTCATTGTTTTCCCGAGCCACATGGTGAAATTCGAGCCCCTCGAACCGAGCTGACATTTTTAGGACGGCGTTTCGATAGGCCGCCATTTTTGGATCCTTGGCGTCAAAGTCTCCATTTATTTGGGATATTGCAAGGTTTGAATCCCCCCGCACCTCTAGGCGTTGAATGCCCATGGAGACTGCCATCCAAAGACCATGCAATAGTGCTTCATATTCGGCTGCATTGTTGGAGTCTGTATACAATATTTGCAATACGTACTGAACGGTATCTCTGGTTGGGGATGTCAGGACGACGCCAGCCCCTAGACCAGCCAGCATTTTAGAACCGTCGAAGTGCATGATCCAATTGGAGTATGCGCCGTACTCTTTAGGGAGTTCGGCCTCCATCCATTCGGCGATGAAGTCGGCCAATACTTGCGACTTAATGGCTCGTCGAGGTTTGTATGTTATGTCGAACGGGAGGAGCTCAATGGCCCATTTGGCAATCCGGCCCGTAGCGTCGCGGTTGTTTATAATATCATTAAGTGGCACTTCTGAGGCTACTATAATCGAACACGCTTGAAAGTAGTGTTGCAGCTTCCGCGATGCCATGAATACCGCATATGCTATATTTTGGTAATGCGGGTACCGTGATTTGCATGGAGTGAGGACAGTGGATACATAGTATACCGTCTTTTGAAGAGGGAATTTATGTCCGTCCGCTTCCCGTTCGACAACGAGCACCGTGCTTACAACTTGATGAGTTGCCGTAATGTACAACAGCATTGGTTCGCCGATGTTTGGCGCGGCCAGGATTGGGTTGGTTGCCAAGATGGCCTTTATTTCTTCCATTCCGGCTGTGGCCTCGTCCGTCCACTCGAAGTGTTCGGTGTGCCGAAGGAGGCGATAAATGGGTAAAGCCTTTTCTCCTAAGGGGGAGATAAAGCGGCTTAGAACCGCCATGCATCCGGTTAACTTCTGGATTTGTTTGAGGTCTGTTGGGGTAGCCAACTGTGACAAAGCTCGGATTTTGGCTGGATTAGCTTCAATACCTCTACGAGAGACAATGAAACCCAGGAGCTTTCCGGCTGGTACGTCGAAAATGCATTTTTCTGGATTGAGCTTGATGTCGTATGTTCGGAGGTTGTCGAATGTGAGCCTCAAGTCGTCTATCAAAGAGTCGACGTGTTTGGTTTTGACGACCACATCGTCTACGTATGCCTCTACTGTTTTGCCGATTCGTTTCCCCAGACATGTCTGAATTATGCGCTGATATGTTGCGTCGGCGTTTTTGAGCCCAAAAGGAATTGTGTTAAAACAGAAGGGACCGTATGGTGTGATGAATGCCGTTGCGGCTTGGTCGGACTCCGCCATCTTGATTTGGTGGTAACCGGAGTATGCGTCGAGGAAACACAATGACTCGTGTCCTGCGGTAGCATCAATGATTTGATCGATGCATGGGAGGGGGAAGGGGTCCTTTGGGCAAGCTTTATTGAGGTCTTTGAAATCGACACAAAGGCGCCAGGATTTGTCCTTCTTTGGTACCATCACCAGGTTTGCTAGCCAGTCCGGGTGTTTTATTTCTCTGATGAATCCGGCCTCCAATAACTTGGCTAGTTCCTCTCCCATGGCTTGTCTATTAGGTTCGGAAAAATGCCGGAGAGCTTGCTTGACCGGCTTGAATCCCTTTAGGATATTGAGGCTATGCTCGGCCAGCCTGTGTGGGATTCCTGGCATGTCTGAGGGATGCCAGGTGAATATGTCCTAGTTCTTGCGTAGGAACTCTCGTAGTGCGGTGTCCACAGCGGGGTTTAACTGTGCCCCGATGGAGGCTGTTTTTGTAGGGTCCATTGGGTGGATTTGGAATTTGACTATTTCATCCGCTGGTTTAAAAGAGGTGGACTTGGATCTCTTGTCGAGTATCACATCGTCCCTGTCCACTGTGGAGCGTAGCGTGGTTTATTCCTCGGCCGAGAGGGCTTCGGATAATGCCTCGAGGGCCAGTGCGGCTGTTTTGTTTTCGGCGCGGAGTGCCGTGTCCGGATCGCTGGCGAGAGTGATGATTCCGTTGGGCCTGGGCATTTTGAGCTTCATGTACCCGTAATGGGGTACGGCTTGGAAGATTGTGAACGCTTCCCGTCCTAAAAGGGCGTGATAACCACTGCTGAACGGGGCCACTTGGAATGTAATTTCTTCGGACCTGTAATTATCCCACGTGCCGAATACCACATCTAGTGTGATTTTCCCAGCACAGCGTGCTTCCCGACTGGGGATGATTCCTCTAAAGGTTGTGCTACTTTGCTCAATGCGGTTCCAGTCTATTTCCATCTTTTGAAGAGTTTCCTCATAGATGAGGTTTAATCCACTGCCGCCGTCCATGAGTACTTTGGTGAGTCAAAAGCCGTCCACGATTGGACTAAGGACCAGTGCGGCTGGTGCTCGGGTTGTTCGGAATTTAGGTTCGTCACTGGCATTGAAGGTAATAGCCGTGTCACTGCATGGATTTATTGCTGCTACGTGGCAGATTTCGGCCATGCTGCGGAGTGTTCGCTTGCGCCTATTGTTTGACGCGAAGGTCTCAAAGACTGTTAACACCGTATTGTTATCCACGGGATGGTGCTCTGTGGTATTTGGGACAAGAAGATCCTCACCACTTTTGGCCACCTACCGGAGTATCCAACATGCTCTAAGGCTGTGCGTTGGTATTGTACCCGCCGTACTATGAATTTTGCAGGGTCCGTTGAGCCATCCCGCTAGTACGGTTCCATGCCCTGTAGAGGGTTTTTGCTTTTTGGTAGTTGACCCGGGTGTATTGTGATAATGCACCCTTTTATTTCGGACTGGGTTTGTATTCAGGGTCGGATTATCCCAAAAGTTTGTTTCGATTTTCCAGGCACTTTCCATCGCACATTACTTTCATACTATGGACGCCAAGTCAGCGAAGCGTGTTATCTCACGGTGATTTATGGCGTTAAGGATTCCCTTGTCCGTGCAATTATTGCAGAAAAATAGGATTGCGTCTTCCTCGCGACAGCCCTTAACCTTGTTCATCGAAAGGAGGAATCTGGCCCAATAGTGATGTACTGTTTCCTGGGGCTCTTGCCTGATGTGGGAAAGATCGCTTATGTTTGGGTTGGTGGGTGGAATTGAATCCGAACCCTTACCTGATCTGGGATCCAAGGGCCAAGGAGTTTCCAATTTTGGAAGTTCCGGTTCCGGGGTGTTACCCGATAATCCTGGCCCGCTGCCTGACTCTAAGTTCAGGGATTAGATGTTGTCCTCCCGTGAACGGGCGTCCGGATCAGAGAGCTCGGGAATCCAGACATAGTTGGTCCTCAAGATATAGGAAAGGTCGCCACATTGTTCCTCCACCACTGCAATATGATGGGTAACCGGCGGGGAGTTAATCTCCCTTTGATCGGGTTTAAGCCCAATCCGATCATAGTCCGTAGCGACTCCCAAGGCGGCAATGCGATCCAAGAGCTCGTTTAAGCAGGCGAGCTCCATTGGATCCATTTGTTCGGCGAGTGCCGATTTGACGTGGAGGCTGTTTTCGATGACCCGAGAATTCATTGTCGGGGCGACGGCCGAACAGGTGGTCATGATGAAACCGCCTAGCCGGAGAGTTTGGCCGACAGCCAAAGCTCCCCCAACAGTAGTACCGTCTTTAAAGATGAGACGAGACATCCTTCCTTCTGGCGACGACACAGAGGAACTCTCAATGAAAGCACCAATGTCGGTGTCAAAACCGGCGGATCTCGGGTAGGGGGTCCCGAACTGTGCGTCTAAGGCGGATGGTAACAGGAGGCAGAGGACATGATGTTTTACCCAGGTTCAGGCCCTCTTGATGGTGGTAAAACCATACATCCTGCTTGATTTATTCTTGATGATATGAGTATTACAAGAGTTGATCTACCATAAGATCGGAGAGGCTAAACCCTAGAAGCTAGCCTATGGTATGATTGTCTGTTGTCCTACGGGCTAAAACCCTTCGGTTTATATAGACATCAGAGGGGGCTAGGGTTACACAAGGTCGGTTACAAAGGAGGAGATATACATATCCGTATTGCCTAAGCTTGCCTTCCACGCCAAGTAGAGTCCCATCCGGACACGAGACGGAGTCTTCAATCTTGTATCTTCATAGTCCAACAGTCCGGCCAAAGGATATAATCCTGCTGTCTGGAGACCCCCTAATCCAGTACTCCCTCAGTTATTGTCCACACTGGAGCACGATCAACCTGGCCACGAGGGTCTATTTCCTACGAGCAAACGAAGAACAAGCAGGAAACTAAGATTGCAATCTGGATATTGCGAATATAAGAGGAAAGCTTTTAATGAAAGTGGGGTTCTGTGACGTCTTGGACTGGTCGTCGGACACAAACGAAGTACGCGAAGTTGCAGCAATGGCGAACTTTTAGTCTAAACAAATCCCAAAGTCTAAACGACGCCCTAAGGGCTGTATATATGGAGGAAGAGGGGATAATTTCGTGGCCCTTGGAGGAGGGGTCCGAAACCAAGCCTAACTCTTGTTTCCCCACACATACGGACTCTAAAAACAGCCTATACTTAAGTATTTCGAAAATACATGGGCCTGGCCCAATAATAAGGTGACGCAGCACCTAGAATAGCCTCTGGACGGAATTTATGAAGTAGCATCTTGTATATTTTGTCCAAGGCTTAATGCACTCCTTATGGTGGCTTCAAAGTCCTGAAATCCTCACTTGTAACTCCGTTCTTGATCCCCTTGTGCATGTCATCATCTCCATGCTTGAACTTGCTCCAAGGTTCATCTTTCTTGTCCAAGCTAGGCCCTTTATTTGTAAGCAAAACATATGTATCCAATTTAGGCAGCATCATATTCTCATGAACATTAGAATCATTACCAAGAAAGGAAAGTACCTGATAATTCAATTGGCGTGCGCGAGCTCAAGTAATTGGTCTAGTATATATAGCAGCAGGGGGTGTGGCTGTAACAATGGTATTGATGTCCTCATCATCATACCTCTGAATTACAAGGGCAGAATACATATAAATTCTGTCTTCTGAAGATTTCACTGGTGAGACATTATGTCCGGCCATTCTATTATTTCAAACCATTTTTCGGCCTCCCATTTCGCGTTTCGAGTCGCAACCACTGACGACACATCTGGTCAAAGCAGAGATCGTGCCCCTTATTATGGGATCATCATCAATACGGGTTTGGGAAACCCAACCGTGCCGTTTTGCATGACCCCTTGGAAATAGGCGAGCTTTAAGGCTCGTGGGGGACGCATGATATTCACTGCCTTTATAAGGAGATAAGATTCCCCCTTTTAACCCCACGCCTTCCCCTTCCTCACACCATACGCCCTCAAGCTCCAGTGCCCAAGCTTCAACCCTCTCTGCTCCCAGAAAGTACTCCAGCCATGTCCGAATCCGGAGCGCAGGGCAAGTGGATGGCTTCCTCCTTTACGGAGAAAAACATCAAGGAACTCCGGGAGGCGGGGTATCTGGCCAAGGAGATCGCCCACCAGCTCCCGGCCAAAAAGCAGATCATCCCCACACCAAAGCCTAATGAGACGGTAGTTTTCATCCCTCATTTGCTCCGCAGACTGGGGTTTCCCCTTCATCCTTTTGTCCGTGGCCTCATGTTTTACTATGGTCTAGATTTCCATGATCTAGCCCCAAATTCTTTCCTCAACATTTCGGCGTTTATCGTCGTATGCGAGGCATTCCTCCGCGTTTCCCCCACTTCAGCCTATGGCTTGTCGGGGCTCAGGAACGACACCTATGGGATCACAGGGAATCCCTACTACGGTTGCTGGGGCGCGGGGATGTAAAAAGAGCGGGTTTAGAAGATCAACACAAGGGAAGTTTATCCAGGTTCGGGCCGCAAAAATCGTGCGTAATACACTACTCCTGCTGGTTTGTGTTTATCTGGTGTTATTGGACTAGCTACAAAGTGTGCAGGGTCCAAAAAGTTCGAATCCTCTCACGGTACACCGCGGGTCTCCTTTTATAGTCAAAGGGGCTGCCACAGTGGCACACAGGAGGTGGAAATTTGTACAGTAGTCAAGTTTATAGCCTGACATTACGGGAAAAAATGCATTAAATGTTCTACTTAGGTGACCTCTTGCTTTATCGGCGACGACAACGAAGCCCGTCCGTCCGTCACCGCTTTGCCTTGCTCCGACACGCGTCCAGGCCAACGAGGCATGCAACGCCATGTAGGCTGGCAGGCTGCTGAGCTGGCGTGGTGGGAAGGTCTTCACGAGGATCTGCATGCCACCACGTAGGTACTTGACTAGTTGGCTTAGGAGACACGTACTGCCATGTGGGTACCTGCTTATTTGGTGGGTCGGCCACTGAGCTGAGGCGGCGACGGGGTGGCAAGGCCTTGCCGCGGTCTTGCTGATCTTCCCGGCAAGGGTCTTGTCGGGGCCTTGTGGGCGCCCTCGGCAAGAGTCTTGTCGGGGCCTCATGGGTATCTTTGGCAGGAGCCATGCCGGGGCCTCGTGGGCATCCTCGGCAAGGGGCCTTATTGTTGTCTTGTTTCTTGGTTCCTATCTAGGCCTCGCAGGCCCTTTGTCTTCACAAAGGTTTGCATGCCACCATGGAGGCGCCTCCCGAGCCTTTGTTGCGATGTGGTTGATGGCGTCGGGACTCTTAGACTCAAGGGTGGTCTATTTGAAGCAGTGGCTTCATCGTGGTCGTCACTTCAAGGAAGAAGACGACCGAACAAGTGGCGTCCTCGGTGGACGCAGTGAATGCTGACGCAGCGGCAGAAAAGCTAAGTTATGCAAAACTTTGAGTAATTCCTTTTTATATATATGATTATCGTCCTCGACGATCTTGCCCTATATATGGAAAACCTGCACGTAGTGGGGCCCTGCCACTATTGGCAACGCCCTCGTTCTGTTTCGAGTCCGCTCAACAGTCTGAGCGGCTACGTCGAGAACGGCAGGGTGACCTTCTGTGATTGGCAATGCTCTCGTTTTGTCTCGAGTCCGCTCGACAGATCGAGCGGCCGCATTAAGAGCAGTGAGGTGGTTTGCCCGGCAGCAAGCATACCCGGCAGGCCACTGAGGATCCGTTAAGAGCAGTGAGGTGGTTTTCCTGGGTTTCCGCGCCGGCAAGCCTACCCGATTAACGTAGGGTGGACATACAAAGGGAGATCGAATGGGAAAATAACATGCATCGTTTCAAAAGCACTACAGAGTTATATTACATCATTTGTTGCCGCGGTTCGAACTAAAGATAAAAATTGTCTTGGTCATGAACCTACAGCGGCGATACGAAATGGGGTGCCTAGTCCCGGCGCTGGCCTTCTATCCCCCAATTCCTTTGATCCGTCCGATGACGGGCTCGATATGCTCCTCGAGCGGAGCGAGGTCCACGCCCTCCGGCAAGCTATCCAGCGCAACTTTGAAGTCGAGGTCAGGGTTCCAGTACGCCACCTTGGTGAGGACCTTGGTCATGGCACCCCGGCAAAGCCTCCGGGCCTCCTCGGCCCGAGACACCGCCCTGTTGGAGCGGAACCGCTCCAGGGCCACGAGAACACCCTCAAAGAACAGAGTCAGCCTGGCATTAGGACTCACGTTTGGCTCCGAGACGTACCTCACGTTTGGCATCCCCATGGTAGCCAGCTGTGTGGTGATCCTGCTGGCGACATCGGCGAGGCGGCTGATCCAGAGTTTCTCGCCCGCCATGAAACCCACGTGGCTGACGGCGTCGTCCTTTCACAACTGCCTCTCCTCCTCCAGATTCTTGGTCAGGGTCTCCTCCCGGGCCCTGACCTCCGAGAGCGTCCCCTCAAGACCCTCCAGCTTCAGCTTCAGGTCCTTGATGGACTCTTTGGCCGTTCACCACTGTCTGATTTGTGCCTTCGAAGTTGTTATTTTTATGGCACCGGAACGATAGACCTCCTCGATGACGTAAGGACCTTCCCATTTAGAGAGAAGTTTGCCTGCAAAAAATCTTAAACGAGAGTTGTATAACAATACATAATCACCTACGTTAAACTCATGCTTTTGTATCCTTTTATCATGCCATCTTTTAACCTTTTCTTTAAACAGTTTCACATTTTCATAGGCTTGGGTACTGCATTCATCAAGTGAGCTAATGTCAAAAAGCATCTTCTCACTGCCAAGTTTGGAATCATAATTGAGCACTTTAATAGCCCAATATGCCCTATGTTCTAGTTCGAGAGGTAAGTGACATGGTTTTCCATAAACCATTTTATACGGAGACATACCCATAGGATTTTTATATGCAGTTCTATATGCCTATAATGCATCATCAAGTTTCTTGGACCAATTCTTTCTAGATCTATTAACAGTCTTTTGCAAAATTAATTTAAGCTCTCTGTTACTCAATTCTACTTGACCACTAGACCGTGTGTGATAAGGTGATGCAAGTCTATGATTAACATCATACTTAGCAAGCATTTTACGAAAGGCACCATGAATAAAATGTGAACCACCATCAGTCCTTAAATATCTAGGGACTCCAAACCATGGAAAAATAACTTCTTTAAGCATCTTAATAGAGGTGTTTTGATCAACACTACTAGTTGGAATAGCTTCTACCCACTTAGTAATGTAATAAACAACAACTAAAATATGTGTATACCCATTAGAGGAAGGAAAAGGTCCCATATAATCAAAGCCCCAAAGATCAAATGGTTCAATAACAAGTGGATAATTCATAGGCATTTCTTGACGTCTACTAATATTATCAATTCTTTGACATTCATCAGAAGACAAGACAAACTTACGGGCATCCTTGAAGAGAGTAGGCCAATAAAAACCGGATTGCAATACCTTATGTGCGGTTCTATCTCCAGCATGGTGTCCTCCATAGGCTTTGGAGTGACACTTGCGTAGGATCTGTTCCTGTTCATTCTCAGGTACACAACGTCTAATAACACCATCTACTCCTTCTTTATAAAGGTGTGGGTCATCCCAAAAGTAATGTCTTAAATCATAGAAGAACTTTTTCTTTTGCTGGTATGTGAAACTAGGTGGTATAAATTTAGCAACAATGTAATTAGCATAATTAGCATACCACGGAGCAGTACGGGAAGCACTTACGACATTTAATTGTTCATCAGGAAAGCTATCATCAATAGGTAGTGGGTCATCAAGAACATTCTCTAACCGAGACGAGTTGTCTGCAACGAGGTTCTCAGCTCCCTTTCTATCAACGATATGCAAATCAAATTCTTGTAGCAGGAGAACCCATCTAATAAGTCTAGGTTTAGCATCTTTCTTTTCGATAAGATATTTAATAGCAGCATGATCAGTGTGAATAGTTACTTTAGAATCAACAATATAAGGTCTAAACTTATCACAAGCAAATACAACTGCTAAAAATTCTTTTTCAGTAGTAGCATAATTTCTTTGGGCACTATCTAGAGTTTTACTAGCATATTGGATAACATTCAGTTTTTTATCAACTCTTTGCCCTGGAACAGCACCTACGGCATAATCACTAGCACCACACATAATTTCAAAGGGTAAATTAGGTGGCTGAACAATAGGTGCATAAATCAAAGCTTTCTTAAGTATTTCAAATGCTTCTACATAATCATCATCAAAGAAAAAAAGAATATCTTTTTGTAGTAGGTTAGTCAGAGGCCGAGAAATTTTTTAGAAGTCCTTAATGAACCTCCTATAAAAACCGGCATGACCAAGAAAACTACTTATACCTTTGATGTCCTTGGGACACGGCATCTTTTCAATAGCATCAACTTTAGCTTTATCAACTTCAATACCTCTTTCAGAAATTTTATGCCCCAAGACAATACCTTCATTAACCATAAACACTAGTAGAAAAAGGGTCAAATGTGAGACACATTAGTGTGGGTTTGAAGTTGGCCCGGCACTAAAGGCACCATATGCATTAGTACCGGTTCGTGTTGAGCCTTTAGTACTGGTTCGTGCCACGAACCGGTACTAAAGGGGTAGTGGCAGGCTGGCGTCAGGCCGGGTCCCCACGAGCCCCTTTATTACCGGTTTGTGATACAAACTGGTAATAAAGGTCTAACCTATAGTACTGGTTCGTGCCACGACCCACACTAAAGGAAAATTTGAAAACATAAATTTGGACATGTTTTGCAAAAAGTGTAGGGAAAATGTAAAACGGCTATAACTTTTGCATACGATGTCGGAAAAAACCGTATAATATATCAAAAAATTCAGCACGAAAATCCGCATTCGATGGAGACCGCCTACGG